>NC_057345.1:13337884-13642500 GCF_016509475.1 Prionailurus bengalensis | reverse complement strand
ACCCTCCCACCTGCTCCTCTGATTGGCCGTGAGCTATGCCCTTCCCTCCTCTGCCTGGCCAGTGCAGACCTGAGTTGGCCTTGGGGTGGTCCACCTCCCCCCCCACCCGCCCAGGAAGGAGCTGTTTGCCTTTGCAACCTTTCTAGGCCTGGGTGGGGGCCTCTCAAGTGCTTTAACTTGAAAAGATGGAAGGAGGGAGGGGAGACAAAATTTTCTTTTCTTTTTTTTTTTTTTTGGATCGAGTGGCAAAGTGGAGGGACAAGGCACTGTGGGGGGGGGGGGTGGAGTCTCACTGTGTTTAAACTACTATGCAAAAAACAAACAAACAAACAAACAAACAAACAAAAAAAGCAGCTTGCCTTATATCATTGTGGAAGGTAGGCTCCCGCCCTGACTCCTGGTTTTCCCCCGGAGCTCGGAGGGAGGCTGAAGCTAGGGCGAGCTCTCTCGCAACCTCCTCGGGTGAGCACTGACTTGGGACGGGGGTTCTGTCATGGTTGGTAGTGAGGCCTGGGTCCTGCAAGGCCCTTGGCCCACCTGACTGCTTGCTCTCTTGGGACCTCTGTGGGGTGGGAGGGGTCTTCTATTGCCCTGGTCATTGGCAAGTAAACACATTTTGTTTTCTTGATGTTTTTCTCTCCCTTCCCAGCCAATGATAAGGGGCTATAGGTCTGTAATTTCTCTGTGAGAAAGTCTGAGGAGGGCTAGGTCTGGTATCTGCCCCCTCCATAGTGGAGCTGGGTTCCTACCTCCTGCCGCCATCTTGGTTCTCCACTGCCCCCAGTTGTCCACTTCTTGGCCACTGGCTGACACTGGAAAGGGAAGGGGAGGGAGGCATCGAGGGCTGCTGGCAGATCAGAGGTGGTGGCAGGAGCGGAGCTCATCTCTGGATGACAGCCATCCTTGTTCTGCTCATGGACACCCGCAAGCCTGTTTCTATTCTTCACTTGATTGACTGACTGGCGGGGAGTGACTCTGAGCCAGTGTCTCCCCAAGACTTGAGTGGGCCTGTGTCAGAAGGCACCACGTTGAGGCCACCCTGCCAAATCTCAGCTTGGAACCAGGCGAGCAGGTTTCGCTTTTTAAGAAAAATTTCTTTTTGGACCCACTTTTGTGGGTGGGATCGCCGATTTTTTTTTTTTTTTAATTGGCCCAGGAGCTCCCCCTGGAGGTCAAAGAAGCAAAATGTGCCCAAGGACCAGAACTTCTCGCCTACTGCTCCTGTGTGGAGCCAGAGGAGGGGCTCTGGCTTTAAAACGGATTGCAGCCCCCTGTCTTTCTTCCTCAGGGTACCAGCGACCTGTTAGGGCCTTCTCTCTCTTCCGTTTCCCCCACCTGTTTTGCAGTCTTAAAACCATTGTACATAATATTCATATAATATATATATATATATGGAGAGAGAGAGTGTATGTTAGTGACTGTATGTAATTTTTATTTATCAGAACTTGGTGACCTTCATCGTGAGTTCTTTCCGTTGTTGTTGTTGTCGCTGAGGGAGCCTGCTAGTGGTTCCCCGTGGCATCTGGCTGAGAGGCTTCCATCCCCGGCCAAACGGTCCCTGGGTAGGTACGTGGAGGGATTGATGGCTTCAGAGGAGAGACAGCCCCTTTCCCTCCTCCTCACTGACCCTTGTTCTAAAGGTTACAGGGTTCAAACATACCTGATTATTATGGTCCTTAGTGTTATTGTTGTTTTAGTTTTAGTTTCATTTTAACCAAAGGTTATCAGAGCCAGTTGGCCTTGGACCTCAGCTGCTGAAAAGATTTTCCGTTTCTGGGAGGACCCCTCAGGCCTCCTCTGTCCGGGGCTGGGGGGAGGCCTGGAAGGACGTGGTTTGGGAGGCAGAGTGGAAGCCAGCCCCGGGTTGTTCCTCAAGGTGGTGGGAGGGTGACAGACCTAGCTTTAGTGTTAAGACGTAAGGCAACAGTGTAAGTATTTGGGGGTAACTAAGGTGACCGGGGCAATCGGTGTCCGGTGGTGTTATTTATGCTTCCCATTTTGTGTACATAGGAAGTTCGTCTCTGGGACTAGCGTGCTCTAAGTTTGTCCAGGGAGTATGGGAATGGCAGGAGCCAGAGATAGATGCTGGCCAGAAAGTTCCTTCTTGCTGATTTTCCATAGCTGCTCTCCTCTGGGGAGCAAGGATTTGGGGCAGGACGATGGGGTGGGGGACAGCAAGGGGGTGGCCGACCCGCCTCCTTGGCAGGGGGCCTGGGTCTCGTTCTGGCTACCTTTCTCCCCACCAAGTTCTGTTTTTTTTGTTTTGTTTTTTTGAGTTCGTTGCCAGTGGGCCCTGCTTGTCCCCTCGCCACGAGCCCACAGCTTGCCAAGAAAGACCCCAACGCTCGCTGGGGCAGCACTAGGTCCGGTCGGGACGAACTGGTCCGTCCTTTGTAAAGCTGTAAATAGTCAAATTTCTATTTCTAAGCCCAGTGTCATATTGACATTGGTATTTTAGGGTTGTTCTCAGATGGGCTCTCCTGTGCTGCCCTCTCTCACTCTCCTATTTTTGGGGGTTTTATAAAAAGAGAGGATCGGGGAGGAGCAGGGAGAGTAGCTTTCCTTTGGGCTCCCTGGTTGTGGAATCCACACGCGCGCACGCACTCACGCACGCACACACACACACACACACACACACTCCTCTGAGACTCCAAACAGGGGATAAAAAAAAAAGATCATTGGCAAGTAAACACATTTTGTTTTCTTGTAGCAATATATCTTGAGGTCTCTGAAGGCCCAGTCTGTCACAGACTTGGCTCTGACCTACAGAGAAGCAAACCACTTTGGCTTGGAATGGGGGAGAGGGTGCGGGGTAGGGGTAATAGAAGGTGTCACTTAAGCTAAATGTAACCTATTTATAAAGCAAGAGATTCTCATCTATTTTTATGAAAGGAAAGGGTTTTTAAATCTAGGGTAGGCAGTTATGGCAGCCCAGCGTTCTTCTGTGAACACGATGCATGTTGCTGCTGCTGAATATAACCAGTGCCCCTCGCCCCATCTCCCCGGCCTCACCGCCTCCTCACCTGCACCCATGAGCGGCTTCAGCAGAGCCTACGTCCCGCTTCACCCCATTTCCCTGTTCCTTAACCCCTCCCCCAGCTCCTCGGTCCTTGGAAGTCTTTGGGGGGGGCACTTGTGGGAGTGGGTGGGCAGTGGGGAATTCAGAATTGAGGTGGGTGGGGGGAGGCGAAAGGGGGCACCAGGTAGGGGCCCAGCTCTGCCTCGGAGGGTGGGCTCTGAGTAGTTACTCACACTCTGATCTGCCCAGACCCATTTCCAAGTCAGCTG
This sequence comes from Prionailurus bengalensis, assembly GCF_016509475.1. NCBI lineage: Eukaryota > Metazoa > Chordata > Mammalia > Carnivora > Felidae > Prionailurus > Prionailurus bengalensis. The sequence goes on along the minus strand of NC_057345.1, from coordinate 13,639,212 downwards.
TGTTTGGGAGAGGCTGAGAACCAGCAGGCTGTGGGCGGCCATGGGACTGTTGGTTCAGGGAGCATTCGGCTTCCTTGGGGCCTGGGCCCCAGTGGGTCCCAGGTCGTCAGGCAGCTGGAGCAGGGATGGAAATGCCAGGGGATGCCTCCCTCCCAGCCCCAGCTGTGCGGACTCCGGGCCGAGGCCTGGGCTGTGGTCCTTGATGTGCTCCTCCGGGGCCTGGGAGAGGACTAGGGTGCTGCGTGCTGGGTCCTGCTCAGACCTGGGTTCACCACGCGGAGACACCGAGCTCTGGTTCTAGAAGGGCACGCTCCTAGAGTGTGGAGTCTGGGGGCAGCCGGGTGGGTAGGGGGGGGGAGGGCAGATTCTCTCTGAAAGGGAATTTTCCACGCGTGGAGGATTTCTAGGCTCAAGGTGGGCTTGTGTGTTGGTCTTGGGCAAATCCCCCACCGTTCCTGCCGCCAGGCCCTCAAAGAAATGAGGCGAAGGCACCATGCCCACCCCTAGCAAGACCCCTTCGGTGGACATTTTAGCATCTACCTGATTTTTAGCCCCATCCAGGGAGACTTTGTATCCCACAGCCCCATCCCACCCCACTGTTGCTGTCTGTCTGCCAGTTGGGTCTCGTGTCAAGGGGAAGGGGGCGGGGGGGCAGTTTATACTCATTGAAAGACTACTGATCCTACCAGAAACCAACCTGTTTACTGTACTGTTGTAAATATCATGCCCTTTATATCCTGTATATTGGCTTCTTTTAAATAAAGTGAAATGTCTTAGAATTGATGGCGTTTTTTTTTTTGGGGGGGGGGATAAAGTAGTGATGGGGGAGGGGCAAGAGGACTGAGGGCCACGTAAACACCAAACCAAGTAACTGGCCAATTTGTGATAAAATAGGAGATTTCACATCACCTGCTATAGTTTCATCTCCCAGTGAAATCTTGGAAGTCGATAAAGCAGGAAGGGGAAGAGCGAGCCACAGGTATCACAGGCTGAGTAACCGGCATAGACTGGCTTGCAGTTGAGGTCCTTCCTGTTAATCATAAAGCCCGCCGTTTCTTGAACCAACCTTTTACTGAGCCCATGAGAGGCCACCTTCTGGGACTCTGAATTTGACACTGTCCAGTGTTCTAGTGTCTTCTTGTTAATGGCCAAATCTGGGGAGACATTGCCTCGTGTGAGCTGCCCCCCTCCCTCCCGCCCCCTCCCCCCCCCCCCCACTAGAGTTTTCTGTACGGATTAAGAGAGACAGGAATGCCTGGGTGGCTCAGTCAGTTAAGCGTCTGACTCGAGCCCTGCTCAGGTCACGACCTTGTGGTTTGTGACTTCAATTCCTGCCTTGAGCTCTGTGCTGACAGCGCAGAACCTGCTTAGGATTCTCTCTCTGCCCTCCCCCACTCGTGGTCTTTCTCTCAAAATAAATCAATAAACTTAAACTTTTTTTAATAGAGCCACCAATTCCAATCTGTTTCTACCATCTTTAAGACTGGCGCTTAATGTAGCTTCCTTTTCTCGCTTCCTGCTCTTTAAATTCCCCCGAAGTGTCTTAAAGGGTGTGACCTGGAGAAAGAGGAGTAGCATGAAATAATGGGAACATTCTAGGGTGGGTATTATTGCCCCTCTAATATAGACCTGGAAACTGACACCCAGGGAAGTGATGTATTTTGCTAACGTCCTAAGTTGGAACCACAATCACGCATCGGGACTGACTCCTAAGCAGGTTCTCGGTTCACGCTGGAGGAAATATAAACAGGTAAACTGTAAGAGTGTTTAGGAATAGAACGAATCGCTAGGACCCCGCCACCGGAAAGGTTTCAGAATCCTAATTGTAAATAAAGCGTTCAAGCAAACAACTTCAAGAGGAAACCAAAAGTTTGACTGGGGTGGGGTGAGCTGGCGGGGGTGGAATGGAGGTCAGGGACAACTGGTTCCGAGGTCAGAAGCTTTGAGGGAAAAGCTAAGCATGGACGGGCTGGGTTTTCTCTCTTATTGATCGTAATCTGCCAGCAAGCAGGCGGATTTATCTCAGCGTCAGGCTCACGCAAGCTTTAGGGCCGGCACGACGCTGGGAGGTGGAGGCGGTTGGGCGCCCACCAGGAGGAGGCTGGAGGCAGGGTTTGCAGGCTCATCCCAGGGGCTGCAGTCTCCGCGTGGAGGCAAGGGGCTGGCCGCGGTGTGGACCCGCGGGGTCAAAGAACCTGATGCCATCTGACCAAGGGCAGCCCAAGCAGTCAGGCCGGGACGCTCGAGACACCTGACGCACCAAACCGCAGTCCTTCCGCTGCTCCGCGCACGTGTCCTGCTCCGGCTCTCTCATTGGCTCTTCAGCCCCCTGGCCCAAGACGGCTGCAACAAGACCGTCCATCGGATTGGCCCATAAGCTTCGATGTGTTATTCTGATTGGTCAATGAGGCTCACGCCCCTTCTCCCTCGGCCCCCTGGAGGGCTGTTGAGTCATACCATAAAAAGGAGGGGGAAACGTGTATATGTTAAGACTTCTTTTTTGGGCTGCCTTGTCCTGTGTCGCATAGTGGTCTCTACAGTGCCCTCAAAACAAGAGTTATTGTGTTGGCAGAAGTCACATACGGAGACATTTCTGATGACCTTGACTTCGGAGGACGGTAGCGTGATCAGATCCCCCCGCCTGTCGAGGTGGTGCGCTCCGGGCGGGGCTCCACCTTCTGGCCGCGCCCGGGGCGCGCCGTGAGCGGACAGCCGCGCCGCGCGCTCGAGATGCTGCCGCTGTGCCCCGCGCTCCGCCGCGCCCTGCAGGCCCGCCCCTGGAAGGGGCCCGGGTGAGTGCGCACCTCCCTGCCGGACCCCCGCCACGGTCCCGCGGGTCCCCCGGCTGGGGGTCGCTTCCTCTGGCGCCCCGCCCCGCACCCAGGCCTTCCTCCCGCTGCGACCCCCACCGTCTCTTGCCTTCCGCGAGGGGGGACCCCCTCCTGGCTCCCACGCTCTGCTCGGAAAGTCGCCTCCTTCGCGCTCGCCTTTCTCCTAATGCTGGACCCACCGCCGAAGTGCGCCTCGATTTTTCTCACAGCGCTTCTCAGCTCCCCACCCTTGGTCTCACATTCAGGATCGATCCACCTCTGGGATTCCCTGAGTCTCCTCTGTCCTTTCCACTGGGACTTCTTACTCTCTTTCCCGCCCCTCCCCCTTTTCAAGTTAATTACCGGGAGTGAAAGGGACTCTTCCTTCTGATAGGTGGAATAGGAATACTTACGGAGTTCGTATAATGCATCAGACGCTGACTAAGGAAGACCATACATGCAAAGTGCCCGAACGGTGCCTGGCACTTAGTGCCCAGTTCTTATTAGTCATGATCGTCGTTTATTACTCTCATTTAAAACTGTGCGGTAGATATTCCAGATTACAGGTGAAGAAACCCACGTGTATTTTCAAGGTGGATCAGCCCTGGAAACTTCCAGGCTGTGGAGTTGGATTCTTGGACCCGTGCCCACTCAACGAATGACAGATGTTCTTAGAGCCCCTTCCTCTTCTGGGCTAGACAGGGTGTGTGTGTATGGGGGGGGGGGGGGTGGGGAGGGATAGGTAGGACACAGACTCTGTCCCAGAGGGGCCCAGTCTGATGGACGGGTGTTTCTCTGGGCCTCCCTTTCAGAGCTGGGTAGCCCCCACCCCCAATTTGAGTTTTGTTTGCCTGACCCCTAGGATTGTGACCAGCCATGTCTCCTCTGCTGAGCTATGCCCTTTCTGAGTTAATCAGTGTCCCAAGGGATGGCACAGGGGTGCCCTGGACATGGGTCAGTTTCAACACAGCTGTGTGTCCTTTGTGGGTGGGGGCTCCATAGGTATGGGCACAGGAAAGGCACATGGGGGAGAAGGATTCCTCTCCCAAGCCAAGATTGGGGGCCGCACTTGTCACGCTTGCCCTTTTGTGGGCTTCTCCCTGTGCTCTGACACCCACTCCCCTCCCCGCGGACCTTACACGGAAGCTCCGTACGTTCCTGTATTTACCGAGTACCCACCATGTGCGGATGTTGTGCTAAACACTGGAAGAGAAGGGTACCCCTGAGATTTGCATGTGGACTTTTCAGTTTAACGTCAGGGTTGGGGGGTGGCGGGAGGAGGGCTTAGCCATAAAAAGCTCTAATATCTGGTAGAAAGCAATCTATATTCTTTTAAAAAAAGCTTAGAATAGCAGTAATATTTCTCAAGCGATTGAGTATGGTGCTGTCGCTAATAAGCACTGTATTATCCCCGTTTTTACAGAAGGGAAACTTACTTTCCAGTTGAGGCGAATGGAAGACCAAATTCGCAGTCAGACTCCAGATTCATGCTCTTAATTACAGAGCTTCCAGAATGGAGGAAAAGCATTTTGCAATCAGATCTGAAGAGTTAGGTTAACCTCTCTCGGTAGAGCAGCTGGCCCGGTGCCCTAGACCCTAGGGTTTCTCAACCTTGGCACACTCACATTTCGAGCTGGGTAATCCTGGGTTGCGGGGGGCTGTGCAGCGTTCTTGGCTTCTACTCACTGGACACCATTAGCACCCCGCGGCTGTGACAGTAGAAACATGTCAGACATCGCTGATTGTCACCTAGGGCAGAAGTGCACCCAGCGGAGAGCCATCACTTTGGAAAAACAGGTTTGATGTTCGGCCACTTTGTCATTTATTCAGTGACTATTTAGCTAACACGTGTCCGTTGTAAAAAGTGCAGATAAAGCAGAAAAGGGTACACACGTCACTTGGAATGTCACCACACAGCGGTAACCACTGTCAGCATTTTAATACCCTTTAAAAAAATTTTATTTATTTATTTTGAGAGAGAGAACGGGGGAGGGGCAGAGAGAGAGCATCCCAAGCAGGCTCTGCCCTGTCTGCACGGAGCCCGATGGCAGGGCTCGAACTCACGAACTGTGAGATCATGACCTGAGCTGAAAGCCAAGAGTCGGGCCTCAATGTACTGAGCCACCCAGGCGCCCCTAATATCCTTTGAAGTTTCCGTGAATATATATTTTTAAAAAAAGAGAAAACCCACAGTATACACGTGGGCTCACCTGCAAATCCATTTTTGTAGTTGACTTTTTTATTTCGTGGACTTGTCTACCTTGCCGTCCCCAGGGCCTCATAGTGTGTCTGGCACCTGGGAAGCCCCGAGCGAACATTTGGTGAAGAAATGATGTTCACAGCCCTTCTTGCCAGTAGGTACTTATTACAACTGGTCTTGAGCCAGGGATGGCAACAGCTGCCGTTGGCCTTCTGTGTGGATTATTTTACTGAGCTCATCGGGAGCCTGTGATGTAGGCGTCACTATTCCCATTTCACGGATTAAACAACTGAGGCCCTTGGAAATTAAGGAAAATTTGTCTACACCAGACCCCCCGGTTGACTGCCTCCTGTCTCCTTTGGCCCTGACCTCCTGTTTTTTTACTCTACTTCGTTGACTCTATGGGGATGTCCTCGGTGATGTCTTTGCAAATTCTTGTTGGAAACGGTCAAGATACATATTTATGTTTATATGCAAATTTAATAAACAAAAGAACTATCTTGGGCGCATAGCAGGCTTACAACGAATGTTATTTTTGTCCGTTACTCTTATAGCAGACCTTGCTGGGTGCGAAGGGTGCAGAGATGACCCCCCTGCTCCCCAGCAGGGATGGGTGGGCTGGAATTGGCCACAGTCCTGTTCCCTGCCGGAGTCCTGGGTCACTTTGGACTCCTCTCAGCCCACCTGCCTGTTTAATTTCAGAATTTCAAGCCTCCCCAATGTTTGTCCCGCCTGCCTGCCCCCCGGGATGGGCACAGGCCGGCACATCCCACCGTCCCCTGGACGTACTCTGCTCTCTCAGTCCCCTAAGCAGAGGCCAGGCAGCACCTCTTGCCTGGAATGTTCCCCCCCCGCCCCAGCCCCCATGGTGAACCCACACTCACCCAGCACTTTGCGCCCTTGGCAAGGCAGCTCTCCTTTGGCCCCTCAGTGCCCTGTCTGTAAAATGGGAATAATCCTATCAGCCGTGTAGCAGAAGAATTAGACGTGACGTGACAGGTAGATTGCTGGGGTCTGGTACCCCTTACGTAAGTGACTTAGTGAAGGAATAAATAGAACCTGCAGTGATCCTAATACTTGCTTCAGAGGTTGTTGGAAGTCCGCACCCGGGCTGTCATCACAGGCATACCTTGAGCACTTGCTTCTGGGACCCAGCACCTGGCCTGGCATACAGTCGGTGCGGAACACTTGCTCTTGGGATGGACCAGGGGACGGCATGGGGCAGATTCCGACTTCACCTCTCAGTAGCTCTGTGGTCCTGGGCGGGTTGTGCAGCCTCTCTGTGCTGCCTCGTGTCCCCAAGTGGTAAATAAAGGTAGTGATAGGAGCCACCTCATAGGATTGCCTTGGAGATGAAATGAACTCATACACGAAAACCACTCCGAAGAGTTTCTGCTCCTAAAAAACATTGCTTTCAGTATTATTTTTGATCACCTGCCCCACCAGTGGGGTCATCTGAGTGGTCGTCTTTGATCAGGGACATTCAGACAAGGGGGTCCCAGCACCACAAGAATGGAAGGGGGCGGAGTGAGCCTTCCCTTTATGCTCATTCATTATCCTGAGGCAAAACCCTTTCTGTTGGGACTGACCCTGCTCACCCCAGGGGAAGGGGCAGACACCTGCCCATCTTGGGGGGGTGTCTTACCCCCCTCCCCCCCAGACCCTTCCTTTCCTGGTAGAGATGTCATGGAGTGGATGGCCCTGGGCTGAGCTGTCCGCGTCCATGGACAGCAAGCCACTGCCTGCCTCTCTCCTCAGGTGGGAAGTGCTGGGCGGGAGGAGGACGCACCTGTCCCCTCGGCCCCACTGCTCAGGGGTCTCTGACAGGCTCAGGGTCAGGGAGTTGTGACCAGAGCCATGCACTGCACAGTAATCTCAGAAGGTCAGTCTGCTCCTCTGTGATGATAATGATGGTGATAATCATGGTGCCTTCTTCATTCACTCGCAGCTTGGACTCGGGACATCATCACTTAGCATCGTGCCAGGCAAGCTGTAAGTGCTTAATAAATATTCCTTGATGTTCCCGGGCAATAAAGTGGAAACAGCTCAGCCTGGGCCTGATGCCCCTCCCTCCTGGACCTGCCCTGGGGCCCCCGCACTTTCTCTCTGCTTACCTCTCTGCTCCAGGCCCCTCATCTTGGCGATAAGGAGGGTTGGCCTTATCGGGTCCCAGATACCGGCTGGGAAAGTCTGGAAGCTGAATGAAGCAACGCTAGTTTCCTTTCTGCTCCTCTCCTGGGCCTTGGTCACCCCTGGCCCTAGTCACTGGGGACCTGCATCCAGCCCCCAGGCGTTAGCAGAAGAGCTAACTGGGATGGGAGTCCCGTCCTGGGGGCCTGGTGTCCTTCTGACAACACCTGGGTGTTCGTTGTTGTTGTTGTTGTTGTTGTTGTTGTTGTTGTTTTCCTCTCTCTTTTTTGCTTGATGAGTCTGACAAAAGGTTTACCAGTGTGTCCTTTGCGTCCCAGGCAGTGTGGCCGGTGGTGAGCCGAGTGGGTGCAGGCTGGCCTGGGGGAGCCGACACCGTCAGTGGTGCCCTGGGAAGAGCGTGGGGGCTTTGAGATGGCCCGACAGGGCCCCGTCCAGGCGCTGTGAGGGTAGCCTCCCAAGCAGAGGGGACTCCAGAGAAGACCAGGGTGTCCCGCGAAGTGGGTGCGGGGCGGGGAGGGGGGGGTGGCGGTGATGGGAAGTGAGTCTGGAGGCCTCAGTAAGGATTCTGATTTTTTTGTTGTGGAAGAAACGAGAAGCCATGGAGTGGTTTTGGGCGGAGTGCTTGCTCTCTCTGTGTGTGATCAAGTTTTCATGTTAAAACTAACTCTGGCCTGTGTTGGAGAGGTCCTTGGGGACAGTGGAGCAGCGTGGCCATTGCAGGCATGCAGTCCAGGTCCGAGGGTGCCGTGGGACCAGGGTGGAGGCCGAGGGTGACCTGGGAGCTCGGGCCCTACACTTCCGAACCTCAGTGTTCCCCTCTGTAAAGTTCTGGGGTTGCACTGGCTGGCCCAAAGCTCTGTCCAGTTCTGTTGCAGACCGTGTGTTGGTGGTGCGACCTTTTTTTTTTTTTTTTTTTAAATTTTTTAAAAGAGTGTATTTGTTTTGAGAGAGAGAGAGCGCGCGCGCGCATGAGCAGGGGAGGGGCAGAGAGAGAGAGGGAGAGAGAGAGAGAATCCCAAACAGGCTCCGTGCTGTCAGCACCCGACGTGGGGCTGGAACCCAGGAATTGTGAGATCGTGACCTGAGCCAAAACCAAGAGTCAAATGCTTAACCGACCAAGCCACCCAGGTGCCCCAGTGTTGTGACCTTTTTAGCTCAGATCCTGGTACTTGCAGAGGGTGGAGAGGGGCAGCTTGAGCTCAGAGGCCCAGGTCATGAGCAGACCAGGCACCCAGGTTGTTAGGGGTCCCTGAGTCAAGTTCAGACTAAGTGGCAGGGCCGAGAGCTGCGCTGACAAAGGCAGGCTGGCTTCACCTTTGCATCCCAGAGCCAGGCACCTGGTAAGTGCTCAGAAAATGCATGATGAGTAAATAGGCAAGTTTTGTTGCCCTTATCTGAGTTGTCTCTTGGCCCTTGCTGTGTAGAATGTGTGCTCGTGACTAAGGAATGCAGTCCTGCCTCCTACGGCCTCAAAGGGCCTCGAAGATCCTCACCAGAGGCTCCAGGCCCTGTGAGTGATTCTTCTTTGCCTTCCCTGGAGCCCAGGAAGGGTACTCCTGTTCATCCCAACTGGCCCAGGAGCCAAAATCAAAGGGGTGGGGTGGTTTTGTCAGGTGTCTTTGGGTTATTTCTGGCTCTCGTGGACTCAGGCTGATCTTTCAATTCTGTTCCCCACATTCGGACTGATGGGCAGCTGGGCCACGGCCTGGAGACTTGCCAGGCATAGAGGAAGCCCTGGAGAAAGTGATCCTATGGTCACAGTGGGCCTCTGCCCTGGGGAAGGTAGAGAGAGGCCTGGGAGGGAACAGGTGCCGGAGGGCTGGTAGCTACTGCATTCTGCATTTTAAGCTGGATGGAATGTGGTGCTAAATTTACTGAGAACCCCCCAGGGTTAGCCCCTGATTGTGGTGACCTTGGGGGTGTTTGACAACCAATTTGCCTTTGAACACCTGGCCTGGTGCAGTAACATATATAGAATATGCTACTATATATAACATAGTAAAATAATATATAGAGAGAGTATGTCACTATATATAACATAGTAAAAAAAATACATAGAACAAGTTACTATATATAACAAAGCAAAAAATATATATAGACTATGTTACTATATAAAACATAGTAAAATACATATATATTTTTTAAACGGAACTTTAATTTGTGACCCTGAGATCAAGTGTCATGTGCCCTACCGACTGAGCCCGCCAGGCTCTCCTGGTGCAGTAACGTTCTAGAAGACAATTTTCCGGGGCGCCTGGGTGGCTCAGTCAGTTGAGCGTCTGACTTCGGCTCAGGTCATGATCTCCTGATTCATGGGTTCGAGCCCCGCGTCGGGCTGTGTGCTGCCGGCTCGGAGATCGGAGCCTGCTTCGGATTCCGTGTCTCCCTCTCTCCCCGCCCCTCCCCTGCTTGCTCTGTTGCTCTCTCTCAAAAATAGACATTAAAAACAGTTTTAGAAGGCAGTTTTCTTAGAGCTACAAAGCAGGAGGGTGAGGAGAGGCCAGCACTTTTCAACCTCACGCTGACCCTGCGGGGCACATGGCCTCGACCCCATTTCTCAGGCGGGGAGCCCGAGGCCTGCCGAGTTTGGAATAACAGGCTGATGTCGCGAAGCGCGTCTGGGTTGCGGTCCCAGATTTGTCTGCTTCCAGAGCTGCGCTTTTTGGCACCCCCCCGGGAGCTGGGGTCCAGGCTGGGGTTGGGGCGCGCACCTCCAGGCCCCCAGCCCACACTCCTCCTGGCGGCACCCTGGCTGCCAGAGGAGGTGGCGGTATCTGATTGGCTGATGGGTGGTGGTGGTTGCTGCTTCCGAGGCCCAGAGAGATGCTGCTGGAACCTTCCAGAAGGCCCCAGACGCACACGCTGCCCCCCGCTTTCCCGACTGGTGTTGAGGCTCGTGGCTGCCGCCGTTTTCCGGCCTCTCCGTTCTCCACCCCCCACAACAGGCGGAGGGGGTCTGTGTGGACTCTGACTTAGCATCCAGCACATCTGTAGTTACTGTCTCCTCAGCTCTCCATCGTAACCCCAGGGGGTGGTGGGAGGTTTCTGCCTCTGGTTAGGGGCGGGATGGGGCCTGAGGAACGTGACACGCCTCCTTGGGTGTGGGGGGTGCTGCTGGGGGAGGAGGGAGGAGGCCTGAGCTCACTTGGCCGTTAGGCAAAATCTTGGGCAACCGGGCCCTGCCCTCCTCCTCCCCGACGGCACAGGCCCCTCTCAGCTCTTCCTGTCGCGCTTCCTGCTCCTGGCCTTTGCACTTGCTTTCCGCTGGGCCTGGAATGTTCTTCCCAGCCCTTCTCAGAGCCCAGATGGCCCTCAGAAGGACACCTCCTCGGAGAGGCCCTCCCTGACCACCCTGGCTAGGGCCGCCCTGCCCTTCTCCTTGCTCGTTCTCACATCCCCTCTGTCATCACAGTGTCGCTCGTCCGTGGCCCTCACTGAAGGTCAGCTGCGTGTAGCCCGAGGCCTTGCTGTCTAGGCCACCGCTCTGTCTCCAGTGTTTGGAGCAGTGTCAGGGACACAGCAGGTGCCCCGGAACCTTGTGGAGTGAAGGAAGGGCTGGCCCGCATGGCCCCTGGCTTTGTGTCCTTCCTCTGGGTCTTCCAGACTGGTCCTTGAGCCAGACCCGTTCCCAGGGAGAAAGAATTTAGATAAGAGTGCCCCCAACACTCACAGGCTGAGTGCCCCTGTGGCCTGGAGGAGTCCCCCAGCTGGTGCTCCAGCTCTGGAATGAATGACCTCAAGTCCTGGCTCTTCCCCATCTGTCCCCCACCCTTCCAATCCCAGACACGTTAGGGGGGGTGGTCACTAGTGGTCACCCGTCTGTGGGGTCATAAGGTTCAAGGCTCAGTAGGGTCTCCAGGCCAAGGAAGTTTTGAAACTCGGCACCCTGGACTCAGACCCTGAGCCCCCAAACCAGCCCTCCCCGTGGCTGCGAGCTGAGCTCGGGGCGCTCCTCCAGGGGCACGACCCACATCTTGGATGTTCTCGCCCACCCGGAGCTCAGCGCCTTGTGCCGAGAGAATCCCAGCTGGGTCGCGTTCTGATGAGACTGCGCTCTGGGCCCGGCTGCCTTCTCGGGCTGGGGAAAGCAGTAACCCGGGGCCGTTTGGGAAAGGGGCTGCATCGTGGGGAAGTCCAGGGAGAGTCAGCCCTCTCCGTGGGTACAAAACGCTGAGAAGGGGTTTTGCGTCGATTACACCTCAGACAGCCGTGTGAGTTTGTATGGTTGTTCTCAGCGGATGTGGAGACCGGCCCGGAGGAGGCAGGTCACGTGCCCAGGGGCACACACTGGCAGGTCCAGGACTAGAGCTTGGATTTTGGACCCCAGGGCCAGTTCTCCCCCCGTCCCCTGGCTCTGTACTCGCTCTGGATTTTGGGATTCTGGGCCGGCCCAGGATGCCCCTCCCCGCTGTTGGAGGTCGAGGGGCTGGGTCTGGCAGTGGCCTCCACTGACCTGTCTGCCTCTGTCCCCTGCCCTTGCACCCCAGGCTGCGGTGGAGGCACACCCCCTCCCTGACGGTGGCCAATGAACCCGTCCTGGCATTCACGCAGGGCAGCCCCGAGAGAGATGCGCTGGAGAAGGTAAGGGGTGGGTGGGGACACCCAGTGGGGGTAGGGAGGGAGCGGGGACAGCCTTGGGCAGCCCCCCAGGATGCCTTTCCGTGCCTCCAGTCACCACCCCCTTCTGCACCTGCCCCCAGCCTGGGAAGGAGACCAGGTCTGGGACAGCCGTGCGACCGGAGGACCGGAGAGGCTGGGAGCAGCAGGGTGTGGCCCGGGGCCACCTGGGGGCTCAGTCCAGGTCGGGGGTTGTAAGCCCACAGGTGTTGTATGCTTAAAGACATTCTCCCACTAATTGTCAGGATTTTAAAAATGGTGAGAGTTCCCATACATTTCAGATACGGTTTTCTCATCTTTTTATAACGGGAAGACCGTCAACACTGGCCTCCCCTTCCCGCAGGACAGCAGGGGACAGTGGCCAGGGGCTGAGTCCTGCTGTCCCTGGAGGGGAGCAGACGCTCTCTGCCCTCAGACCCGGGCCCCTTCTCATACCCGTTCCGGCCGGGCAGCTGTGTCTGCGGACTCCGTGCCGGGCTCGTGGGTGGGGCAGGGAGGGGAGGTGGGTGCCCATCCGCTGTGTCGTCCTCTCCCCAGGCCTTGAAGGACCTGAAGGGCCGGACGGAAGCCATCCCGTGTGTGGTGGGGGACGAAGAGGTGTGGACCTCGGACGTACGGTACCAGGTGTCGGTGAGTCTGGCGTGCGGGTGGGGCGTCTCCCCGAGTCTGGGGTCTGGCTCTCAGGCAATAGACCAGCTCCTAACACAGGGTCGCTGCCTGCAAAGGGCTTTCTGGTCCACTCCCAGATTTTGAATTCCATGCACCGATAGCTAACTGCCCAAAGCCGCCTTGGAAGTATAGTCATAAAAGGTGCCCACTTCATGCCCGCCGAGACGGAGTGAAACCCGTGACCGCCACCCACTTCGCCGTCTTCTTTAGAAAAGTCGACCACCTAGAGAGTAGGAAGGAAGGACAGAACGTCAGAACTGAGGTGATCCCTCCAAAGAAGGGATGGTCACCCAGGCCCTGGCCTCTGTGTTGGAACCTGCTGCTCTAGCAGAAGACGAGCTCATCTGAGGTGAGCACCCGGGGCCTGGCCACGTGTCGCCGCCTCCTAGAAGCCCTCCTGCTGGAGCCAGGCTCCTTCTGGAGGCGCATCTGAGAGGCCCTGTCGTGTCTCCACATGGTAGATTCATTCACAGCCTATTTCTTTCTTTCCTTTTCTGTTTTTTTTTTTTTTTAATGTCTATTTATTTTTGAGAGAGAGAGCGCACAAGTGGGGGAGGAGGAGAGATTGAGAGAGAGAGAGAGGGACACAGGATCCGAAGCGGGCTCTGTGCCAACAGCAGCGAGCCTGATGCGGGGCTTGAACTCACGAGGCTTGAGATCATGACCTGAGCCGAAGTCGGACGCTCAGCCGGCAGCCACCAAGGCACCCTCACACCCTATTTCTAGAGAAGAGTTGGAGGCAGTGTATTGACTCACACACAGTGCGGTAGGATAATCTCGCTGTGACCTCCTGGCCGCAAAGTGAGAGCTGTGGCGCCCTAGGTGTGGCAGACGGCCCAGGCTTGCCTTGACGCCTTCCAGTGACCCCAGGAAGAGAACATCACTCACGCTAGTCAGGGTGTTCTTGAAATCCACCCGCATGATGCGAGAAGCCATTCCCGATACGGGGCCGGAGAGAATTTCTCCCGAGGGTGGCGGAAGGACATGGTGATGTGAGAAGCAGGGTCCCCACGGGAGTCTCCCATCGCATGCACAGTGTTTCACGGGGCCACCGTCTTGCGCCCTGTCCCTTGGTGCCGGCTGAGGACATCCTCACGGCCCAGTGCCTGGGGGTGCCAAGGGGCCACCCTGCAGGCCCGTGTCTGCTGCTGGGGGAGCTTTTCCATCTGGGGCTCAGGGTGCAAAGTGACACCTGTGGCTTTTTTTCCCCATGTCCTCACGATGGGGAGATTTTGGGTACAGACTCCCATGTCCGGCTTCTCTGGGGGGTGGGAAGATGTGGCCGCACAAGGCTGGCATTCCTGCCGGGCACCACGGTGCTAGAACGCAGCAGTGGGCGGCCTTCCGGGGGCCCTGTTCCCCCCCCCCAACCCCCCACTCCCCACTCTCCACTCCCACGCACGATGCCAGCCCTCTCCACTCACCGCTTTTGTGTCTCTGGCCCCAGCGGGAGGCCGGCCGGCCGGCCTGCTGGTCCCTCAGGCACCTGCCTGAGTGCTTCCCTCAGCGGAGCTTTTGTGAGACACGGGATAGCCGTAAGGCAGCCTGCTCTTCCTAAGAAGTGGCAGAGGCCTGTGGTCTGTGCTGAGGGCTGAGAAGTGTCCCCTGCGCCTGTGCCCCCCCTGTCTGTCGGGCCAAAGGTAGGAGTGACCTGCTTTTGTGACCGTTGGGGGTCTTGGCCACGATTGGGAGTTTGCAGCGCATCCCCATGAGGGAGCCTGAGGGCGAGCCCCTGGCAGAGGACGCGCCCCATCCCTTCTTATCCCTTGTGTGGCCCTGACCCTTTGTAGCTCAGAAAGGCTTAAAGCAAATACCCACCTCAGCTATGGGGAAGGAAAAAAAAAAAAAAGAGTGTGTGTGTGCATGTGTGTGTATACACAGATACGTGTTTTGAAACTCTGCGCCAACAGGCATACGTGGGGCTTCTAGCTTCGTGCAGTCCAACCGGTTGCAACATGAGGGCCTTGGAATGCAGACGAGGCGGCTTTCTCTGTGGCCGAATTAGCCAGAAATCTGCCTCAGCCTTTCTTTCTAGCAGAGCGCTTGTAAGTCGTGGTAATAAAATCCTGCCAGCCACCCACGCCTCCTCGGGCCCAGGCCCTGGGCAGACGGCTCCGCCCTCTCGGAGCCACCCCGGGGGACAGCAGGGTGGCACACGGGTCGACGAGGAAAGAGACGCGAGTTCCAGCTGGTGAGGGACCGTGGGAGGCACAGGTGCCACGCCGGCGACGCGGGGGCCACGTGGGGCTGGGCGGTCGGAGGCCTCTTCGGACTGGTGGCCGCCGAGTCGAACCCCAAGGGTGAGGTTGGGTAGGGGTTCACTGCCGGGCAGAGGGGTCCTCGGGCAGAGTCCCGCAGGTGGAGACAGGCCCAGTGCGCCACAGAGAGGAAGCCAGGGGGGCGGGGGACGCGGGCCCCCACCGAGAGAGGGAGAGGTTGTTGGCGGTGGCTTTCTGAGGTTCTTGTCGGCTGTGGTGAAGGAACCTATTCCGGGAGTGCTGGGGAGTCCCTGGAGGGGGGTTAAGGAGGGCGAGACTTTCCAGAAGAGCCCTGTCGCTTGTCACAAGAGTATGCTTTCTAGTTTCGGGGCAGCAGAGTGAAAAAGCGAGGGCTTGGCAGAAGGTGTGAGGCTGGACGTAGGCCCACGCGTGTCCAGGGCTCACGGGCGGCCAGGGAGTTTGTGGTGGGAAGGCGAGTAGACGGCCGGGGTGGAGCCAGGATGGAGGAAGCTGTCAAAGAGCCGGGAACCAAGCCCCGCCGGGGACGCCAGCCCCAGGCGGACCAGTGTGGTGCCTGCCTCCGCGGAGGGTCTGTGCCCGGACCCGGGAGCTCCTCGCCTGCCCCCACGGTGCTGGCTGGTGGCCGCCTTTGAAACCGTGTGGCCCCACTCCTTGAGGCTGCTGAAGGGGGCACCTGACCCCAGCTGGGCCAGTCGGGTCTTGACCTCCCCGTGCCTCAGTAATGGGGGTGCCATGTAGGGTCGTTGTCAGGTGCATGGTGCCCCCGTGCAGGAGGCCGCGTCAGCTGTGATGGCGCCTCTCCCTGTCCCTTAAGCGGAACCTGTAGCTAGTTTCTCAAAAAAAAGAGAAAAAAAAAGGGCCCCAGGGGCAGGCCTGGGAATCCTTCACCTGATGTGCAGAGGCTTTCCCCTGACCAGCCCTGGTCCTCACGCGGCTGTAGTGTGGGCTTTGTGTCATGTCACATGTGCCTGGACAGCCACGCTGTGCCCAGCCCGCGACTGAGTCCTGGCCACAGGCAAGAAAGATCCCGAGGCGTCCACACAGCATCTTCCGTTGTCCCTGGTGGATTTCTCCAGAGCGAGGCTTAGGGGCTAACTGTGGGCTAAGCCCCGTGATGACACCTGCTTGCGGTTTATAGAGCCAGGAACTGGCGTATACTTTGGACGGACCAGGAAACTCCTAGATCTGTAATTTGGGGGAGACTAAAGGGCTGTACCCTTTCGCAGGTGGGGGAGGGAGGCATGTTGTGGCTCTGTCCAGATGGAATCCTGAGCAGGCTGTGCAGGGGTGAGGGTGGAGACCCTAGGCCCCCGCTTTGAGGGTTCCGAGGATGGCTCGGGGCGGGAGTCGCCCACAGGAGGCGTCCGGAGCCCCCACTGCTGGATCAGCGGCCAGAGGGCGTGATACCTGGCGCCCTGGGAGCACAACTTGGGATCGGTCAGTTTGCCCGGCCCCTCAGGGCTGTGCCAGGTGCCAGCCGAGAGTGGCTGAGTTGAAACGTCAGCATGCACATGTGGCTGGAGGCTGCCACATGAGACAGGAAAGCCCCAAAAGGCCCATCGGGCGACGGGTGGGTGGCAAAAGTGTTGATAATTGTGGCGTAAAGAAGTGAAACGTTTCCCTGCTGTATTGCTTACGCTCGCACGCGGCCCTGCCAGGTTCCGTGTGTAAATATTTGTTGAGGGTCTTCCCTTCGAGATGAGTGTCTCTGGGTCCCGTGCAAGGGGCTGGAGAAGTGGTTGCTCTGTCCCCTGGGCACTTGGGGCACGGCAGAAATCCTGAGCGATTCTCAACTCCCGTGTCTCGTTTGGGGGCCTCCCATGGTGGCATCGCCCCTTCCTGAGCCGCAGCCGCGTGCCATGCCTGCTCCGGAAGCATTTTCGCCTGTGAGCTCATTTGGCCCCCCCCTCCCCATGCCATGAGGCGGGGGGGGGGGTCCCCCTTTCCCACATGGGGAGATCTGGAAAGGGGGACTCAGTTTACATATGGCCCCCAGCTAGTGGGTGGCAGAGCTGGGATGCGATCCCGTGTCTGTCTGACCACGAAGTCCACGCTTTCCCTGAGGCTGTGCGGTCCCTGCCTTTCTCGGGACCGTGAACCTTCTGGAGTGGGAACCATCTCCCTCACCGAACAGCAGGTGCTCCGTAACCCCCAAGTGAGAGAGATCAGTGTGGGGATTGGAGGGGATTAGAGGGGAGAGAGCGAGTGTGCTGAGGGCTGTTGCCTAGAAAGCGAGCTCTGAGCCCGGCCACGTCCCCACCCGTCCTGGCACCTCCCTCCTGGGCAGGGACCTCACTCTTCTCTCATCTTTCAGCCCTTCAACCATGGACACAAGGTGGCCAAGTTCTGCTATGCAGACAAGGTGAGTCTGGGTGGGGGACTGTCCCCGTGTTGCCCTGCTGGCTGCTGACATGCTGTCCGTCACTGCTTCCCTCTCTGGCCGTGGGGGGCGGAGTCTTTCACAAGGCCAGGCCCGCTGTGGTTAACTTGAGCCAGAGGAGAGCTCTGTGGGCTAAGGCTGATGTCCCCTCACATGCCTGTGGCCGTGAGGCAGCCTGGCTTTTGAGGGAGAGTAGAGTCTCCAAGGCTGAGTCGGAGAAATTGGAGACACCCTGGATGGAAAGCCAGACAGAGGCTCGGCATCCTGGAGGGCCGGCGAGAAGGGCTGGGGTGCCCTGTGGCAGGGGGTCTAGGAGCCAGCGTTCAGGTGGCAACGGGGACAATTGCCATCAGGGATGCCGGTAGCAAGTGAATATCTCAGGCTGGGGTTCTGGCCGAGCAAGGGCAAGGCCAGGCGCCTGACCTTGAGGGCTGGAGGCTCTAGCTGGTGGGTTTGGGGGCCCCTGGAATAAGGGGAGGCCCTGATGAGACCACAAGAGAAAGTGGAACAGGTTTGACCATGGACGGACTTGGTGCTGACCTACCTGGGAGGTCCCTCAGACCTCCAGCTGGTGGCAGGACTGGCTCTGAGCCTTGGCTGGGCCAGCAGGTGATGGGACACCACGTCTGCAGCTGGTGGGGGGCGGGGGGAGTTGTGGTGGGCAGCACTGAGGGCCAAGGAAGCCACAGGTCCTTGGAGAATGAATGATCTCCAATCTCCTGTCTCGCCCATTCCCCTGGGGCCCTTCCTGTTCTAGGAGGCAGCTCCCAACCTTTTCCCTTTCGTTAGGCCCTACTCAACAGAGCCATCGAGGCCGCTTTGGCTGCCAGGAAAGAGTGGGACCTGAAGCCTGTTGCAGACCGGGCCCAGATCTTCCTGAAGGCCGCAGATATGCTGAGCGGGCCTCGCAGGGCTGAGGTCCTGGCCAAGACCATGGTGGGACAGGTGAGGTGCCCGTGGGCACAGCCGGGGTGGGGTGTGGGAGGCGGTCATACTCCCTCTGATGCAGCACACGTCAGCCAAGCAGCTTCTGGGTACCAGGACGTGCTGTGCCTGCTGGAGCCAGAAGATGTCCTTGAGGTCCCGTCCAGCCCTCCAGCCTCGGTCAGACCTCCGTGGCCCTCGGAGTGGTCTCTCTGACTCCTCCAGGCGGTCCCTCCAGCCTTCCACACCACGAGGGTCTCTCCGTCACCAACAGTCACGTCCCAAGTCCTGCGCACGGCACTCAGGACCCCTTGTTTCCGGCCTCTGTCCAGCTCCCTGGCCACTCTGCCCTTCCCCGCCAGGCCATCCTGCCCAGGAGGCCGCCAGCCTGGACTTAGCGAGATCCCTGGACCCTGCAGGCATCCCGTCTCCCTGCCTCTGCCCGGTGTCCTGCCTGGAATGCCCACTCTTCTGTGCCCTGTGGACTCTTCCTGTTGAGATCCAGCCCAGATGCTACCTCCTCTGTGGGGCTTCCAGACTCTTCTCTGTCCAGAAAGATGAGCCCCACCTCTGTGGCCCTGTAGCACGCTGTGTGTGCATCAGTACGGCTCAGATCGCACTGGGTGTAATGAGTTCCTGTGTGTTTGTCACCCCTTTACAAGCGTTTTGGAGACAGCGATCCCGGTTAACTGTTCTCCGTCTTCCTGGGCTACACACAGCATCTCTCTGGAGTCACAGAAGCTCCTGATAGGCGTTTTTCGGTTGAGTGCACGTTGAGCCAGAGTGGCATCAGCAGCTCAAAGTTGGGAAGGGAGCCGAGGGAGAAGGGTTAATGTCACCCTCCCCAGCAGCGAGCCTTGGGCATTTGGGCGGCCACCCCACTGCCCCCATGCCCGCTCACTGTCCTGTGGCGAGAGCGCCCTCTGCTGCACGGAGGTGGTATGACCACTCCTCACCAGCTAAGTGCCTTCGGATTCTCAGCAGCCCCTGGTGGGGGTGGCATCGTGGGCTCCCCAGCGTCCCGGATGAGCCACGCTTGGGCAGGGAGAGGCGCACACAGTCTGCCACCAGATGAAGGTGCTTTATTTGACTAACGACTCTGGCGCTTGTAGGAAGCGTGGCTGCCTCATAGAGCCAGGGCCAGCGCACCTTGGCTTCTGTAGCTCCAGGTCCCAAGCAGGACCTGGGACAGGTCAGCTGCCTGTGCTGGCTTCTGTAGCTCCAGGTCCCAAGCAGGACAGCTGCCAGTGACCGTGTGTGCCAAGGAGGGGCTGCCCTGATCCGGAAGAGCCCCATGTTGCAGCCCATGAGGCCCTCCCCCACCCCTGGGACGTTTGCCATCAGGAGGAACGGGCAGCATAAGGAGACGTTTGCCTCCCGCTTCTTGGTCCAGATGCCCCTGCCGGGGGCACATCCTCACCCCGGGGGGAAGGAGCCGCCAGCACTGTGGGCATGATATCACCGTGGGCACACGGTCGGTCTTGGAAAGGGGCCGTCGGGAGGCACATCTGCGGCCGCTGACCCCCCGCCATCCTGCACGCAGGGTAAGACGGTGATTCAGGCGGAGATCGACGCGGCGGCTGAGCTCATCGACTTCTTCCGGTTCAATGCCAAATTTGCCGTGGAGCTGGAGGGTCAGCAGCCCCTCAGTGTGCCGCCCAGCACCAACAGCGTCGTGTACCGGGGGCTGGAGGTACCCTCGGGTGACAGGGTGGGCGGGAGCCTGCTGGAAGCCTTGAGCCTGGCCTCACCGCACTCCCTCCCCACCCCCCCAGGGCTTCGTGGCGGCCATCTCTCCCTTTAACTTCACTGCGATCGGCGGCAACCTGGCGGGGGCGCCAGCCTTGATGGTGAGTGAGATGTGGGCAGCGGGCGGGCATGGGGCTGCTGGCTCTCTGTCCCATCTCAGACCACGAAAGGGGCCCAGCCCTGGTCGTGGGAGATGCCCAAAAGGCAGAGGCAGTGTGGGCCCGTGGAAAGACTTTGGGGCCAGAGACTGGTTTGGACCCCAGCTTTGCCCTGGTCCGGGAGACCCCAGGCCAAGCCCCTGAACTTCTCTGAGGCAGTTTCCTCCTCCTCTAAGTGGAGATCTAGGAAAGCCCACATATAATAGGGTTGTGATGAGCGAGCGAAGCTGCATGCGGGACACGTCTGGCCCAGTGTGGGCTCCGTATGTGGAGAACGTTGATGGTGATGACACATCGCTTTTGAGCGCCTGCTGTGTACTCTCTGATTTATCTGTCAGATCTAGGAAATGGTGACGCAGATGAGGATTCAAAGTCCCTGGCTCCCCTGCCCTTGTCAGGGTGGAGGCAGCCGTCACCCTCATGAGCTCCTGCTGAATGGGGCTGATGCCCCCCTGCCTTTGGAGGTGGCTCGAGGGAGGGCCGACACTGGCGGGGCCTGGGCCCCACGTGGGGCAGCTGGCTGATCTTGAGGATGGTCCTGCCCCGGGCTGTCCTTGTGCATCCACACCCACACAGACACGCACACGCCCAGGCGGCCACGTGTCTTCGCCCAGGACACATGTAGAGACAGCCCCGTGAGCGCTTGCCCGGCCACACCCAGTGAGTGCCCAGTGTCATGGAAACACCCAGAACAGACCTGCCTGAGGGGTGCTGGCAGGACCAGTCTGTACAGGCTTCCAGAGGAAGAGTGGCCTTGGCCAGAGTGTGGGGGGCGGGCAGGGCAGGGTGTGGTCTCACTGACTTAGGGCTTTTAGAGCACCGTGTCTGACACCTGGAGGAGGAGTGGGGTCCTGTAGGGGACATGCTGGCCTGCCCGGGGGCCTGGCGGTTCCAGGTGCGGGATGGGTGTGCTTTGGGATGGGATGGGAGTTGGGCCTGGTGACTCCTGGCCTTGTGACTCGTCACTGTGTCTCCCGGGCAGGGCAACGTGGTCCTGTGGAAGCCCAGTGACACAGCCATGCTGGCCAGCTCTGCTGTCTACCGCATCCTCCGGGAGGCTGGCTTGCCCCCCAATATCATCCAGTTTGTGCCGGCTGACGGGCCCACGTTTGGGGACACTGTCACCAGCTCAGAGCACCTCTGCGGCATCAACTTCACAGGCAGCGTGCCGTAAGTCCCCGGGTTGGGGCGGGCCGGGTGGCGTGGGGACATTTGCCAAGCGGCCGCCTCACGACCTCAGTGTGGGAGCTGGCGGTCGGGCACTGACCATACCCACTGACTTGCTATGTGGCCACCGGTGGCCCACGTCACCTCTCTGAGCCTCCGTTTCTTGACCTGTTCACCAGGAACGATGGTCCCTACCTTGTAGAGTCATCGTGAGGGTCCGGTGAGTTAGCAAAGAGGAAGAGCTTCACAGGCAGGATGCAGCCTACGGATGTTCGGTGACGCTGAGTTTGATGCCACTGCTGTCACTGGGAGGGGCACAGGGAGCTTGGAATGAATTGGAGGAGGAGAGTCAGGAAGGCTTCTCGGAGGAGGTGGCATTTAAGCAGAGGAGACGGCTGAGCAGAGAGGGGGCAGGGAGAGTGTTGTAGGAGAGGGAGCAGCACATGCAGGGCCTCCAGGCCAGAGCCCCTGTGCCTTGGGAGGTGGTGGTTCCCTGTGGCTTGGAGCGTAGAGTTCCGGGGCCGAGGTGAGCGAATGCGGACAGGAAGGGGTTCGATCGTGACTCCTCACTTACTCACCGGCAGGTGTATGTCCAGCGAACAGGTGGATGGACAAGTCCTGCCTTTCGGGAGGTTTAGTCCCGTGACTGTGAGGCCCTGAGAGCCCGCCGGGGTGTCCGCACTTCATCCCGAAGGTGACGGGAGCCACAGGAAGCTTTACACGTGGGGGTGTGCATTAAGCAGCTTGGTTTCGAGCAAAGATTGCAAATGGTAGTTCTCCAGCTGGACGTGGGAAGTGGCTCTGTTCTCTTTGACTCCTTATCAAGATGGATCAACCTGGTACAGTTGGGGCAGTTTCATGCAAAAACCCAGTTGAGATTTATTTCAAGCTTCTTTTGGGAACCTGAGCCCTCTGGGCCTCCGTGTCCCCCATGGCACCCCCTGGCTGGAGGTGGGGTCCGGGTGCTCTGTGGTCCCTGTCACCCTCACCAGGCCCCGGCTGTCTGCATACTTGGTCATCTGTCCCCAGCCTGGCCCTGCTGGGCCCCTGCGTTCGCAGCCTGTGTCCTAGATGATCGCTTCGACTGCCCTGTGCACAAGTCGCTAGCGGCCAGAAGCGGGAGACCAGTGAGGAGGCTGTCCGCGTGTCCGCATCTAGGGAGGGACAGCAGACGCCTGACCAGAGTAGAGACGGAAGGAATGGATCCCAGAGAGCAAGTGGCAGGGAGATGTGGTCACTTGTCCGAAGAGTCGGATCAGCAGAGGAGGGGTGTGTGTGGGAACGTCCGGGCTCTGGCAGAGGGGGCCCAGAGGGCACCGAGGTGGGCGCCTGGAGGGCTTGGGTGAAAGTGACGAATCACATGCTGGTCACTTGGAGTTTGAGGTGCCCGAGGGTCATCTGAGTGGAGATGTCGGGGTCGGCACTGGGGTCCTTCCAGGTGTCCCTGGGGACACCTGCGGTGGCCTCCAGTCTCCCTTCCCCGGCCTCAAGCTCCCCTACCCCCCTTCCGGCTAGGGTTTGCCGGGTGTGGTGGCGGCGTTAGAACTGCTGAGGAGGACCGTTTT
Organism: Prionailurus bengalensis; assembly: GCF_016509475.1. Taxonomy (NCBI): domain Eukaryota; kingdom Metazoa; phylum Chordata; class Mammalia; order Carnivora; family Felidae; genus Prionailurus; species Prionailurus bengalensis. Next base: position 13,616,582 of record NC_057345.1, on the reverse strand, counting down.
CCGAGAAGACCCGCTCTGCCAGTGCGGGCCCTACGGGTCCCTGCCTATTAGCGGGCGGAGCGGGCCTGGCCCCCATTTGCCATGCTCTGATGAGCAGCGGGCTTAAAGGTAGGAAAGTCATAAATTAGTATTAGCTACTGTGTCGCAGGCTCCCTGGTGATTAGCATTTTTATTGTTTTGTGGTGCTGAGGTTGGTCACACTTGGATCTTGGGGACGAGGTGGGGGCCTGAGCTCTCTCTCCCAGGGCGCTCCTTGGTTTGGCCTCTAGAGCCCTGGGCGCTGGGCTGGGGGCGCCCCTCCCAGACCATGGCGGCGTCTGGCCCCCCCCACCGGGCACCTGAAGCGTGGCTGCGCTGACCTGAGCACTTGACCCACATTAGAGCTGCCACGGGTGGGTTGTTCGCTCCCGTGCCCGGGCGGGGTGCACGGTTTGAGGCTCAGAGAGGTCGAGTCATGAGTGTCAGGTCGCGTGGCCGTGAGCGTCTGAGGCAGGACCCCCGCGCGACCTTCTCTGTGTCTTCTTGCCGCCAGGCCTGCCATTGCTGCCTCCCCCTGGGCCCCAGACGTCACCTTTCTCCAGGCGTCTCACCTGCCCCCGCCTACTCAGTTCCCTGCCACCCTCCCTGGGACCCCTGCCCCCACCCGCTAGGCTTTTGGGTCTCTTCCTGGGGTGGTGCCTACTCCCCACCCCCCAGGGCCCTCGCTGTCTCAGCAACCTCAGCTGGCTTCCTAAGCCTTGCGCTCCCCTCTGGTTTCAGCACCTTCAAACACCTGTGGAAGCAGGTGGCCCAGAACCTGGACCGGTTCCGCACCTTCCCACGCCTGGCTGGAGGTAAGGGCCCCTCTCCTGGCACCCTCTCCCGTGGCCCCAGGGACCGTCCCCTGGCCGTCAGGAAGGAGGAAGAGAAAGAGGCAGAGGTGAGGCCCCCATAGGTGGGGCAGCCCTGTGGAGGCTGAGAAGTGAGGGGCTTAGGGGCGGAGCCTTAGCTGTGCTAGATCCAGGGGGTCGCACCAAGGACTTTGGCCTCAGAATGAGCATTTTTCCATCCATCCATCCATCCATCCATCCATCCATTCCTTCATTCATTCGTCATTCAGCAAATAAAATGTTAAGCATCTACGTAGGCATTTCTGGAGACCAGGGACGCGTGATGGCAAGAGACACAGACCTAGCCCTCAGGAACTCGTGTTCTGGGAATGGAGGCAGATAGTGGACGTGCAGATGGTGATGCTGGGCCGTGACGAGAGCAGCGCAGAATTTGAGGAGGGAAAGAGGGGGTGTGCGGAGGCCCCAGGGCCTTCCAAGGCAGTGCGGGGGCTGGTGGTTCGGCATTCTTGCTCCTGAGCTGGTCCGAGCTCCGATGGGGGGGGGGGGGCGGTCAGGGAAGGTGCACCCTCAGCCGGCTGTGGCATCTGCACCCCAGTGCCGCCCTTTATAAGGTGGGGAGCAGGGAGCTGTCCACGGTTTTCTCTTCTCTGCCTCCTTCCCACTGTGCCCTGAGGGAGAGAGAGGCTCTGACTGGAGCTCACGACCCAGAGATCAAGAGTCTCAGGTGCTATCCGTGGAGCCAGCCAGACGCGTCTTCAGTTTTCCTGTCTTTAAAATGGGAACGATAACGGGGGGGAGGGAGGGCTGTCGTGAGGCTTTAGTGAGACAAAGCAGAAAGCGCTTTGAGCAGAGCCTGGCGGGCGGTTAGTGCCTTGTGACGGGAGCTGCTGTTAGCTGATGTGGGAGGAAGCCGGGGCCTGGAGGCCGAGGAGCCTGGGGAAGGGTGTCGCCGCCGTGGGTAGGGAAGAGGGGCCAGCCCTCGGGGCCGATGTGGAGCGGACCCCTCTCCTCTCGCTGGGTTGGGGGGTTGGCAAGGTGCAAAGCAAGCCGTGCCCACTCCTGGGAGTAGATTGGCTCCTGGGAGCCTGGGATTCTGGTTCTTTTTCTGCCTCGATGGTGGGCGGCACCCCTGCCCCCGCCTCAGTTTCCTCAGCCGTGGAGCGGGACAGGGGCCTGGCTCGCCGGCTTCCGGGATGATGTCCGGCCGTGGCCCTGCCTTCTCCCGAGCCCGTCCGCTGGGTGTTGGGGCTGGGCGCACCTGCGGACAGGTGCAGGCGCCGCGGCGGGCGCCCTGCTGCCGAGAGGCCTGCGCTCCACCCGCGCCCCCTCCCCCCTGCAGAGTGTGGCGGGAAGAACTTCCACTTCGTGCACCGCTCGGCCGACGTGGACAGCGTGGTGAGCGGGACCCTGCGCTCGGCCTTCGAGTATGGCGGCCAGAAGTGCTCAGCCTGCTCCCGCCTCTACGTGCCTCAGTCGCTGTGGCCGCAGATCAAAGGGCGGCTGCTGGAGGAGCACGGCAGGATCAAAGTGGGCGACGTGAGTGGCGCCTCATCCCCGCCGCGGCCCAGCGGGTGACTGATGGGATTGGAGGCTCCCGCGCTGTGGCTTTGGCGGTGGCAGGCCTGGGATGCGCGGGGAGGGGGCTCCCTTTGTCTCCGGCCTGCAGTGACTCGGTGACTCTGTCTTCCGGTGCCTCCCTTGCCTCCAGCCAGCAGAGGATTTTGGGACCTTCTTCTCTGCAGTGATCGATGCCAAGGTACGGGCACGGAGCAGGCGTTCCCGGGGGGCTGAGCCCTGGCCTGGGTGGGAGAGGGAGGAGACGCAGGGCTCTTGACCGGGGGGGCGACCCGGCCTCACTGCTCCAGGCAAGGCCCACGGTCCGACAGCCCCACAGACACGCCCGCCCGCCCTGAGCTTGAAAAAGGCAGAAATGTCCGCCACCGGAGAACTTGCTTCCCACACACCCTGCAACCAGGCTCGACGAGTCGCCCCCTGGTTCACGTGCATACACACCCAGATGGGCCTGCATGTCTGCAGCATGAGCCCAAACACACGTGCACTCGTACGTGCCTGTCTGCGAGCACATTCGTGGTCTTGGTGTGCAGGCGTGCGTGTAAGTCACCCACATAGACATCCACGTCCACGTGCACGAAGGTGCGCACGTATCTCCAACAGAAACAGATACACCTGTGTGCACGCGTGCGTGTTCGTGCGTGTGTTCACACGTACGCAGGTGCACGTCAATCTGCATTCGTAAGTGTACACGTAACAGGCAGGTGTATTTACGCACGTACCTAAATGTGAAGACGCGTGACCTCGCGTAGGTGCGTGCGTATGTTACTGTGCGCGTTGTGTTTCTGTAGGTGTAGTTGTGGCTCTACCACACACACATTCTCACAAACGCTCTCACACCCGTGTGCACGTCTGCCCTTGTCTCTGCCGTGACTCTGCCGGATCCTGGCTTTTGCCTTCTTCCCATCTCCCCACTCCGGTTTCAGAATTCGGGCCCTTTGGGGTGTGTTGGGGACACTGCTGCTTGTCATCACCTCCGGCCGGTCTGTGACACCCCTCCTCCCCCCCCCCCCCCCATCCCCAACCCCAGTCCTTCGGCCGCATCAAGAAGTGGCTGGAGCACGCCCGCTCCTCGCCCAGCCTCACCGTCCTGGCCGGGGGCAAGTGTGACGACTCCGTGGGCTACTTCGTGGAACCCTGCATCATTGAGAGCAAGGACCCACGGGAGCCCATCATGAAGGAGGTGACTGGGGCGTAGAGAACAGTCTCCCACCCGAGCACAGCGCATGTGGGGCCCTTGCACGTGGGTTTCTTCTCGCGATATTATCCCATTTCACAGACAGGAATGTGAGGTAGGTCCCGGAAAGGGAGTGTCTCAGTCCCCGGGAGAGCGGGGCCAGGCCCACTGACCCCAGATCCGGTGCTCTGTCCTTGACACTGCTGACCCTGCTGGTGTCATAGCACTTCTGCCGTTCGCGGCCACTGAGCTGCTGTCGTGACCTTAACGGCGAACACTTACAGACTCTTAACTCTGGGCACCTGTCTGAGAGGAGGGGCCGTTCCCATTCCCGTGTTACAGATGACCAACGGAGGCGGAGAAGTCAAGGCACTCGCCCAGGATGGCAGTGCAGGGGGTGGTGGAGGGGACAGGGGTGGCTGGCCAGGAGGGCCATCAAGCTCCCTCGGGTCCTTTGCCAGGTCAGGGTGGGGCGGGCGGGGCAGGGCAGAGTGTTGCCATCTCCTGAGGGAGCCCAGCGGCAGACGCCTGGCTCTTTGTGCAGGTGCGGAGCTGTGGGCCGAGCCCCGGGGACTGGGGAGAGGCAGAGGCCAGAGCAGGGCGACGGGGAGGCCTTGGGGCTCTGGTCCGGGGGCGGCGGTGGGGGTGGGGGGGTCTGACCCTAGGGCTTCCTTCCGTTTCAGGAGATCTTCGGGCCCGTGCTGACCGTGTACGTCTACCCGGATGACAAGTACAAGGAGACCCTACGGCTGGTCGACAGCACCAGCAGCTATGGCCTCACGGGGGCAGTGTTTGCCCAGGATAAGTGAGTGGCGGCCGCCCTTCTGCTCTTGGCCTGGTGTCCTGCCCCCGCCACCCCACGAGCGCCCTCCTGGACTTGGATCCTTGAAATAACGCCGCCCCTTCCCCTCACCTCAGCCCTGACCGGCAGGCAGGCCTCCCCAGCAGGGGTACAAGACTCTTTTTTGAAATGTAGATCCTGGGGTCCCCTTATTGGGGGCGTGGCTGGGGAATCCGTGCTTTTGACCGGCTCCCCTGGGTCTGATGGGGCCCCACTGAGGGTCCTTGCCTCATGCTGCAGAGCAGAAGAATTGGGCTCAGGGGCCAGGAGCATACTGCCTTATCTCGCAGAGGCCATATTTGAGCCCGGGGCCAAGGCCCCAAGCCTGAGTCTTGGCTTTTCCTTCCTCCGTGACGCCAGCCGCCGCCCTGCCTGTCTCCAAGAGCGTGGAGTTGGGATTGGAACCTGGGATCAGGGTGGCGGTCTGGAGGTTCCCCAAGCTCCCGGTGGGGGAGGGGGAGGAGGCAGGAAAACTGGACCAGGATGGGCCGCTCGCACGCAGCCTGACCTCTTGGTCAGCTTGTGCAGCAGCCCCGTGAGGGAGGCCATGCTAACCACTTTCCAGAAGAGGCTCAGAGGCTCTAAGATGCTGCCTGTGGCTGGCCCGTGTCATGGGCCCGAGCTCGGCCTAGTGCTTCAGCTGGGCAGCCGGTGTGGGCTGGGCTGCATGGTGGAGGTGGTCGGACCTGGGGCCGGCGGGAGGGGAGCCGGCTGCCCTTTTATCACTGTCCTGCCTTGTAGGGATGTTGTCCAGGAGGCCACCACAATGCTGAGGAACGCCGCCGGCAATTTCTACATCAACGACAAGTCCACTGGCTCAGTGGTGGGCCAGCAGCCCTTTGGGGGGGCCCGAGCCTCTGGTGAGTGGGTCCCCCTTTCCAGAGGGGAGGCAAGTTCCTGGCAGGAGACTCCGATCGCCTCACCTCAAGGGTGTTCAGAGTAATAGGAAACACTGTGGGTGAGGCGCTGGGCTGTCTTCTTCCCGTTTTACAGAGGAGTAAACTGAGGCACAGGGAGGGGAAGTGACTTGTTCGAGGGCACATGGCTGGGAGGTGGTGGAGCTGGCATTTTGGTTCCAACACCCACACCTCTTACCACCATGCTCCGGTCACTTCAGCGTCCTCGTGTTGCAGTTGGGGAAACCGAGACTCAGCGTGGGCTGGCACTTGCCCCAGGTCCCAGCTGCCCTGTGGCACAGCCCAGGCCAGGCCCCGGGGCTCCTGGCTCCCAGCGCGGTGCTCTCTCCACAGTGCTCCCAGACACTCCTTGCGGGGGGGGGCACACAGACCCGGGGAGCGGGGGCCTCCTGTGCTCACTGGTTCCGGCCTCCCCTGACCTCCGGCCCCGTGTGCTGCACAGATGCGCTCGGGAAACCTTGGCCTTGTGAACACGTTTCGTTTTAGTTCAGCTGCTTGTTGCCTGTGCCGGTGTCCCTGTTATTCCGTCAACTCTTCCCCGCCCCCTTTCCCTTCCTCCCGGAGCTGCTGTGTCTTCTCAGAGAAAAACGGAGCTATCTTTTCCACAGGAACCAATGACAAGCCGGGAGGGCCCCACTACGTCCTGCGGTGGACGTCGCCCCAGGTCATCAAGGAGACCCACGAGCCTCTGGGGGATTGGCGCTACTCATACATGCAGTGAGCCCCGCTTCGCACCTTTGCCGTCCACCTGTCCGTCCAGACGGCTGATCGGTGCACACCGGCCCCACTCCAGCCCCTTCAACTCGCTCCCCGTGGACGGCCCCCTTCCCAGGGCCAAGACCTGTCCCCCCCCGCCCCACACCAGCCCACATCCTGGCCTGTCCCACCCTGCAGGGGCAGGTGCGGGCTCTAGTTTGAGACCATGCTGGGGAGGAACAGGGCCACTCCCCTGTCTCACCGGCTGTGCTAGGACTTCTGTCTGGTAGGTCTGACCTGGTGCCCTGTCAGTTCTTTCCCTCTCTTTTCCGGCCCGCTGGCTCAGGGACCTGGGGAACAGCAGTAACGGAGCTCCCGGGATCCTCTGGGGGAAACGGAGGCAGCTCTGGGACCCTTGGCAAACCTCAGCATCCACAGGGACTCCTGGCCTTGGCCCCCGCTCCTCCGGCTCTCCGGGATTCGGTGTGACCCAGGGTGGCCTGCAGGGCACAGAGGACGCCAGCTGGCCTTGCCCTCTTGGGTCTGGGCCGCCCACCGTCCTCACTAGCTGTCCTAGCCAGCGGGTACTTCTGCCTGACCACATGCCTTAGACACCCGTGTGCCTTTCTCCAGGGTACCTGTGTTCTTTGGAGGCCATGCGATTCCTGGCAGTCTCTGTGTGGTGGGCCTAGGGTTCCCCCTCAGGAGCTCGGTCTCCACTGGCCGAGGTAGAACAGGCCCAGGGAGACTTTGCTGCCACCTTCTTCTGACCCGAGAGCCAGCCTTGAGTTCCCGTCCAGCCTGGGCTGGGGATTGCCTGTAGAACCTTCCCTCCTTCGCACAGAAGTGGCTCCATGTGGACTGGGCCCTAGTGGCCCCTTCTTTGCTGCGGCCAGTAGGTGGAAATTCACCAAAACCTGCTAGTTGGATTGCAGGTGGCCGGGGGTTAGTAAGGGGTGACTTTGGAGGACAGTTCCCAGGGGACCCTGAGAGTGCTGGCCCTCCCTCAAGGACAGCCGGCCTGGAGTCCCCCATGGGGCTGGCCCCCAAGCACCATGGTTCTACACTGGCCCACGGTCAGGGTGTGATGCTCGCCAGGCGTCCTTCCACGTTGCCGTTGCCTTCCAAGTTCCGCGTTGTTCCCTGGAGAGGCCAGGGCAGTCTGCTGGGGAGAGGTGCTGGAGATGTTCCCGGCTCCACTGATTCTACACTGTGAGGGGGCAATGAGATTCGTTCTGATGCCACCCAGTAAATGCTTGTTACTTAAGTTGGTGGTCTCTCTGGCGGGGGCGGGGGGGACCGGCCAACTTCGCCAAAGGCTGATGGTGGTGTTCATACGTCCTTCGGGACAGGCGTGCAGGGCCCTCGTGTGACAAGAGGGCGGGCGGGCCCTGATGTCTGGGGCTGTGTGCTGGAGGTACGGGCGCTCTGGAGTCAGGTGGGTTCAAACCTGGGTTCAGATCCCGGCTCTCGGCCTCCCAGCTGATGATCTTCAAAAAGTTATGCAACCTGGGGATAATAACACCCACACCCACACCCACCCCCCCCCCCCACGCACACAGACACAATACAATGAGTTATTCCATATAACTGTTTAGAACGACGCCAGACACAGAATTCGTGGTTCAACCACGTTAACCATTTATACGTTCTCATAGCCACTGTTAACTGTGCTGTAGTGGTTAAGTTTATGCGTCAACTTGACTGGGCTGTGGTGTTTAAACAGTATTCTCGATGTTTCTGTGATTGCGGTTTTTGGGTAAGATTGACGTTTAGATCAGTGGCCTCCAGGTAAAGCTGATTGTTCTCCAATGCGGTGGGCCTCATCCAATCAGTCGAAGCCTTACTAGAACACAGACTGACCTCCCTCAAGTAAGAAAGAATTCCTGCCAGTAGACAGCCCTTGGACTCAGCCGTGACTCTTCCCTGGGTCTTGCACTCTGCAGAGTTTGCGTTTCACCAAGCCAACAGGAATGCGCGAGTAGTGTCCTTATGCTAAGTCTCTCTGTATATGCGGTTGGTTCTGAGCCTCTGGAGGACTTTGTGTCCCAACAGCCTGAAGGACAGGCTCCATGCTCCCATTTTGCAGAGAGGAAAGCGGGGAAGGGACGTGGCCATGGGTGCAGCATATCATTGGGATGTAAAGCCAAGTACGTCTGATTCCCAAACCCACTCTCTGTGCTGACTCCCAGATGCCCATACATGGCACTGACGTCCTTGGAAAGACCTCGGCTGGCCACGTGATGCGGAGGAGAGCAACCGTGGCCCAGTTAGCATGAGCCCAGAATCTGTGGGTCTCAGTCCACACGGGCCAGCGGACTTGGGGCGGGGGGAAGCCGTGTGCCTGTCTGTCTCCATTCAAAGGATGTACAAGGAACCCGCTGCTGGCCACGTGACCCCTCCCTGTCCCCGGGTCCATTGATCAGGGCTCTTGGCGTGCGGGGTATTGGAGCTGCGGGCAGGGGATGGAGACTCCGCCCTTGGCGGGGCCCCCACCTGGCTCATGCTGGGGGCTTCGCTCGGGGACAGAGCGCGGGCCCCGCAGGCCCAGGCTGGAGCTCCCAGGAGGGCAAGGTGGTGGCTGCCTGTGGGATGCTTAGGCCTGTTAATGACCTTGAGCAAATGGAGCGACTTGCTCAAGGTCACACCCTGAGATGGGAGCAGAGTTGGCTTTGTCCCCCTAGTCTCACCCAGCCTGACATTGACCTTACTGGGTCGCTGTTCTCTGCCTTCTGTGGAAGGGCTGCTTAGTAGGAGCTCTGGGGTTTGAATGCAGGTGTGGGCGCTCACAGCCCATGCCCCTTGCCACCTGCTCCGTCGGGTCCCCGATTTCCAGCTGGTCCTCTTCCACTGCCCCCCCCCCCCCTGGTGCCTTCGCCACCATTTAACTAGGGCATCGGCGGGGTCCAAAGCCGCTGCCCTCTCTGTTCCGCTGCTCTCGTGCCCCACCGTGGGGCAGGTGGCTCCCAAGGGCCTGGGGCCCGCCCTCCGCACGACCGCCACAGCAAGTGCCCGTGTCCCCGGTGGCCCAAGGAGCCTCTTCATTTCCCTGCTGTGGTCGCGGGCCCAGCCACAAGTCCCGGCTCAGAGCGTGAGCCATTTGCCCGAGGCCGACATCCCCGCCACCGCTGTCCCCGCGGGCTGTCAGTCAGGCATGCGCTCTAGGGAAACGAGGGGCCACCTGTGCCGGTTCCTGGCCTCCAGGCTGACCCGGAGCTCCTGGGGAGCTCAAGGAAGAGGCAGGGTGGAGACCCACCCTCTTCACAGAGTTGTGCCTGCCTTGTCATTAATTCACTGCCAGGCGCGTCGCCACAGTCCCTCCGCGTGCGGTCTGTCGGGGACCAGCGCGGTAACAGAGCAGGAGCCACGTTGCCGGGATGCAGCCAGTGCGGCAGGCGCCGTGCTGAGTCCTCAGGTCCTCACTGCAACCCCGAAGGCGCTTCTGTTACTCCCGCTTTACAGGTGGGGAGACTGAGGCACGGGTGGGTGCAGTAACTAGTAAACCGGAGGGAGATGATCCCCATCTCTGCCTGCCGGGCTTTTGCGCATAAGCACCGCTTCAGTGCCCCAGAGAGACACTTTTTTTTGAGAGAGGGAGGGAGAGACAGCATGAGCAGGGGAGGGGCAGAGAGAGGGGGACAGAGGATCCGAAGCTGCCAGGCTCCGTGCAGAGAGACAGATGCAGGGCTCGAACTCACAAGCCGTGAGTGAGCGCATGACCTGAGCCGAAGTCGGACGCTCAACCGACGGAGCCACCCAGGCGCCCCTGAGACCTTCTTATTTTCAACCCCTCCCTCACACCTTCACCCTGGATACCTGTGCCCAGGAAGGAGGAGAAGCCGGGCCTCACTGAGCACCTGTTTCTGGCACAGCTGCTCCCAGTCGTTATCTTGGATAGGACCGGCCTGTGAGGGAGGAGGGATCATCTTAGCCCCATTTCACAGATGAGGAAGCTGAGGCTCAGGGAAAGAAGGCCTGCTCAGTAAGGGGCAGGGACGGGATTTTTCCTGGTGGCCGTACCAGCACCCCCTCCGCCCTGCTCCCTGGCAGAAACACAGCAACTTCTGGGTGGGAGCCGCGCCGTGAGCCGGCAGGATGAGGCACGCCTGTCGCTGTGGCTCCAAACACAAGCAGCCAGTCTTGACTCTCAGGATGTTGGCAGCCACTCCAATGGTGGAGCAGGTGCCACACGACCCTCAGGTGCCCCAGGTACATCACAACACTGCCCCGGGGCTCTGCTGTGTCCTCCCTCTAGGCCCCAGGCGCCCAGGCAGTCGCCCTCAGCCCCCCGAGCGTCTGGCGCCCAGGGGCCAGGGTGGATCGAGGCAGCGGATGCTCAGACACCTGCTCCATGACATAAGTCCAGGCAGGCATCGGGAGCGGAGCGGGGCTCAGGGAGGGACGTGCCTGGGCGAGGTCACGCGGCCAGTAAGCGGCAGAGCCAGGATCGGCACCCAGGTTGGGCAGATCTGAGCCTTAGAAAGAAGAGCCGTAGAGAGTCAGGGACCCCGGCCTTTTATGGGGGTGAAGATTGAGAGTGCGGTGCCAGGAAAAAAGCCACGGACGCTGGAGTATAGGGTATTTGTTAGCACCCATCGAGCACATTCTTGCATCCCTCCCATTTACTCGCTCCCACTGAGGGTGGTTTGGGCCACTTTATGGGTGAGGAGGCAGAGAGGACTCAGAACCCCTGCCTGGCCCCTGTCCACTGGGCTGAGCCCTTAGGGCCCAGGAACGGGACCACCTTGCCCCCCACCCTAGGCCTCTGCACTCCCGTCGAGAGCTCCCTGAGTCTTCTTCTCCAGGAGCAGCACCCCCTTTCTTCACCTCCTTGTGGGACACGGTTTCTGGTTCTTTATCCACACCGTGGCCTCCTGCAGGGGCCACCCCGTCCGCTTCACTTCTGACGTCTAAACTTCTCTCAGCGGGGTGACTGATGAGGTTAGGGTCTCTGGAAACTGGCCCTGGGGCCTCCCCGGTGACCCTCCTTTGAGGATCTCTGAGCCAGGCTGGCTGGGGTCGCCTGTCCGCCACACCTTCCCAGGGGAGGAGGTCCTGCCCACCTGCCCCTGGCCCCACCGTAAGCGAGACCGGAGCTGGGTTTCCAGCCACCCACTTTTGTCCCGGAGGAGGCAGCACGGGCCGGAAAGAAAGAGGGGAAGTGGGGAGTGGGGTGCAGGGTAGCAGACGGAAGGATGTGCAAGTCAGAGGACAGATTGGAGGGTCGGGTGGGGGAGAGGAGCTGCTGTGCCCCCTCCATCCCTGGGGCAAGGCCTCACTTGGGGGTGCCCCCTGCACGCCATCCCCCCTCCAACCATCTTGGCAAGGGGAGGAGGGAGGTTCAGGGCGGCCCCTTCCAGCCCGAAGCAAATGGAGCTAGTTCCTCTCCGTGAACACGGGGCGGCAGATCTAAAGCAAATTCACGGCCTTTCCTGGCCCCCGTTTTCTTGTTGCCTCCCCCCCCCGCGTACTTTGCGTAAGCCTATCATGGCTCTCCATCACCTCGGCCACCAGTGGCCACACAGAGGTGAACGCGGGGATGTTGGGCCCGCACTGGGCCACGCGGGTGACGGTTGTGTCAGGCCCAGGCCACCCTGGGGCGTGTGCTGTGTGTGCAACCCTGAACGAGAGTCACGGCACCACGGGGTTCCCGGGCGCTTGTTCTCGGAGCGGCCCGCACCCCAGCCTCACCCACCTGCCCCTCCCAGATGATGTCAAGGCCACGGGGGCTGCGGAGATGATCCAGTCCGGGGCACCGAAGCCCAGGGTTCACGCAGAGCCTCGTGCACCGAGCCTCGCACACCCTGGGGTTTGAGTCACTGGGTGTGTGTGCGTCAGCGTTCAGGGCTTTCATCAGACTCTCAAAAGGACCCTCATCCTCGAAATGTGAAGAGCATTCATTCCATTTTATGCGTAGGGAGACCGCAGCCCAGAGAATGGCAGTGACTTGCCCAAGGGTAGTGGCTGCACAGCTGGCCCGGAAACCAAGGCTCCTGGCTCCCCGTCTAGTGCTCTTTCCTCAGATTTTGGCCTTCAGAGAGATCATCCCTGTCAAGGGGGCCCCTTATTCCTTTCCCCTGGGAGCCCCTCAGTCCCCACCACTTTCTGCAGCCCCCATTCGGGTCTCCGATTCCTCCAATCCACTCACTCGCTGTGTGGCTCTGGGTAAGTGACTGTCCCTCTCTGAACCTCAGCGTCCTCATCTGCAAAGTGGAGACATAACAGCACATCAGAAGGTCGCGAGAATAGGGGCGCCTGGGAGGCTCAGTCGGTTAAGCATCCGATTCTGGATCGCGGCTCAGGTCATGATCTCCCGGTTCGTGAGTTCAAGCCCCGCATCGGGCTGTGTGCTGACAGCACAGAGCCTGCTTGGGATTCTGTCTTCCCTTCTCTCTGCCCTCACCTGCTTTTGCTCTCTCTCTTCTCTCTCAAAATAAATAAACTTAAAAAAAAAAGGAAGGTAGTGAGAAAAAAGTGGGATGGCAGAGATGGAGAGGGCTCCACGCGGTACCTGGCATGCTGCGATCCCTCAGAACCCGTTAGCGACGGAAGTGACCTGTGCGCGTTGTCACCACCATCCCAGCCTCCCCCGCAGAGCTCACAGTCTCCGAGGCTCCGGGCCACGTCCCCCAGGTGTCCTGTCTGTGTCCCTCGAACCCCGCCCAGCCCTGCCGCACCGTGAGCTAGTCAGCGCCTGCTGGGTTCGTGACTCTCTCCGCCATCGTGCACCCTGGGGCTGGGGCCACACCCAGGGGCTCCGGTTAATTTAGATGCTTTCTTTCTCTGCCATTTGCTTACCCCCGAGCTTGGTTAGAGAGCCTGACTTTGCTGGGAGTCTCCAGAACGTCCCGGGACCTCCCAGCAACCAGCATCTTTATTCTCCCTCCTTAGAACTGACGCGTGCAGTCGCCGTGCCTCTGCAGCTCAGAGCAGGGGTGGTTCCTGTGAACTGGGGCCAGGGGTGGTTTCCTGGAGGGGGCAAGGCACCGACTAGCCCTGGAAGAAGGAGCCGGGCTTGGCCGAGGTGGGACAGGGGGAGAGCATGAGGTTTTCGGCCAGCTTTCTGTGCCTGGGAACCCCCCTCTCCCCATAACCCTGGATCCCAGAGGCCTTAATGGGCCCCAGCTGTAACAGACTCATCTGTGTTGAGCATTCTACAGTCCCCAGGCTCCCTCCGGGCCACCAAAGGACCACAACAACATTACACGGACAGGGTCTCAGATTCCGATGGGTCCCCTGTTTGCTGGAACCATCTCCCTTTGGAAATTTTCAGCTCCCTTTTCTGACAGTAACCCCGCCCCTTGGTGCTGGGTACGAAGGGGGCACCCAGAGCAGGGCTCACCCAGCAGCGCTGACTGCTGCGTTGTCGGGCTAACGGGTATTAACCGCCTCCCTCACCGCTCCCATTCTCTTAGCTGCTGAAACGCTGCTTTTTAGCAAAGGCCGTGACCTCATGATGTTATACGTCGTGGAGATTGAGAACCAGGTCCTAGCATCTGACTATGTGCTTTGAGTCCCCACTTTTGCTGGTTGTGCCACCCAGGGTGAGCTTCATAAGCTTCTCTGTGCCTCAGTTTTCTCATCTGTGGAATGGGGCCGGTCATAGTCCCCGTTATTGTGATCATCGAGCAAGATGGTGAATGGCGAGCACACAGCATGATGCCTGGTTCTTCCTGGAACACCTGTCCTGGGTCAGGGGCCGTATATAAAGTACTACCTGCCAGGATCAACTTGATCCGGTTCTATTCTGTCTCCTGGGTGAGTATCTGTGTCCTTTGCTCTCAGATGTTGGAAATGTCAGGGGCATGGGACCTGTCCTTAACCGAGTGGCAGAAGGTTAAGTTTGTGTCCAAGATAGCAGGACATGCTTTCTCTACCTCCGCAGGGCATTCTCCCAGACCTCCCAGGGCCCACCATGCCCTCCTAGGAAGGGATCATCCTAATTCTAGCCTCTTCTTCCCCCCCCAGAGTTCTCAAGCTTCTCCACCTGTCCAGGTGTTTCCCCACCCCTTCGGCCATGGCAAGACCGTCACTATGTAAATGTCTGTGCAAATCCCCTGGTGTCAAGCTGCCAGCTCTCTGATGAGGCAGGGCCACCTCCGGGGACCCCTCACTTCCCAGCCATGGGACCCCGGGCCAGGGAAGTCTGCTGCCTCATCATCCTGCCGCGGCTCCTGGCTGAGCCGGCTGAGAACTCAGACTTCTACTTGGCTGGGGATTACCTCCTCGGCGGCCTCTTCACCCTCCATGCCAACGTGAAGGGCATCATCCACCTCAACCTCTTGCAGGTGCCCCAGTGCAAGGAGTGAGTCGCCAGTGTAGGGCTGGAAGTGGCAATGGGGGCAGAGTGGGAAGCCTGGGCTGGTCCTGTGCTCCTCAGGGGACCATGCCAGGACCAAGGGCTCAAAATGCTCTTCGTCATTCATTGCCAACCTCTCATCCCGCATTATCCCCACCGGCCTGCAGGGAGACCCCATGCAGTTCATGTTACCAAAATCTTTGGCAATTGTATTCTGAAATATGGAGAGCTGGTTGTCCCGCCGTGTGTCTTAATAAATAAAGAGTTACAGGGTATTTGAGCCTGGAGGGGTTGTAGAGACCACCCCCACCTACTTTGTCAAGTGGGGAACTCCTACTGAGTCCGTGTCAAGTCCAAGTCTAGACACCAGGGGTTATGCCTTTGGAAGGCAGAAATGTGGTTTTTCAGTAGCAGGTTCTCAGACTGGAGGGGAAGGTTTGCATTTCTCTAGGGCTGTGGTTAGGTGGGAAGAGGTGCTTCCAGGACCAGAAGGGATTTCCTCCACTCACCTTGTCCCCTGTGAGCCCTGGGGGTGGGTGCATCACTCAAGGTTGGGTGAGACACCTTTGTGCAAGCGCGAAGGCTGGGATAGCGGACCCAGCGTGGGATGATGAGATAGTGACTTGGTGCAGAGAGGGTGAAGGCGTCCTGTGAGAGAGGGAGAGAAAAAAGAGTGTGTAAAAGCTGACTGTAAGAAATGCACCCTTTATGTGACATTGGGGAAGATCACATGCTGGCTTGAGAATGATGAATGTGGTGGTACCAGTGACGGCACATTGGCGAATGAATGTTCTGATGCTGGTGATGACGGAGGGGAGTTCAGTGACGGTGGTGATGCTGGTAAGATTGATAGCAGTAATAATGGTGATAATGCAAGTAGTGAAGAGTATGGTGAGGATGCCGGTGGTGGTGATGGTGATGGTGGTGCTGATGGTGGTGGCGGTGATGGTGATGGTGGTGGTGGAGGTGATGGTGGTGGTGGTGGTGATGGTGTTGGTCATGGTGGTGGTGATGGTATTGGTCATGATGGTGCTGATGATGGTGGAGGTGATGGTGATGGTGGTGATGGTGGTGATGGTGATGAAGATTGTGGTGACTGATGATGGTGCTGATGGTGTTGGTCATGGTGGTGCTGATGATGGTGGTGGTGATGGTGATGGTGGTGCTGATGATGGTGGAGGTGATGGTGTTGGTCATGGTGGGGTGATGGTGATGGTGGTGATGATGATGGTGGTGATGGTGGTGATGGTGATGAAGATGGTGGTGACTGATAGTGATGGTGATGGTGTTGGTCATGGTGGTGCTGATGGTGGTGGCGGTGATGGTGATGGTGATGGTGGTGCTGATAATGGTGGAGGTGATGGTGTTGGTCATGGTGATGCTGATGATGGTGGAGGTGATGGTGATGGTGGTGATGGTGGTGACGGTGATGAAGATGGTGGTGACTGATGGTGGTAGTGATGGTGTTGGTCATGGTGGTGCTGATGGTGGTGGCGGTGATGGTGATGGTGGTGATGGTGGTGATGCTGATGGAGGTGATGGTGATGGTGGTGATGGTGGTGACGGTGGTGATGGTGATGAAGATGGTTGTGCTGATGGTGGTGGTGATGGTGATGGTGGTGGTGGTGGTGATGGTGGTGGTGGTGGTGATGGTGTTGGTCATGGTGGTGCTGCTGATGGTGGAGGTGATGGTGATGGTGGTGATGGTGATGGTGGTGATGGTGATGAAGATGGTGGTGACTGATGGTGGTGGTGATGGTGATGGTGTTGGTCATGGTGGTGCTGATGATGGTGGTGGTGATGGTGATGGTGATGGTGGTGCTGATGATGGTGGAGGTGATGGTGATGGTGGTGATGGTGGTGGAGGTGATGGTGGTGGTGGTGATGGTGATGGTGGTGGTGATGGTGTTGGTCATGGTGGTGCTGATGATGGTGGAGGTGATGGTGATGGCGGTGATGGTGACAGTGGTATCGGTGATGGTGGTCACAGACACGCAGTTATAGTGATGGCAGTGGTGATAGGAATAGTAGGTGGTGATGGTGATTCTGGAGATGTGGCAGGTGACAACGATGAGATGAAAATGCCAGAATCTTCCAGAGTGGCTCCTTCTTGGGCCACTCCTCGGCTTTCCTATGGCAGGCAGAGGGGACTCCCCGGCTCTCCCGTCCCTTCCCCCTCTCACTCTGGACCTGCCTCTCACCCAACCCACGTGGCTCCCCCAGGTATGAAATAAAGGTGTTGGGCTATGATCTCATGCAGGCCATGCGCTTTGCAGGGGAGGAGATCAACAGCCAGAGCAGCCTGCTGCCTGGCGTGCTGCTGGGCTACAAAATGGTGGATGTCGCTACATCTCCAACAATGTCCAGCCCGTGCTCCACTTCCCGGCAAAGGAGGACTGTTCCTTGCCCATCCAGGAGGACTACAGCCACTGTGTGCCCTGTGTGGTGGCTGTCATTGGCCCTGGCAACTCTGAGTCCACTGTAACTGTGGCCCGCTTCCTCTCTCTCTTCCTCCTTCCACAGGGGAGGCCCCTGGGTCCTGGGGTAAGGAGCTGGGGGGCAGAGGAGTGGTTATCCAGGGGGCTCACTCCCCCCCCCCGGTCCTGGGGGTAGGAGGAGGCAGGAAGTAGGGTCAGAATGTCAACCCCAATCCTAGGAAGGCAGCCCAGCCACTTGGTTAAGAGCTCAGGCTTTGGAGGCAGACAGGGCTGGGTGTGCATCTTGGCTCTGCGTCTTGGCCATTGTGAGGTCTTGAGCAAGTCTCTTAACTCCCTGAGCCTCATCTTCCTATAAAATGGGATGATAAGAGTTCCATCCTAGGACTGTCTGAAAGTTAAAGGCTTTAAGCTATGTAGGAGTTTGTAGGACACAGAAGCTAGTCGCTTATGTAATGGTACATAAAGCATCTTGCACAAAGATGAAAACTCAGGAAGTGCTCAACATTATCCTGTACGGTTGCCCGGCACAAGGCCTGATGCATAAGAGGTCCTCAAAAAAGTGCCATTGGTATGACTACTGTCATTGTAAGTGTTGTCATCGTCATGATTAAAGGTGCCTCGACCAGAATTGGTATAAGGTTTTTATGCATTAAAAAAAAAAAAGTTTTTATGCCCTAAAAAGCAGCTAGCACGAGGCTCAGCACATAGGAGGTAGTTACACTGTTTGCTGTCATTTTTGTTATGTAAAGTGCCAGGGGCCTGACACATAGCAGGTGCTTAGTAAACATTAATACACTTACATGAGGCATCTCGTCCAGGACTAAACTCATTCTTTCTTATGTTTAACAAATATTTATGGAGCAGGTGCTGTTGTAGGGCTGGGGATACGGCAGGGAATAACACCTAGAGCTAATCTCCTGGAGGGAGAGCCAGGTCATGTCCGTAAACACTGTGATATAGGCTGTTGGAAAGTGAGATGTGCACCGGACAGAATGAAAAGGCCAGCAGGGCGAGGGAGGCTGGACAGGTCGGTGGGCAGGCGGGTAGGGGGAGACCTCAGTTTCAAGCGGGGTGGCCAGGAGGGTCTTTCTGACAACTGGACAACGACCTGAGGGAGGGGAAGGAGTGAGGGAGCTGTGTGGGTGCCTAGGAGAGGAGCGCTCCAGAAGAGGGGGCAGCGAATGCAGAGGCCGGCAGGAGCCTGGTGCGTTGGCTGAACCGGTGAGCAGCCCCGGGACCACGCGGGACAGTAGGAGAAGATGAAGCCAGAGAGGTGAGGGCCGGGGTCAGTGGTGGAGCCCCTTGGGGGCCACTGAAGGACTCTGGCTGTCCTCGAGTGACATTAGGAGCTGTTGGGGAGTTTTGAGCTGGGGAGTAAGGTGACGGACAAGTGGTCGCAGAGGCCACCCGGCTGCCAGGAACAGCAGCAGAGACAGCCAAAGGGAAGGGTGGGGGGATGCTGTGGTGACCCCGCGGGGGTGGTGATGGTGGCCTGGTGAGGCCCTAACTCACGCTGGCGGCCCTCCGCTCTCGGGCAGATCACCTACAGCGCCATCAGTGACGAGCTACGGGACAAGCAGCGCTTCCCGGCCCTTCTGCGCACAGCGCCGGGCGCCGATCACCAGATCGAGGCCAGGGTGCAGCTGATGTTGTACTTCCCCTGGAACTGGATCATCGCGCTGGTGAGCAGCGGCGACTGCGGCCGCGACGACAGCCAGCTGCTCAGCGATCGCCCGGCCGGCGGCGACACCTGCATCGCCTTCCGGGAGACGCTGCCCATGCCCCAGCCCAACCAGCCGGTGACGCAGTGGGAGCGCCGGCGCCTGAAGGCCATCGTGGACGAGCAGCAGCGGCAGAGCTCTGCGCGCGTCGTGGTCCTGTTGTCGCCAGAGCTGGTCCTGCACAACTTCTTCCGCGAGGTGCTCCGCCAGAACCTCGCGGGCGTCGTGCGGATCGCCTCCGAGTCCTGGGCCATCGACCCGGTCCTGCACGACAGGCCCACGTGCTGCACAGCCTCCTGGGCTGCACCCAGACCAGCCGCTCCGAGCGGGTCATCTATCCCTGGCAGGTGAGGCCCCGCCCACGGAGAGTCGGGGCCACACAGCGCAGGCGCCGCCACAGCCCTGAGTGGTTGCCATGGAGACCACTGCCCTGCTCTAGTGTCCCCCTCTCTGGCCGGGTCCTGGGCAAACTGGCAGGAGAGGCCAGGGGATGTACCCTGTCCCCAGACACATAAAACCAGAAGTGCTTCATGGTGACAAAACTCCTTTTTTTTTTTACATTAATGTAGTCCTCGCCATCCAAGATAGCCTGTCCCGGCAGGAGATTTGGGTGAAGTTCCCTGGAAGGAGGCCTGGCAGGCAGTGGGCACCTCCGGCCCCCTGCCGTTTCTCCAGGGTGGCGGCCTTGGGGGAGGACTTCTGTGTTCAGCTCTCTGAGGCTCTGCCTTGGGTTTATGCATCTTCTCTCGTCCCAGGTCTGGACGATTCAGAGGAGTAAGGAGGCAAGGAGTCGCCTGGATTCAGACCTGGAATTTAAATCTGTATTTTTCTGATCTGCGTGCACGCCCGCGCGCACGCACACACACACACACACACACCTAACCACGAAGTTTATGTGGGTAGAAGATTTTACTGAGGATCTGGAGGACCAGAGGGGAATTTCATCAGAGATGCACACTGTGCTTGAATGCTTCCTTGTTCGTTTGTTTGCTTTAAAGTTTGGGGTTTAGGTAGTCCCCTAACGCTGTCTATATTTTGTCTTTATTCTCGCCTTCCTCCCCTCTTCTCGATCCCCCCTCCCCATATGCTTGTCTGCTTCCTCCACAGAGCCATTGAGTTAGCCCTTTCAAAAACTCCCCCTTTCCCTTTGTTTATTTGTAACCTCTCTACCCCATAATCTCAGAGCCTAACCTTGCAACCCTAAGTGCTTATTTTTTTCTAAAACTACAATGATTCTTTAAAGGAATTCTAGCCTCAGCCAGCAGAATATTATATTTTACTGTGTGCCCTGCTACATTAATAATATACATAATTATTATGGGTGCTTTACTGTCTTTTGAGCATCCAGTGGGCCATGAGTGCCTGGTGTACCTCACCCTAACTCATGGCCATCCTACGAGGTCGATAATCCACAGATAGGAAGGCTGAGACAGGGAGTCAAAGTGAACTGTCTGTGGTGGTTCGTGGCTTTGAACCCAGGTCAGCCCTTTGAACCCACCGATTTTCCCACCGTACTGTTCAGCTTTCCTAGACACCTGTGGCAATGGCTGTGATGAAGGACCAGTTGACTTCTTTCCTCTCCCAACAGTGGAGACCAAAGAGCACCAATCATGGCAACTCATTTCCTGAGCACCTGCGACGTGCCGGGCCCAGGCTGGGCACTGCGGGTGCCCCGGACCCTCACCCTGGGAAGGACAAGGACAGTCGGGAAGATCTGTCTCTGCTGAGTGCTGCAGGAGGTCAGAGGTGCAGTGTGTGTGTGTGTGTGTGTGTGTGTGCGAGAGGCGGCATCGCTGGGAGTGAGAAGGGCCAGGGAAGCATTGGACATCTCAGGAGGAGAATAGTGGTCTGGGTCGTGTGATCAGGCTACTGTGACCAAAGGATGGGGGACGAGGGGAGCTGCAGGTGACATTGGAGGGCATTAAGTGCCGGATGAAGGAGCTGGGGCTTTGCTCTGGACGCAGTAGGAGCCCACAGTGAGTTCCAAGGCAAGCACCGAAACTGCTGTTTTGAAGACAATCCAACAAGCCAGTTTGGGGTGGAGGTGGAGGGGTGACAAGGACAGGAAGCAGGGAGCCCAGCTCACCATCCTATGGCAACGTCACCCAGGGTCTCCACTGGTGTGAACAGTGGAAATGATGCCCTTTTGTGCAGACGCGTTAGACCACGATGCCCTCTGCCCGGGGGTAGATGCCACCCTACTGCGGGCACACGGCCCGGTGAGGGGACGAGCTGAGCTCCGGCTGTCCCTCTCCGTTACCCCAAAGGCCCCACTTGTGCAGGGCCCCCTCCGCCCAATGCTGGGTCATGCCACGCCAGCCTGTGGATTTTTGTCGTAACTCTTACCCCGAAGTGTCTTTGTTGTGTCTATTTACTTGCCTTCTTGTTTATCGGCTCTTCCCCACCACCCTCCTCCTCCCAGACGTAGGTCGGGGAGAGCAGGGACCTTTCAATCCTACCGTCCTGTTCTGTGCTGTATCCTGAGCTGCTGGAACCGGATCCGGCTCAGAGTTGACTCTCAGTGGATATTTCTTGAATGAATGAATGAATGAGCCCCTACTATGTCCCGGCACTGTGCTAACCCCTCTGTGTGAATTATCATCTATCCCCAGACCCCTGTAAGTAACCACTGTTACTCGACGGTTGCTGCCCATACAGAGGGGAGATGGAGGTTCAGAGGAGTGACGGTCACCCAGCGAGGGAGTGGCCAGGGGGTGGTGATGCTCCAGGACAGGGACAGTGGGGATGGAGAGGAGGGCGCCCCTCGGAGAGGCGGGGAGGAGGGGGAGGCCCGGGTGAAGGGGAGACTTGGAGATAGAGGCCAGGAGGACGCTCCGCCTGTGATGATGGGGAGGGTGCGACTAGGGGGAGGCTGGGGAAAATCCAGGCTGGCAAATGAGAGGGGGCTTTGAGAGTCCAAGGGAAGATCTTCAGCAGGTCGTGGAATCATAGAGCGCTGGAGTTGCAAGGTGTTCTCAGAGTCTTGGGGTCTAATCCTTTTACTTAATGGGGTTGGGACTGGGGCCCTTGGGGCTCTAACAGTGACCAGCCGGTCGGGACCACAGGCCACCTGTTCACCACCCTCACTGGCTCTTCACTGCGTCCTTCTCTCCGCCTCTGTCCACCCCAGCATCTCAGCTGTGGCCCATCTGTCCGTCCGTTGGGAGGCAAAGCTTTGCCCTCAGGCAGACCTGGGTTTGAGTCCAGCTTGGCCCCACTAGCGGTGCAACCTGGGGCAAGTTAATTAATATCTCTGGGCCCCAGGTTTCTCCTGTGCTGGCTGGAAAGGATAATACGCACCCTGCTGAGTTTTTGTGAGGATTAGCGGTGATGTGCGCACATTACCTGCTGCCGAGTACAAGCCGAATGTCCTCCTCTTTCTCCTCATTCATTGCTGACACCAGTGTCTGGACGATAATAGTCCAGGCCTCCTCCACTCAGGAGGGTTGCAGGGACAATACTTTCTGACCCCCTGCCTTCGAGCCCTGGAATCCGACACCAGGACCTGGTTCCCTGTGGGCCCTTCACGGCATCCGGATCCCCATCCAGAGGCCGCCACCGGGAGGAGTTTCCTCCTCTCAGCTCCCAAGACCACTGCCCTCAGTCCCAGCAACGTGCAAATTCCAAAGAGGCTTCTGGAGACCTCACTCCCTGGGCAGAGCAGGAAGAAGGCTAGGGCCCGAAGCACTTGGCTGTCTGTCTGTCGGTCCCCGAGGCGAGGTGAGCTCTGGACCCCCAAGACATAGCCCAATAGACTCTCTCATTTATGGAGGGAAAACCGAGGAGTCAGATTGATGGGCTATCTAAGTTGGAAGCTCTTTCGAGGGCGCGGCGTGGGGGGTGGTCTGCCCAGAGAGGTTCAGAGACTTGGCCAAAGTCACACAGCAAATTGAGGAAGGAGCTCAGATTGGAATTCAGGCCAAAGGATGCCCAGTCCAAAGTGTGTTCCAGTTTGTACAGCTTCCGCATTCTCAGAGTGACGGGGGATGGCATGGGGGAGAGACCAGAGGGTCGCCTGCAACTGTGGGGAAGCCGGAAGCACCCAGGGGGCAGCTGACCCTTGCAAGCGAGAGAGGCAGTGGACTCTGGAGCCCAGGTGTTGGGTCCCCGCGGGTTGGCCGAGGTGACTTCCAGGGAGCGGGAATAATGTCGACACCTCGGCCGGAGGGGAGCGCTTCCTGGTTTGCAGGCCCTGTGCTAAGCTCCCAACATTGGGAAACTCATGTGTTGCTTCAGAGCCCGGGAGACAGGGTTTTTGTTGTCCTACTTTGCAGAAGAGGAGACTGGAGCTCACGGGGATTGGGCGACAGGCCCAAGGCTCAGAGCAGGTGGCAGAGCTGGTGCCTGAACCCAGGCGTGTCCGACTACAGAGCCGGGGCTCCCAGCCGCTGCCTCCCGGGTGGCCACATCTGCGGTCTCATTGCCCCCTTGTAGGGATGTGGACACCCAGTCTCGTGGGGTAGTCACTCTCCCCCAGATCGAGGCCGACTTCTGACGCCAGCTTCACTTCCTTTCCCTGTGGCCTCTCCAGCTGCTTCAGGAAATCTGGAAGGTCAACTTCACCCTCCTGGGCCACCAGATCTTTTTTGACCAGCGAGGGGACCTACTCATGCGCCTGGAGATCATCCAGTGACGGTGGGACCTGAGCCAGAACCTTTCCTGAGCATCGCCTCCTACTGCCCAGTGCTACGACGGCTGAGGGCCATCTGTGACGTCTCCTGGCACACGGCCAACAACACGGTCAGGTCTCGGAGGGCTGGTGGGGGGCTGGGACCTGGGTCTGGGCACTGGCTCGTGCAGGGGTGGCAAGGGCCCTGTGGACCTGAGATCCATTATCAAGCACTGATGGCATCCCTATTTGTGGGTGTCCCTCCTCCCATTGACTAAGCACGGTGGAAGTCTAGAGCTTTCTGGATCCTCAGGACCCAGGGGCTCAGGGGGCTGTGCAAAGTGAACGTTAGGTGGACACGTGTGTGCTAAGGACTTCAATTCTCATGTCAACCCTGGGAAAGAGAGAGTACTGTTCCTCCTGTCTTTGGGGTTGGGAAACTGGAGGCACAGAGGGGGTCGTGTGACCCATAAAAGGCCACACAGCTTTCGCACGTCTCTATACGCAGCATTCAGTCTACATCCCATCGATTAGTACTCGCGTTTTGGGGACAGTAGCTGTGACTTCACCTGTGTCTGACATCTGTCAGTCTGAAAGCTCCTTTGTTTTACCCTCTTAGCTTACAAGCTGTCAGAATGGCCGCGATGTGGGGAAGGGTAGAGACTCAGCCTCGTGGGGAGGGGGGGAGGTGGGGGGATCTAAAAGTTCAAAGAGCCAGGGCACCTGGGTGGCTCAGTCGGTTAAGCATCCGACTCTGGATCTCAGCTCAGGTCTTGATGTCAGGGTTGTGAGTTTAGACCCCTGTGTTGGGCTCCGTGCTGGGCGCGCAGCCTACTTAAAAATAATAATAAAACAAAAGCTCTGCCTGCCTTCACCAGTCCTCCCAATGGACTGCACTTTATCCACAGTTTCTGTGGTCCCGGGTGCTTCTAGTTCCTATGCTTCGTGGGGGTTTTTATGGAGTCAGTTGGGTTGGTGTCTTTAATGGTTTGCTAGGGCTGCTGTCACAAAGGGCCACAGTCTGGGGGCTGGAAGTCCAACTCAAGCCGTCAGTAGGGTTGGTTCCTTCTGGAACCCTCTCCAGAGGGAGGATGTTCCAGGCCTCTCTCCCAACTTCTGGTGGTTAGCTGGCCATTGCTGGCTTTCCTTGGCCTGGGGTTTTCTCACCCGACCTCTGTGGTCACCTCCACGGGCACTCTCCCTGTGGGGGTGTCTGTCTCCAAATCTCCCCTTTTATAAAGACATGGGTCATATTGGAGGGGGGGCCCGCCCTACTCCAGGATGACCTCGTCTTAACTGATTACCTCTGAAATGATCCTAGTTCCAAATAAGTTCACATTTTTAGGTCCTGGGGTTTCAGACTTCAGTGAACTTCGAGGGGACGCAAGTCAACAAATAACAGTGTCTTCGCCTGGGGTTTTTCCTGGGAAGCAGAGCCTGAGGCAAGGGTTTATGTGCAGTTTATTCCAGGATACGCTCCATGGGAGCAGGAGTGGGTGATGGGGGAGAGTCCATTAGGGATAGAGAGAAGGTCAGTAGCAGGGAATGTTCTTAAGCTGGACACCGACTGTGAGCTCAATCTTACCGGAACCTTCCGAGGGACCACTTTAGAATTGTCCCCAAGGGAAGGAAGAGGATGGAATGGATCCACTGGTCTGTACCACCCCCCTGCCCGCTGTGGCCCAAGGTCGCCGCACGGGGCATTAACTCCCTTGTGCCTCCAGGTCACACATGTGTGGGTGCCCAGCAGCTCCCCACCAGCATCTCACACGACAGCCCCCGGGCAGAGAGCGAAAGAGACCGAGTGCAGCTTAGGGGAGGTGCTGACAGGTAACCCCTGCGTGGATTGGTTGCTATGGCAGGGGCGGGACTAGAAGGTGGGCCGAGAAAACGTGAGAGAAGCCACAGAGATGGATGGCCACCCGTCGCTGTGCTCACGTCCTCCCCACAGCCTGGTGGGCTGGCGTGTTTGGGGCAGCAGCCAGCCCGGCATCTTCACGGGGACTCGAGTGGACACCATCACAGGCCCTGTAGCTGCAGTGGGGGCCAGGTGGAGCCGCTGTTCCTCATCCCTCCCTTCCGCCATCCATTCCGGAGTCCTTCGCCCTTGGCCACTTGGCTGGTGGGGTGTTCTCGACATTTGTCCCCGGGTGTCTGAGCCCGTAGTCGCCTTGTCCGTGCCGGCCCGTGGTTGTGGCAGGTGTCCAGTAATGACCCGGCCACTGCGGTGAATCTTCTGGATTCCTTCCTACCCTCTTGTGTGGTGGGGACCTGGCCCCTCCTGCTAATCCAAGTTAACTACCTCCTCCTTTCTTGGCCTTCTGGTTCCCTGACGTGCGGCCCCTGAAAAGCCAGGAGGTAACCTAGCACCCATTTTGTCTGGGGATACGTAGACATGTTCCCTCTTTGGAGGCCAGACCCTGGATTCCAGAAGAGTCCAGCCTGTGGGGACAAGAAGCACCGGTTCTAACAACGAGCCCCCGAGAACAATGGTGAGCGTGGCCGATCCTTCTTCCGCCCCGTGGTGGCTGGACCCACGTGTTCTAGCTGTTGGGGCCACAGTGCTACATACCCGCCTTTCATTCAATGCTGATACCTCACCCTGAAGGGCAGTGTCCCTACCGTCAAGGTGTTGTCTGTCCCCCAGCTGGTGCCTTACCTGAACGCTTAATACACCATACCTTCGTTTTATCAGACGGGATACTTCTCGATGGTGGTGTGGAATGTGTTGGGATCAGTGGATCCTGTGGTCATGGGCCCACATCACACCCCCTTTGCCGCACAATGGGTCTCTTGTCTGGGGTGACTTTGTGGGGGGACCCATGACACTAACTCGTTCATTCTGTACGTCCCGGGGTGGGGGTGCTGCGTGGCAGGCAGGGGAGGCACGTTCTTACACGGATGAGTCAGTGCTCCCTCCAGGGAAGAAGGCACCTGCGGTTGATAGATGGGCCAGCATCCATGTAGAATGGCACCAAACCAAGGGCTCAGTGTGGGTTCCGGGCTGGAAGGTTAGGTGTTCAGTGGTGGCAGCAGCTATGCCGACCACGGAGAGGAAGCCCAAGCCGCTGAGCTCCCGCCCACAGCCCCCATCCTCGCCACAGCCCCGGGGCGGCTGACCCGTACTGGAAGCTTCGTCCTGTCCATCTGGTTCTTCATCGCTCCCTGGGTTCTCGACGGGCACGGGCCCGAGACACAAAGATCATCAGGCTTTGTGCTCACTCTCGTACGTCCGCGCACACACCCTTCCGCCCAGACGATGTCTTCTCCACTCTTCTGGTCTTGTTCTTTCCAGGCCCACCGAGCAGCCGGCCAAGCCATTCGTCGCTGCCCGGCCGTCCAAGAACATCCACTCTCCGGCGCCTTTCTCCGTCCACACCAAGTGAACAAACACGTGCTGTGCTCTCAACTCTACCCCCTGGGGACACGTTCCCTCGTTACCGCCCTTCGGGGGCGTCCCCGAGAGGAGCCTAGTGTGGCGACGGTCCGTTTTGAGCTCAGGTTAATATATCAAGCTGGGGATAGATTACCTGCGAATCACTGACCTAAGAAACATACATGTCCGTCCCCCCCTCCCCCGCCACCCCCGGGGCCTGCTTTGGCCTGATCCCAAACGTGCCATTTCCGTTGCGTGGACATTTGCCACTCTTCCTGCCTGACCACGCAGCTCCGCGCCTCTGAGAGTCACTTGATGTCCTGAGGCCACGTGCTTGTTCTCCACGAAGGCCCGGCAGGACACCAGGAGCTGATTTTCAAATAGCGAGTCGTACTCTGGTGGAAGGTATGTTGTAGCTACGTTTTGCAACCTCTCGAACGGGGCTGGACCCTCTTGTCCCCCGCAGATGATGCTGGCATCAGCAAATCTGCTTGGCCACATGGCCCGGGTGGCAAGGACAGCACGTCCCACAGCCAGAGCCTGCTTCAGGGTCCTCCTCCGGGCTTGTCATCGTTTGCCTGGAAACCGGACGTCGTCCGAGCCACCTGATGAATGCGGGTGGCAGCAGTCTTTCCAAGAGCGATTTACGCGGTCGCCCCCAATCTCGAGAGGTTCGCCAAGTGCCAGACGTCTCTAACGGCAGAAGGCAGAAGATGTCACAAGTCGCCCTGTCGCGTAGACAGGATGTCCTGGCCTTTCCCAGACCACAGGAGCCCTGAAAGCATCACCGGTGTGGCAGGGCCCTTATCACATACCCTCGTACCTAAGTATTTGTGTCTCGCGTGGGCGTGAAGGGTGCTTCCTGCTTCCTACTCACCAGATCCCGTCGGTACGATGCCATGAATAAAGTGGACCCGCATGATGTTCTGCCGAATGTCAGAGCGATCCAGTTCCATGTGGACAGAGAATAGAAGAGTAAACTTAACTGTAATAAGACAGCAAATGGTAGTGATTTGAGAGCTTTCTCCTCTTTTAATCAGGCATTTAGAGCTGCACAATCCCCTCTAAGTACTGCGTTCACTGCCTTCTATAAGTTTGGGTATATATTAATGTAAAATGATTTTTTAATGTTTATTTTTGAGAGAGAGAGAGAGAGAGACAGAGGCAGAGCATGAGCCGGGGAGGGGCAGAGAGAGAAGAAGACACAGAATCCGAAGCGGGCTCCAGGCTCCGAGCTGTCAGCACAGAGCCCGACGCGGGGCTCGAACCCACAGGCCGTGAGATCATGACCTTGAGCTGAAGTCGGACGCTTAACGGACTGAGCCACCCAGGCGCCCCGAAACTTTGTACTTCTTAAACACTAACTCCCCACTCTCCCCTCCTTCCCGCCCCTGAAGCCACTCTTCTACATTCTGGTCCTATGAATTGGACTCAGAACCTCATATAAACGGAACCACACAGCATTTGTCTTTCTGTGACTGGCTAATTTCACTCCACATCATGTTCTTACGGTGCATCCGTTTTGTGGCGTGTGTCAGAATTTTCTTCCCTCTTTAGACTGAATAATCCATTCTAGGTATATATCACATTTCGCTTATCCGTTCATCCATCAGTGGACACTTGGGTCGCTTCTACATTTAAGCTATCGTGAATAATGCTGCACTAAACACGGGGGTACAAATGTCTCTTTGAAACTCTGCTTTCAATTCTTTTGAGTAGACGCCCAGAAGTGGAAGCCGGATCGTGTGTTAATTCTGTTTTTAATTTTTTGAGGAA
Source organism: Prionailurus bengalensis (assembly GCF_016509475.1). Taxonomy (NCBI): domain Eukaryota; kingdom Metazoa; phylum Chordata; class Mammalia; order Carnivora; family Felidae; genus Prionailurus; species Prionailurus bengalensis. Next base: position 13,588,330 of record NC_057345.1, on the reverse strand, counting down.
CTGCCATACTGTTTTCCATCACCGCCATCCCAGGCTACACTCCCGGAGGTGAATGAGGAGGTTCCGGTTCCTCTGCATCCTTGCCAGACCGGGTTATGACCCGTTTCTTTGATAGCAACCATCCCAATGGGCGTAGGCTGGTCTCTCACTGTAGTTTTGATTTGCCTTTTCCTCATGATTACTGATTGAGCAGCTTTTCTTTTTTTTTTTTAATTTTTTTTTTCAACGTTTATTTATTTTTGGGACAGAGAGAGACAGAGCATGAACGAGGGAGGGGCAGAGAGAGAGGGAGCCACAGAATCGGAAACAGGCTCCAGCCTCTGAGCCATCAGCCCAGAGCCTGACGCGGGGCTCGAACTCACGGACCGCGAGATCGTGACCTGGCTGAAGTCGGACGCTTAACCGACTGCGCCACCCAGGCGCCCCATTGAGCAGCTTTTCAAGTACTGATTCGCCATGTGTGTATCTTCTTTGGAGAAATCTCTGTTCAGGTCCTTTGTCCATTTCTGAGTTCAGTTATCATGTTTTAGGAGTTCTTTGTATATGCTGGATATTAATCCCTTGGTAGATGAACAACATGCAGATATTGTCGCCCATTCTGTGGGATGCCTTTTTACGCTCTCCGTACATTACTCTCTCTGTCGTTTGGTGGACAAACGTTTTCCATTTTCATGAAGTCCTAGCCAGGAAGGTCATTGCCAGATCCAGTGTCCTGAAACTTGTGCCCGGTGTTTTCTTGTAGCAGCTTTTATGATTTTAGGTCTCCCTGTAAGTCATGGATCCATTTTGAGGTACCCACACGTGGCATTAGGTCCAACTTTATTCTTTTGTACGTGGATATCCAGCGTTCCCAGCACCATTCATTGGAAAAACGATCTTTCCCCCACTGAATGGTCTTGGAACACCTGTCAAAAATCATTGGACCGTATGTGTGAGGGTTTGTGTCTGGACTCTCTATTCTATTTTATTGGTCTGTATGTGTGTCTTTTTAAAAAAAAACACAACAACACAAAACTCTTTTTTTTAAATCTTTCTTTATTCTTGAGAGAGAGACAGGGTGTGAGCAGGGGAGGGACAGAGAGAGAGGAGACACAGAATCCAAAACAGGCTCCAGGCTCTGAGCTGTCAGCACCGAGCCCAACGTGGGGCTCGAACCCACGAACAGCGAGATCGTGACCTGAGCCGAAGTCGGACGCTCCACCGACTGAGCCCCCAGGTGCCCCTGTATGTGTGTCTTTTATGCCAGCACCACAGCACTTGGATTTTACTGTAGCTTCGCAGTTCAGTGTTGAAGTCAGGAAATGTGCATCCCCAGTTTTGTTCTTTTTCAAGATTGCGTTGGGAACTCAGGGTCCCTTGAGATGCCATCGGAATTTTAGGATGGGTTTTGCGCCACTCTACAAAGTGAAGTGGTTCCCTCCCATCACCGAAAACTCCAGGAGTGGACCATGAGACTCCAGGCACGGACAGATCCAGGGTCTCATTCCCTCCAGATCTCAGGTCCTTCCTTGGAATGTCCTCCCTCTATGGAGACACGATGGCTGCTGGCAGCCCCAGAGCCACATCTTATCTGCCCGGCAATCTCAGAAAGTCTCCGCCTTGACAGTCGCACGCTGTTACCTGAAGAAGGTGGACCAGGTCTCAGGCAGGCCAAACGAAGGGGGTTCCCTACAAAGGTCCCGTTCTAGTGGCAATCCCTGCTCCTTCCCCATCCCGGACAGGGGCCAGGCTCCCTTTCCTGAGCATCCTGCTTGTTGGGCTCAGGATCTCTTGCCTTCCTCCCTCCAGATCCCTGTGTCCATGTGTTCCAAGGACTGCCAGCCTGGGCAAAGGAAGAAGCCCGTGGGTATTCATCCCTGCTGCTTCGAGTGTCTTGACTGCCTTCCAGGCACCTTCCTCAACCAAACTGCAGATGGGACTCACAGACCCACACCCCTGCCCCGCCCTGCCCTGCCCTGCCCCGCCCCGCCCTGGGGCTCTCAGGGCCCTTCATCTTTGGCAGGGTCTCTGGAGTCTCATCCAGGGGACACAGGTGTCCAAAGGCCAGGGACCATGTCTGACTCCGCTTGTATCTCCCTAACCGCTGGTGTAAGAAAAATCTTCAATGCTGTGAGGGCGTGGGGGTGGGAGAAGGAACAGCCCTCAACCAGGCGAGGCTGTAACTGATCCCCTCTGCACACACATGTAGCTGAGGGCCCAGGGGGGTCAGGCCAGAGAATGTCCACTGGATGAATGAATGAATGAATGAACGAACGAACAAACACACAAATGAATGAATGTCTCTGTCCGTAGAAGAAATGTTTCTGGCAGACAGGGCTAGGATCTAATTTCTCTCTGTGGCCTCCCGAGTGCCTCGTGTAGTTTGGAGCATATAATGTTTGCTCGGTGAATGTTTATTGAGTGACATCCTTGATGAGAAGAATTGACATCTCCCCCTATAGATCATAAACTCCAGGAAGGGGGGGACAATGTCATCCCTCCAGTGTTTAGCACAGTTCACCGTTGGGGCCGAATTATTTTTTTTTCATGACTTCACAGATTAGTAACTAAGCGGTTCTGTACATCTACCGATCAGAGTACTTACGACGTGCCCAGCAGAGCCCAGGGCACAGAGTAGGTGCTCAACAAAAGTTTGTTTGCAATTGGTCAGTAGCCGGAAGTCAGGGGGCTCGGTTTTATCCACGTCTGTGCTCTCCCATCTCAGATGCCTATCACAGTGGGTGGCGCTCAAAAAGAAACTTGAATAAACGGTCGAATGTCCATCTCACCAGAGGGTACGGTCTTGGAAGGGAGGCATTACGGTTGCCAGGCTCTGAGTCAAGGGGACCTTGGACCACATCCTGCCTCTGTAACTGTCTGGTTTTGTAACTGCCTGGAGGAGCCTCAGATGCCACATCTGTGAAATGGGGTTGCAGTGAGGATCTGATGGGCCGGTGGATACGAGGGACGCAGTGAGAGGTGGCTACGACCACAGGCATCGCCCTTGGCTCGCCCCCTCCCTCCCCCTACAGCCTGGCCGGGTGCAGGTGCAGAGGATGTGGGTGCCGGGAAGGTGGGTGCATCTGACGGGAACTGCTGTGGGCTCTTGCAGACGAGTTTGGCTGCCGGCCCTGCCCGAGTTGCGGGTGGTCCCGGAGGAACGACGCTTCCTGCTTCAAGCGGCGGCTGGCCTCCCTTGAATGGCGCGAGGCACCCGCCGTCGCTGTGGCCGTGCTGTCCATCCTGGGCTCCCTCCGCACCCTGGCCATCCTGGTGATCTTCTGGAGGCACCGCCACGCGCCCATGGTTCGCTCGGCCGGGGGCCCCAGGTGCTTCCCGATGCCGATGCCCCTGCTGTAGAGGTGACGGTCTCCATGTACGTCGGGCAGCCCGCGTTTTTCACGTGCCTCGGCCGCCAGGCACCCTCTGCTTCACCGTCTGTATCTCCCGTGTCACCGCGCGATCTTTCCAGATCGTCCGCGTCTTCAACATGGCCAGGCGCCTCCCGCGTGCCTGTGGCTACTGGGTCCGCTACCACGGGCCCTATGTCTTCGTGGCGTCCTTCACCGTGCTCAAGGTGGTCATCGTGGCCGGCAACGTGCTGGCCGCGACCGCCGAACCCGCCGCCCGCCCCGACCCCGATGACCCCAAGATCGCGGTTCTCGCCTGCAACTACCACAACGTGCTCCTGTTCGACACCAGCCTGGACCCGCTTCTGTCCGTGGCGGCTTCGGCTTCGCCTGCGTGGGCAAGGAGCTGCCCACCACCCACAACGAGGCCAAGTTCATCACCTTCCGCATGACCTTCTAATTCACCTCTTCCATCTCCCTCCGTACCTTCATGTCTGTCTACGAGGGGGTCCTGGTCACCATCCTGCACCTCGTGGCCGCAGTGCTCAACCTTCTGGGCGCTTTGGCCCCTGGGCTACTTCGGCCCCAAGTGCTGCGTGGTCTTCTCCTACCCGGATCGCAACACGCGCGTCTACTTCAGCAGCATGATTCAGGGCTACACCACCGGGAAGGACTAGCACTGCCCCCTGGCTGCCCAGGGGGCCAGAGGGCTCCGCCCTGGGAGATGGAGACCGGGGGTGGGGCTGGGGGTGGTGGTGACTCGTTCAGCCCCTGCTGGGAGCAGGGACGCCACCCCACCCTACTCTCTGATTTGGCCTCCCCCTCCAGGTTCTCTGCACCCTGGCCGTTTTTACCCACCCGCTGGTAGATGCCTAAAAATACTCACGCTTTCCCTGCAGCTGTTTGGCTTGCCAGGCACTGCCACCCATCCTAGGAAAAGGATCCGGGGTGACCTCCCTATTGGTCTCCAAGACAGAGATGGATCGAAGCAGCCCACAGTCGCCATCTGGTGGTCACAGCGGGTGTCCGCAGGTTCCGGCTCGGGGCAGCCATGCTGGAAGGCTGGGCTGGGGCTGGTGTTGGGGGACATCTGCCCGGCATCATTCACTCCCTGCCCACGTGTCTGCGCCTCACCTCCCAGACTCCCCCGCCCCCCAGCTTGGGACCCAGCTTGGGACCCAGCTTCTCTGAGTCATGGCTGCGCATAGGGGCTGCTTCATAAATGCTTATGAATAAACCTCCCTTGGGTGAAATGAAGGCGTTTTCCTTCTTGTTTCCAGAGGTTCCGCCCTCCCCCCCCCCCCACCAAGAAAGAAGACTGGGATCGGAGACCTCAGCTTCCATTTCTGCGTTGCCACTTCTGAGCCGTGTACTTTGGGCCAATTCTATTTACTGTTTCGAAGCCTACACGGCCCCTTCTCTAAAATAGGAACGATAAACCAAGGGCACCCTTGACACACTGTGTATTAGCCAACTTGATGATAAATTATATTTAAAAAGATTAAAAATAAATCAGATAAAATAGGAACAATACTTACTTCGCCGGGACATCAGAGGATCAGAGAGAATGGGCGTGAAGTGCATACAGTAGGTAGTCAATAAATGCCAACCATTTTGCAAGTTCACATGTCCCTCGAACCATCAGGCTTCAAAAGGAGGTGTGTCTCCTTTTTACACCCAAATGTCCATGGTATATGTTCGAGTCCGTGGTACCAGCCTCTTGCGGCAACTGGTTTTGCCCCCAGAAAATTCTGGGTGTCGTCTTGCGGTACTTGGGCCCCTCATGTGCTCGGAGCCGCCCCGGCACCGCTGAACCTGGAAGACGCTGCCATGCTGAGTTTAGCTGTGCCTGTGCCCATCACCCTCGATGGCGGGAGGAGCCCTGATTTCGCCGTCCAGGGGTCAGAGCCGGCCTGTCACAGCTCACCAGGGAGCCCCAACTTCCCTGCCGACGCCTCCGAGCTGCAGCCTGGAGAGGCTGAGTGACGGGCTCAGGAATCAGTTACTGGGGTGACCTCGTGACTGTGTCAGGACTCCCCTGGGAGTGATTTCTAGGTTGGCCCAACACCGGCCCTGGCAGGAGCAACTTTCCGGAAGCTTCATGTGCGGCAGGGAAGGCAGGACTCCCTCTGGTCCTGAGTCTCTGTCCTTCATGCTTCAAGGTGGCAGGTGATGGGATCTCGCTTTGAACCACCTGGAGTTTGGGAAAACAGCCTCCGTATTTTGGGAGCTGCTTCTCCATAACAGCAACGGCAGGGAGGGTCCCCGCTTCCCTTTCCTGAGCGTCTTTCCAGAGCCGGCCCACAGCAGGTGCTCCATGAATATCGACCGGACAGCTGAGTCACGGTGCTCGTCTCCCCTTCTCCTCCACTACTGTTCCCTCAGGCCACTGCATCATGAACCCCATTCATGTCCCGTGGCCTTGCGTGCTGGACCCTGAGAGGCATCTAGAAATACAGGACAGGGGCGCCTGGGTGGCTCGTCGGCTGAGAGTCCGACTCTTGATTTCAGCTCGGGTCATGATCCGAGGATCGTGGGTTGGATCCCCGCATTGGGCTGAGCGTGGGGCCTGCTGAAGATTCTCTTTCTCTCGGGGCGCCCGGGTGGCTCAGTCCGTTGAGCGTCCGACTTCGGCTCAGGTCATGATCTCACAGTTTGTGAGTTCGAGCCCCACGTCGGGCTCTGTGCTGACAGCTCGGAGCCTGGAGCCTGCTTCCGATTCTGTGTCTCCCTCTCTCTCTGCCCCTCCCCTGCTTGCACTCTGTCTCTTGAAAATGAATAAACATTAAGGAGATTACAAAAAACAAAAAACTTAAAAGATTCTCTTTCTCTCTCTCTCTCTCTGCCCCTCCCCCTGCTCTGTCTCTAAAATACAATAAACAAATAAATAAAAGAAATATAAGACAAACACCTGCGCTCACCATCGATGAGGAGGCAACTAACACGAATTGCCCTCCCCGAAGGACTCTGGGGCGGGGGCGGGGGGAGGCTGGCGTTTGGAAAGAGCAACCAAGGGCGGAGAAGTGCTTGGGGCGGGGGCAGGAAGTCTGAGTGTGAAGACAGAAGGTGGGGGCGGCAGGAGCTAAGGTGGGTGCAAGGAGACCCCGGGGGGGCGGCCCGAGTAGGAGCGCGTGGCTGGGGTGGCCGGTGTAATAAGCGGGCTTGGAAAGAGAGCCAGAGCTAGACGGGGCGGACCCTGACCTTGCCCACCTGGTACCCACTTCCGGCACCCGTGTGCACGCTGGCTCGCTCCCTCCGGGGTCCTGGCCACCCCTTGCTTCTGGTCCTATTCCTACGGTCCTGAGCGCTGACCTGGCCCCGACAGCTGGAGACTGCCCGGGAAGCCCCCAGGGGAGGACGATTGCATCCCTTCCCTGTCCCCTGCTCTTGCCTCCCAGGGGAGACCCCGCCCAGTCCCCAGCTTCCAGGGAGCAGCTCTGCGCCCCGTCTGTTCCTCGATGTGCCCATGTCCCATCCCCCTCACCCTCGGGACCAGATTGCCAAGCTCAGGGAGTTTTAAGCTCTTAATTCTCTTTCCTTGCATGCTTCTGACGCCTTGGTTCACAATGTTTCTTTTTTCTTTTAAGAGATAATGACCTCCTTTTCCTGCTTCTGCCTCATGGACCCCCATTAGAGAGGGAACCCTGGAACCCCACTGCCCTCGGAGGCATCCGCTCCACACCTCCCCCTACAGCTGCCCTGAGCTGAGATGTTGGTCCTCTCTTGTTCCCCTCCAGTGACGGGAGGCCCATGGAAGACACCGCCAGCTGTTAGAAATTTTTCTTAGATTGACTCAAACCCGACCCTTGGGGATGTCCGTTTATGGACATCCGTTTCATCTTTGGGGACGGCACATTAAATCTCATTTATCTTGCTCACGATGGTCTTTTATACCCAATGACAAAAAGAATAGTGGCCTCTAGGGGTGCCTGAGTGGCTCAGCTGGCTGAGCGTCTGGCTTCAGCTCAGATCACGATCTCACCGTCTGTGAGTTCGAGCCCCGCGTCGGGCTCTGTGCTGACAGCTCGGAGCCTGGAGCCTGCTTTGGATTCTGGGTCTCCCTCTCTTTCTGCCCTTCCCCCACTCGTGCCATGTCTCTGTCTCTCAAAAATAAATAACACTAAAAAAATTAAAAAAAAGGGGGGGGGGTGCTCCTGGGTGGCTCAGTTGGTTGAGCGTCTGACTTCAGCTCAGGTCATGATCTCACAGTCTGTGAGTTTGAGCCCTGCATCGGGCTCTGTGCTGATGGCTCGGAGCCTGGAGGCTGCTTCCGATTCTGTGTCTCCTTCTCTCTCTGCCCCTCCCCTGCTCCTGTTCTCTCTATGTCTCAAAAATAAAGATAACCATTAAAAAAATTTTTTTATTAAAAAAAAAAAGAATAGTGGCCTCTCGAGGAGGGTGCCACACGTGGGATCTCTAATCCCCACAATGACTGCCCCATGGGTACCAGTGACCCCCCCTGGCATCCCTTTCTCTCCCACCCTACCTGGAAGCCCCCATGCTCCTAGGAGAGATCTCTGCTGTTCTAGGGGAGCTGACTCTGTCCTGGCTCCAGGGAATGGAGTCAGGTGACCTTGGCCGAAGGTTGGTCCAGGCAGAGGGACTCCCGGGACTTTTCCTGGGACAAAGGTTCTTCCTGTAGAAACTGGCAAGGCTGAGACACAGCAGCTCGGGGCAACGCTTGTGGGACCACAGGGCAAGTGAGCCTTAGAGGAAAGCTGGACTTTGCAGAAGGCCAAGTGCAAAGATGGAAAACCTGGGTCCTTGGAACCGTTCGAGCCCATGGATCTTACTTGGAGGCGGCCCTTCCTCCGAAACCTCCCGCGAGTCCGTTAATCGCCTCTGGTAGTTTGAGCTGGGTTTTCTCTCACTTGCAGCCCAACACATCTGTGTCTTACCCAAGAGGAAACCGAAGCTCAGAGAGGCTGATTAACTTGCTCGGGGTCAACCAGCTTACAGGTCGGGGAGCTGGGACTTGGAGAATTGGGGGTGGGGTCCGGCTATTGTGATCTCAGATCATCCCTTCTTTTGTCTAGAGGTTTGTCCGTTGCTCTGGGGACCGGATTTTGAATCCCATCCTCGTCCTGTCCCTTGGACACACTCTCTCTGACCTCTTAGGGCACCTCTCAAGCTTCCCCCTCTTGGAACCCTGACACCCTTCCCATACCGGTCCAGCTGAGTGACGCCCCCTTGACCCAGTGTTGGTCGCAGGCCTCCGCAGCTCAGACCCCTTCTGTGGCTCCCCAAGGCCTGGCCTCCTTCGTGGAAGAGGCAGGTGCTTTGTGCTTCAGAATCTGGCTCCTGCTCGCCTCTCCAGCCTCACCCCCCAGCGGCTCCCGTGGGATCCTGGCGATTCCCCAAACACAGGCCTGGCTTCGCATCTGTGCTCAAGCTGTCCCTTCTCTCTTGTCCCTGCTGGACTTGCATTCATCCCTTGAGGCCCAGGTGAGACACTTCAGTCCCTGGGGAAGGCCTCCCTGCCTTGGGGCAGAGGAAGTCCTTTGCACGTCCAGAGCTGCTTGAGTTTAAGCTTGAGTTTAGGCTTGTGACAGGCTGCTGCCTTTCCGGTCCGTGAGCCCTTGAGTCAGAGGCAGGCCAGTCTCTGTGTGGCCTTCCTCTCGCCTGTGGAGCCACCTCCAATGCATTGGCTGCTCGAGGCGCTGGGCATTTGTTGCCTGGGCAGTGAAACGCGGCGGGGGGGGGGGGGCTTTTGCAGGGGCTGGCCCCCACCTGCTGGGACCTGGTGGGACTGGGTGTGGTCTGGGGCCCTGGGGCCAGGCCGGGCTGAGTGGGCTACCTTCCATGGTGGCTGGGCTGCAGGGGTGTGGAGAGGGTGACAGAGGGAAGGCAGAAAGCTGGACCTTGGCCTCACAGGCAAGGACAGGTTGGCAGCGGATCACTGACGACGTCCCCGATCTTGTCACCCCTGACTCCTCTCTCTCACCCTGCATCCGATCTGTCAACAACACTGAATAGATCCCAAACCTGGGGTGAACCTGGGTTCCAGCTTCTGCCCTGCCCACTGCAGTAGGTCACTTCCTATCCCTCCTCTGCTCAGTCCCGGGGCTCCCTCTCTCTCTCCAATGAAGAGCCGTGGTCCTCATGCCGGCGTGAGACCCCCCCCCAGGGCTCCCCACCACCCCTCCTACCTTGCTGTGGACGCCCCACCCTCTACGCTCCCTGCGGCCACACTGGGCTTCCTCTCCATCCCCAAACGTGCCACGTGTGTGCCCCAGGGCCTTTGCACTGGCTGTTCCCTCTTCTTGAAATGCTCTTCCTCAGCTTGTCACCCGGCTGGTTCCTTCATTTCCTCGTTTATTTTTCCGTCCTGCTTAGCTTTTCGCCTTCACACGTACCACTGACACACCCCATACATTTTACCTCTTTGGCTTGAGTGTTGTTTTTATCCCACAATAAACCGTCAGCCCCGTGAGGGCAGGGAGCTTTGTCTGCTTTGTTCACTGATGCATCAGCCCAAGCACCTAGAAAAGTGCCTGGCACAGAGCAGGCTCTCAACAAATACTGGCTGAGTGGCTGAGTCAATGGATGAGGCAGGATTACAAACGGATCATGTGGCTAGAAGCTGGGAGAACCAGGTGCAGGTCTCTAGGGGTGGAAGGTCACGGTCAGGGTGAGCCGTTCAGGTCCCTGAGCAAGGGAAGGGCGTGGGAAGTTGGCATTCATTCACTAACAATAGTAAGCCCTACGAGGGTCAGGCCCCCGCAGCACCGAGGATCGGGGGTGGCCCGAGAGGACGGTCCCTGCGTCCAGGCAGCTCATGTTCTGGTGTAGGACTCAGGACCCCCAAAGGGGGAGATGAAGGGAGAGAGAGGGAGGTGGGGGAGGGGGAAGGGGTATAGAGGGAGAGAGAGAAGGAGAGAGGGAGGGAGAAGGAAGAAGGACTTGAAGAGGGGAGAGAGAGGGAGGGGGAGACAAGGACAGAGGAGGGAAGGAGAGGCGTCCTGCTGCTTGACTCTGGGGATGTTCACTTACGCCCCTCCCCGCCCCAGGCTGCAGTTCTGTGTCCTCCATAGAATGGGGCGAAGGTCACAGCGTCCACCCCCCAGGGACATACGGGTGCCGTCCCGCACGAACACTTACAGGATGCCTAGGACAGAGCAACTGCCAAGGCTTAGCTATGATCTTTATCAGGAACTTGGCCTTTGTCCTAAGAGAGACACTTGGAGAGCTTTTGGAAGGGAGACAGGTGCGCGGGTCTGAGGGAGGAGGCGGGAAGCCCTTGGGGTGTCAGCCAGCAGGTGAGTGAGGATGATGATGTCCCGGACCGGTGGTGCCGTGGAGTTGGGGTATCAACGCTCCTTGGGGACAGGTTGGCCCTGGAGTGAGGGGAGGGATCCTGGTTTGGGTGGGACTGGTCGGAGAAGCTGTCTGTGGGTGGGTTTGGGGCCACCTAGGAGTCGGAGGGGACCCCAGAGGGACCGTTTCATTCACAGCACCCCTGCCTCTGTGCAGCCTGGGCCCAGCCCAGTGGAGCTGCTGCATAAAGGGCTCCTGGGGCCGGCCCGGGAGCCCTAGATGGAGGGAATCGGCAGCAGCTTGTAGACGCCCTGGGACTCTGGGGCCACGTGGGTGGGTTCTCACCCCGGCTCACCGCATATCCAGCTTCGGCAGCCTCCTCCAGCTCTCGGGGAAGGGGAGACGAGGCCGACTCCCCCGGGGCCAAGCCTCCCATCCGGGACCCCCCGGGGGGAGGCCCTCGGACCCGCTGCCGCCTCAGGGGTGTCCAGGGTGGGCCAGGGGAGACGCGCAGGGCACCGCCTTCCCCTTCTGTCGGGACGAGGGAAGTGTGCGGTCTCCGAACGATAACGTATCGGCCCATCTGCTTCCAGTTAGCAGCTCTGGGTGAGCCTAATTGGCAGATCAAACCACTCGATGTTCCACGTTAGATAAGTAGTCAGAAGAACCCCAGCGGAGTCTGACACTTTCTGGACGGAGCCCAAGCCCTGCGTCCGACCACCGCGGGGCCCGGGGTGCTAATGCGAACCAGACCCGCTTGCACGGAAGCGGGAAGACATTAACAAGTGTCAAAGAGCTTTGAGGCGCCCGGGCGGATGCGGCTCAGCCTGTGCCCCCCGCACCGAGGAGGGGCCCGGCGCTCCCCACGCGAGCTCGGACGTTGAGGAGGGAGCTCTGGGGCGGGCGGGTGGCTTCCCGACAGTGGCTGTGGCGGGGGCAGCCAGGAGTCACAGGGATGCTCAGAGTGGGAGGGACCTCGGGCTCACCTCCCACGGGACCTGCTGGGGGGTCACGTGGCACAAAGGACTGGATGCTTGCCATGGGATGCCAGGGCTCCCACCTCCCCTGGCCCATGGCTTGCTCAGGCTGGTGGGTGAAGGTGTTTTGCGAAGGGAAAGGGCGACCGGGACGGTGCCGGTGGGGGCCATTTATGAGTGTTTCCCATGAGCAGGTGCTGCGGTCAGCCTCTCCCACACGTCCTCCCGTCTAGTCCCCACAGCCACCTGCTGGGGGGTTGTTGTTATCCCCACTTGACAGGTGAGAGAGCTGAGGCTCAGGGGAGTCCCGGGGCCCCGTTCGGTCATGGATCCAGCTAGGATTGTAAGTGAAAACGGCAGCGACCCTTCCAGTCACTAGGGCGGGGATGCCAATGGAGTAGGCTTCATGGAGATGCCGTGGCAACAGGCGGCATAATAAGGTCCCCACAACAACGGTCACCGTCAAGGAGACAGTGGACGACAGGGTGGGGCCGTGTGGAGGCGGGCAAACCTTGTTGCTCCTGTCATACGTGCACTGTTTTCTCTCGTCCTGATGGCAACCTCGTAACACGCTGGTCACACTGCGGTCAGGACGGTGACGGAGGTGGTGGCTGCTCAAACAGGGTAAAGGACGGTAGGCTGTAACAAAGGGGCCTCCAAATGCTTAAACACAACAGAACTGAAGTCTCTCGCAGGTAACAATCTGGAGGGGTGCGGTTGAGAAACGGGGGGCGACTCTGCTACCCTCCGCATGGAGCATCCAACTCTGGACCCAAAGTGGCTGCTCTGGCTCCCATCTTCACAGCTGCATCCCAGCTGGTGGCAGGAGAGTCGGAAGGGCAGGACACCAGGCACAACCCGCAAGTGGCACGCGTAACTTCCTCTCACGTGCCATTGGCCAGAATTTAATCCCCCTGCCACGCCGGGCTGCGAGGGAAGGTGGGAACATAGTATGTAGCGGGCATCTGTGGTGGACGTGGTAATGCACCCCCCGGCTCCCCCTTTAGGACTGAAGGACTTCTTTCTGCCGCCACTGGGAGGGCTGCTGGCTCATTGTTCTCAGACGCTTCCAGAATGGCTTGCCCCCCGGGATTGGATGCTGCAGGGATTCCAAGGAACATCAAGGCCGCGTTTCTCGGGCGCAATGCAGGACAGCTGCGGGGAGGGCCTCGTGGGGTCGGCCGCTAGCAGGGTGTAGACTTCACTCTTACGCAGATCTGGGTGGTTAAGAGGCAGCCCAAGGATGGGATGGTGTGGGGATGAATCTGGTGGACGAAGCTGTGCTCCTTCCCAGCCCCCACCGCGACCCCCTTCCTTGGAAAAGGGTGGGCAGGCCTGACCAAGCCCCTGACCTCTGTCACCACAGTCCTGCGGGGCAGACCTCGGGCTTGCCGCACGAGAGAGAGAGAGCGAGCGAGCGAGCACGGGACACGGAGCCGGGAGACCGTGTCCCGGGAGACTGGTTCTGACTCCCCGCATGGCAAATCCCTTTGCGGTTCTGTGCGGCAGTGTCCCCACCTGCATAACGAGGGGACCGGACAAGAGCTGGGGGTTAAGCGGCTTCTCGCAGGGGCACGAGACTGTCTCCGGGGCAGCAGTGGGGCGGGAAGTCCACACTGCGGTCCCCTGCTGGCCCTGCCTGGGCTCATCGTCAGCTTGCCCGGCTGGGCGTCTGCCCCGTGTGCGGCTCGACGACCTGAGGACCACGTGGGAGAACGTGAGCGGGGTGGCGTGGCTGGCCCCCAGACAGCTGAGGGCGGGTTCGCTCATGGCTTCACCTATGATCGCGCACGTGACTACCTTCAGAACAGGTCACAAATGCGACCTCTTCCAGCCCGGCCTCCCCACCTCAGGTCACACCTAGATTTCTGGGCAGCCCCTCACCAGTCTCCCGGCTTCAGACTGTGCCCTCTCTGTAGTCTGTTAACCACACAATGCCCAAAGGGCCCTTTGAAGCCGCCGTTAGATCCTTGTCACTTTCCCTGCTCAAAATGGCTCCCCATCCATCAGAGTGGAAGCCAGAGTCGTGAGAGGGGCCCACAAGACTGCCTGATCCCCCTCTGACCTCCTGTTCTCCCTTCTGCTTTCTCTGCTCCAGCCACACTGGCCCCCCTTGCTGTTTCTCGAGCACACTCACCACACGTGCTCCACCCCCCCCCCCCCCGCCCACCTCAGGGCCTTTGCACATGCTATTTCCTCAACCTGCAAGGCTCATCCGGTCCTGGAGGACCTGGCGGGACCTCCTTCAGGTCCCTGCTCAAACATTCCCTCCTCAATTGCACCCTCCTCAGCCTCCTCCTGTTCATGGTCACACCCTGCACCCCTTACACACCCCCTATCCCGCCTCCCTGCTCTGCTTTTCTCCACCGCCCCCATCACAACACGGCAGGGCATGTTTTTTGCCCTTTCAGCTTGTCTGTCTGTCTCCCAGTTGAAGGGAGCCTTGTCTGTTTAATTCTCTGCTGTATCCTCAGCACTTAGGACTGTGCTGGGCACACAGCAGGTGCTTAATAAACACTTGCCAATGAACTTCTGTGTTTGTGTACCCCTGTGGCAGTGGGGCACCAACGCTGCTGAATGGATTCAAAGATGCCAACCATGCCCTGGCCTGTGTCTGGCAGAGGGGGCTGGGGAGAGGGGCTTGGGCTTAGGGCCAGGGTCCCAACGGCGAGTCCTGGTACAGCCACTTGGCTCGTGGTCCTTATCTGCAAGTGGGATAAGAAGAATCCGCTGCGGGTAGATGGCCCCACACTCCCTAATAACCAGTAGCTACTGTGATCTGACCACTGCTGTTGGGAATCCCTTAGCCCCTAGTAGGTATTTATTCACCGGATACAGGTGTGATGCTTTGAAGGGGCACATGCACCCCCATGTTTATAGCAGCACTATCGACAATGGCCAAAGTATGGAAAGAGCCCGAATGTCCATTGATGGATGAATGGATAAAGAAGATGTGGTGTGTGTGTGTGTGTGTGTGCCATTTGCAGCTACGTGGATGGAACTGGAGGGTATGATGCTAAGCGAAATTAGTCAGTAAGAGAAAGACAAAAATCATACGACTTCACTCATATGAAGACTTTAAGAGACAAAACAGATGAACATAAGGGAAGGGAAACAAAAAGAATATACAAACAGGGAAGGGGACAAAGCGTAAGAGACTCATAAATCTGGAGAACAGAGGGTTCCTGGAGGGGGTGTGGGAGGGGGGATGGGCTGAGTGGGGAAGGGGCGCTAAGGAGTCTACTCCTGAAATCAGAGTTGCACTATATGCTAACTCATTTGGATATAAATTAAAAAAAATAAAATTAAAAAAAATCATACAAAAAAGAATCCCTTAACCCCTGAGAGTCTATGATATTTTTGACTTCATAGGACGTTGCCAGGGACAGGGATATGGGTTGGCCTGGGGCTGGGCTTGGGAACCTGTTTGAAGCCACCTTGTCCCCGGGTTTCCTGCACCATCAGATTCGTCAGAGCCCTCCGGTCCGGAAGGGAGGCCCGCCAGGATGTGAAAAGAGACCCCCACCCCTCGGAAAGGGTAATTCTGAACCTGAGGGAAGGAGGGGGCCGGCCATGTGGAAGGCAAGAGCTCGGGGGGGGAGTCAGAGGACCTGCACCGATTTCTAGCCAGCCTTCGGCTTCTGTGACCTCGGGGACCACTCCTCGCCCTGGATCTCAGGCTCCCCACCTGGAGAAGGGAGGACCATGTTCCCGCCTGCGTTGGGCCGGAGTCCCGCGACGTGGGACTTCGGCCTGGCCTTCCTCGCATCCCTCGTCCCTTTGCGGTTCCCCGCCTGGGCCCCCCACCTTTCACAGGGTAAGTGCGTGTGCACCCGTGTGGGTGAGGCCGCCGTGGGCCTCCTGTCGCTCCCCCACCCCCTGCCCCCCGCCTGTCAATGCCACCACACGGCTCGCCCAGAGGTGTCTTTGGAGCCCAGTCGTCAGATGTGAAACAAAAAGAGAAATTTGAGAAAGCACTCCGTGTGTGAAATTTCCCTTCTTCCTGGGACAACCAGTCCTCTCGTCACCCCCTGACTTGGGGCCTCAGTTTCCCCATTCGTAAAAGGAGAGTGGGGCCCAACTTGGGTACGAGCCTTCCTGAGAAGTTCCGACGATGAGCCTTGTTCTAGACCTTGGTGCTGGGGCGCCCCCTCAAACCCAGCTTGTTTTTAGGATCCTGACCACCAACCCCCCCCCCCCACCCCGCCCCCGGGCCCAGGTCCTCCGGGAGAACCAGTGGAGGGCCAGGCAGAGGCCCTCTGGAGGATAGTTCCAGAAGCCGACAGCAGATGGTGCTGTTGACCCCAGTCCTGGGCAAGGGGTGGGCCCGGAGCCACGGCCGCTGGCCGCTGGTCTCTGGGGCTGCTGGCGGTCTGGTAGTCTGGCTTGGCAGCACTTGGGGTCCCCTGTCTTCAGAGCCACACCTTCTGGGGCCCATCAATTGCCCTGGGGGAAGGCCCCAGGGGGGAGACCCAGCCGAGGGGGGTGCGTGGCTGTGTAGACACGTGCCCATGGAGACGCACAGAGAACACTCAGGCTGTTCACCCTCATCTGTGAGGTGCAAGGGCCCAGCCCGGCTGTGTTCACGGATCACACGTGCGTTTGCACGTAACCGACGTGGCATGAGGGTGTGCCAGGCGGGGGGGGGGGGTGGGGCGTGAGGCAGAGAAGGCCTAAACGGAGGGCGGTGGCTGTGGGGTCCTGTGGATAACCGTGTGTGTGCAGACGTTCGCGTCTGGGGTCTGTGTACGTGCATGTGGACACGTGAGAGGGCGTCTCGTGTGTGTGTGTGTGTGTGTGTGTGTGCGCTCCAGCACTGTGTCCCTCTGGGCACAGCTATTCACTGTGTGTGTGAGGACGTGTGTGTCCACGGCTGCCCACGCACGCATCTGGGCACACGTGTGCTCGTGTGGGCGTCGCGGCCTCCAGGCTGGGCTGACGGACGGGGGTGGCAGAAGGAAGGACATGGGGTTTGCGGAACGGAGGGTGTGTGGACAGACAGCCTGGAAGGATCGATCAGCCTCTGTGTTGGGAGAGTGGGGGTGGAGGCGGGCGGACGCGGGGCCCCGAGATGCCGGCCCGGATCCAGGAGGACGAGACGGTTCTGTAGGGCTGGGAACAGGCCCGTGGGGCAGTGGAAAAATCCCAGCTCTGGCAAGACCACCACAGAGCCCCTGCCCTCAGCCGTGGGGCAGCCTCTGGGAGCCTCAGTTGCCCTGTGTGCTGAGAGCCCTGACCTTATGCAGGAAACTTGGCTGGGCACTGCCCATCCCCACGCGTCGACAAATGTTTATTGAGCACCTACTACGTGCCGGGCATGGTTCTAGATGCTGGAGGCACAGCAGGCAGCACGAGCTCCCTGCATTGTACACGAGAGGGACACTAAAGAGGACAGAGAAAGCACGAATGAGACCCGTCAGACTGGGGTAAGGGCTGGGAGGAATGTGCCAGTGGCTGGGTGGCTGGGTCGGGGAGGGTGTCTCGGGGGGCAGCGAGCCCCAGGGGAGGAAGGGGGGTGGGGCAGGGGAAGCAGCAGGTGCCTGAGGAGGGCTGAGGGGTAGGGGTAGCAGTGGACAGGGCAGGGCCTCCCAGGCCACACCAAGCTCTGGGGATTTTATTCCCAGGTCACCGGGGAAGCCACAGGAAGGTCTAAGCAGGCAAAGTTCGGACACCCGGACACAAGAAGAAAATTCCAAAGTCAGGGGCTCTGCGAAAACCCGCCAGGGCCTGGGAAGCCGCACACAGCACTTCCGGTCCTGGGCAAGCCTTCCGCCTGGTCTCTTCCTTCCCCTCCGTGCCCTGCGTCCTGGGACTTCCGGCTCTTTCCCGGAGCCAGAAGTTTTCCTATACCTGGCGTGTGTGCTTGGCCGCTGTGGATCCTGGGGGTGAGGGCTCCTGGTGTAGACCCTCTATCCCGGCATGGAGTTCAACTCCCAGCTCGTCTCTTATCGGCAGGGTGACTTTGGCCAAGTTACTTCTCTGAGAGCCTCAGTTTCCCTGCCTGTAGAGTGGGGACAGGGGATGCCTCTCAGAGCCCCAGATGGTGTGAGCCCGCAGAGGGCTCCCGTGGGTGCCAGGCCCGTGGCCGGGGCTCGTAAGCATTCGCGTTGCTCTGGCGGTGGTTTCTCAGTTTGTTACCCGGACGGCCTGTGTGCGACTGCTGTTTCTCCCACTGCAGGTGACCCGCGCTTGGGGGAGGTGTAGCCAGAAATTCACACGGGATGTGGGGAAGTTCATGGCACAGAGCAGGTGCTCAGAAGGTGTGGTTTGGGGCTGCTGTCTTTGGGAGGCGGGCACCATGAGAGCTCTGCAGGGAGGTGGCTTTGGTGGGGGCCAGGGGTGTGGCCAGGGGTGCTGGGGTGAGGGGGGGGCCCGCAGGCCCCCCTCTGCCTCCCTCGGGCTCTCCCTCCACCTGCCCTCCCCCGCGGCCTCCTTCTCCACCCTCCAGTGCGCCCCAGGGAGTAGGCGGTTGGCAGTTTCTCCGAGTCTCTTCCCTTCTCCCGATTTGCATGTTTAAAACGTATCTGCAGGCGCATCTTGCGTCTCTGGCCCGGCCTCCCTCTCTCCCTGCCCGAGTCTCTGGGAGCTGAGCTATCTGCGTGCACAAGAGCCCAGGAAAGCACGTCCGCCCGGCCCTTTCACGCCAGCGCCATCTGGGATGCCCCGTTCCTGTTGGGGGGTGCCGGGGTTTCGTTTCATTTCCCCGTCTCTGCCTGCACCCGTGGGGCTGTGCCCTCCCTCGCCGGCTGCTGGGCGATGCTTTCAGATCCCAGGCCTGACATTTCGGTGTTTGTGTCTCTGTGCCAGGCAGGCACCAGCCTGAGCAATTGATTCTCCCTGCATAATCGCTAAGCACCATCCATAACATTTCCTCAGCCCCGTCGGCCCTTCCGGCTGCTTCCTCTGGGCCTCACGCTGGGTTGCCCGGCCCCTCTCTTCTTGGACCGGGCACTCTCTTTCCAAATGTCAGAAAGAAGCACCCCCTGTCCGCACCACCATCCACCCTCCACTCTCCACGAGGTTGGTAGGGCATCCTCAATTTCTGGGCGCTCCCAGCTTGCCCTCCGTCCTCATGTAGCATGACCTTATGTTCCCTTCAGATCTTCTAAGACGGGGTACCTTTCCCACCTCAGGGCCTTTGCACATCCTGTGTCCGCCACCAAGCACTCCTGCCCGGTAGTCCCAACATACTCTCTTTTTTGCCTAAGCTCACTCCCACTTGACATTCATGTCTCAGCCTAACTGTGACTTCCTCCACGCAGTTCCCTTGGATTTCCCAGACTGAATTAGGTTATTCCATTCCACTGGATTTTACATCCCGCCCCTCTCTTTGGTGCTCTGTCCCTTCCAGAATGATTTACTTGAGGAGGCCCTGTTCCTCTTTTGTTTGCTTCTGTGTCCCTTTGGCTCATACAGTGGCGCTCCATAAATGCAGATTGAACTGCATGAATGCTTACCGAATGCAGTCATTCAAACAAAGGCCCGACCTTTTTGGCCAGGAAAATTTCCTTCCGGGGCACCCGGTGTATAGAGGTGGCTACCCTGGGGCGGGAGGGGTGGCTCTGGTGGCAGGCGCTCCCCCAGGCCAGGGCCCAGGCTTGCTCCTCTGACTCGGGCTGACATCTCTGAGCAGGCTCTGAAGAACGATGATGCAGCTGGGGGCGGTGGCGGAGGTGAGGACCAGGAGGTTAGTGGCCAGAGGGCTCGGCAGGGATGGTTGTGGGGCCGATGATGGCAGCTGCTGACCCTGGAGCTTGGTGGCCTATGTGATGGTGAAAATGATGGCGGTTTTGCTGTGGTTTTGGGTGAGCGAGTAAAGCATTTCAGGAGATGAACGGGAGTCAGACAAGCCCGGGCTCCGCTCCTGTCTCCATCACTTTAAGGATTCAAGAAACCCTTCAGGGAAGCAACCTCAGTGTCCATCGGCAGACGAGTGGGTAAGGACGAGGTGCTGGCTATACATATACATGCACGACGGGGTATGACGCGGCCTTAAAAAAGGATGAGATCGTGCCATTTGTGACGGCACGGACGGTCCTCGCGGGCAGGGTGCTAGGTGAGATCAGTCAGAGAAAGACAAGCACCATACGAGTTCGCTCATACGTGGACTCTAGAAAACAAAACAAATGAATCAACAGAAAGCGGGGGGGAGGGGGGAGGAAGAAACCCTTCGGTGCCTCAGTTTCCTTATCTGCAAAATGGGTACAGCAGGCGAGAGGACTCGCCCCACAGGGGCCGGGGCAGGTCGCAGATTAGGAGAAGATTAGGGCTATAATTTACTGACGCCAGTCTGTCGGCTAAGCAACCAGCACGGCTTTGGGGCCGCACGTTTTTGTGAAAAAATAAATATACCTTTCCATCTTTGGGAATCGTGGGTAGAATAGCAAGTTCACGCACACGTGCACGCACGCGAAGTGGCAGGTGACCGGATGTCGGTAGACGTTCTGCATCAGAGGAGATGCAGGGGCTAGAGGATCAGGGCGGACAGCCCGGCGGAGGTGGCTCCGGGGCTGGACATCCCAGGAAAGGTGTGAACACACATACGGCGGGTGCTCGAAGGCCCAGGGGAGGCAGGGAGGAGGGAGGAGCCCTGGAGAGGGAGGAAGAGAGACAGGCTCAGAGAGACGAGAGCCGTGGCCAGGTGTGAAGGGTGACGGTCCCTTGTGTCCCCATGAGGCATCTGGTGCCACATGAGGAACCCCGGTCTCCGATCTGGAGCCCTGGCCCTGGTCCCAGCCCTGCCACACTGCCCGGCCGTCCGCGTGACCCCGGACGGGTGTTTTCCCTCGAAGTAGGCCCTGGATTCCCCAGGGCTCCTCGTACTGAACTGACTACGAGGGTGGAGAGCAAGTGAGGTCTAGAGAATTAGGGACGAACAGAACTAACCCTTTAGTGGACTTTGGAGCCAGAAAGGCCTGGGTTTGAATCCCAGCTTTGAATTCCTTGTACTAGCTGTGTGACCTCCGGCCGTCCCCTCGACCTCTCTGCGCTTTGGCTGCCTTGTCTATACAATGGAGAAAATGGTAGGACCTCCCTCCCTTCCCCGGGCTTCTAGTGAGGATTAAGTAAGTCCGTACAGAGCCCCTAGGACAGTGGTGTTCGTGTCCAGTATTCTGTGTCCTGCCCATCCTACATACGGACTTGCCTCTGCAATGTCCCCCTGGAGGTAGGGATTGTCCCCATTTTGCAGATGAGACAGCTGAGGCTCAGAGAAGCCTCGGGAGTCGTGCCGGCCCGGGCTGGCCCCCTGTCCACTAAGCTGCCTTGGCAGGGGGACATGCACAAGGGGACGTGGAGCACTGGTCCAGGTGGGGGGTCCGGGAGGAGAGCGGGAAGCCAGGAGCCTGACACAGGCCCTCAAGAATGCGACCCACTTCCTCCTGGGCCCCCGGGAGCCTGGGAATCCCGGGGCGGGGATGTGGGAGACAGCTGCACAGGGTGTGCTGGGGGGCAGGGCGGAAGGAGGTTCCGGGAACCCGGACCCCCCCCCCCGCCTTCTCTGTTTCTCCTGCAAAGGTGGGGGCCGCTGGCTGATTAACCCTGGCAGGGCCGGAGCCGGGAGGTGGGAGAGGAAGGCTGGGGGTGAGACGGGCCCGTTGGGGGGCCCGCCCCAGGTGCGGCCAGCTGGCCCTCCCAGAGAGGCTCGGGAGGCTTCGCTTCGGAGCCTCTCGAGGGAGGAAGAACAGGCCTTTCGCGGGGTCACAGCTGGAAGGCCCGCGGCGGGGTCAGCGGGCCCAATCCCCTTTTGCCTTACAGACGGGGAAACCGAGGCCTGGAGAGGGGCAGCCGCCAGCTCGCGCTCACGCAGGGGTCAGCGACCGAGCTGGGAGCAGACCGCCCGGGCTGGCCCCCGTGCCTCCGTCCCGTGGCTCCCACCGGGCGGCGGGCGCAGAAGCCGGCAGTTCGTCTTGGTGGCACCAAGGCGCCTCCGTCGCCGTGTGCCCGCCCACGACCGGGAGCCTCCACCCGAAACCGCAGTCGTGACGGCGCTGAGGACACGGTGGAGCTTTTGATTTTATGGTTTGGGCTGTTTTACGGCTTCCCGGGCTCTCTGTACCCTTCGCCTCATCTGGTCCTCACCGCACTCTGCGCGAGCCGATGTTCTGGCTCCCATTCCACAGACGTGGACACCGAGGCTCAGGAAACTGCAATGACTTAGTCACGCCCAGAGTGGGAACAGCAGGAAGCCTCTACGGGCGCTTACTGAATACAGGCTCCGGACCGCGAACTCTTCCAGGGACGCAGGGGCCCCTGCCGGCCACGCGGTCCGCCTCCGGGCCTTCCTTCCCGCACCCCACAGCTCACTCGCTCCCCAAACCTTGGCCCCGTCGCCACCGGGGCCGTGCTGGAAGTGACTGCCGTGCTCTGGAGGCTGGACGGCCCCCGAAGCCCCCCTCGCTGATCTCTGCCTCTGTTCCTGCCCCCTCGCCCCTGCCCGTTCTCCACAAAGCAGCCAGCAGCTTCCCACGGTGGGAAGCACATCACTCGCCCCTTGGCAACCCTTCAGTGGCTCCCACCCTCCTGGAAGAAGCTCCAGGTTTCCCAGACAGCCCAAAGGTCCCGCCACGGCCCTGCCCCCCGCTGCCTCGATCTCATGTCCCGTGGTTCTCTCCTCCCCGTCATCGCTGTCTCGGTGCTTCAGACACGAGGGTCCTCCTCCCTCTTGTTCGAACCCACTAAGCTTGTTTCCACCTCAGGGCCTTTGCACATGATGCCCCTGCTCCTGCCTGGAGTGCTTTGCCCCACGTCGGTGCACAGCTGTCTCCTGGCCAGCTCAGCTGACGTTTGCTCATCGCTCTGGCTAAAGCTGGTCTCTGCTGTTCCATCACCGGGCTTGACCTTCTTCCTAGCGCTCTCCGGCATGTGACATCGTCTTGCTTCTCTCTTTGGTTTCTGAGTTTGTGATCGGTCTCTCCCCGCTAAGATGCAGACGTTCCGGGCGCAGGGGCTTCATCTGCTCTCTTCCCTGCTGTCACCCCGCTTCTAGAACAAAACCAGCGCACAGTAGGTGCTCAACATATCAGTGCCAATGGACGGACTGCACGGCCAAGGTTGTGGCGAGCTCAGATGTAGCGTGTTTCCTCTCTGCCAACCTACCTGCCGTGTGACACTGACCCCCAGACTGCGACCCCTCTCCCTGTTTCCCTGCTGCTGTCAGAGGCGACAGGACCCTCTGGGCCCAAACCCTAGTGCACTGGGACCCCAGCTGCTTCATTTGATGTTCGAATCATGGACCCCTTACTATGTGCTGGGTGACCCTCCAAGCCCAGAAGTAAACAGAGATGAAAGAAAGTGAGTTCTTGCCTTCAGGGTGCTAAGATCAGAGAGACACAGCGTTCTAACACCAGCTCGGAAGCATTGATTGAGCAGATACTATGGGGTAGGTGCTTTGCAAACATTGTTACCTTGACTCTTCACGGACTCCACAGCTGTTTGGTGGAAGACGGGATAAATCCTCGCACAGTCCCAGCCCGGTGGGGGATCGTCACCTCCATTCCACAGACGGGGAAGGTAAGGCGCGCAGAGGACAGTGACTCGCCCAAACACGCCCAGCTGGTGAGGGGCAGAGCTGGGTTCAAAGCCAGATCTCTCTGACTCTGGAATCCGTGCACACGAGACAGCAGGAGGTCGTGTTTGCCCGGTAAGGGGGGGGGGGTGGTGGAGGGGCGGAGGACACGACTGAGCTGAGTCTAGAAGTAGGGAAAGGTTTGGGGGGGTGGGGAGAGAGGGGTGGGGGGTGAATTCCTGGCGGGGGTATGGTGAGCTCAGGCAGCGAGGCAGGGAGGTAGGGAGGCAGGGAAGGGGGGTGGTCACAGGGTCAGGCAGTGGCTTGGTTTTCCCGGGGGGACACAGGGCAGCGTGAGGAAGGAGGGAGGGAACCGAGGGAGAAGGTAGCCCGGGCTGGGCCAGCCCCTCGTTATTTGTTTTAGCATCATGACGACACTGACGGGCAACAAAGGGAAATGCGGGGTTGAAGTTGAACCCAGGAAAGTTCCCAGCCCGTAGATCCAGAGGACTGACCACTGGGGCGGGGGGGGAGCCTCTCTGAGGGGTTTTGGGGGGAGCAAGGGGGGGAAGGGAGAGCCCAACAAGCAAATGGCGTGAGTTGGAGGGAATTGAATGTTGAGACTTGGGTGCAGGGCCGGGCCCTCTGCTTTGAATGCACAGTGGCAGGAGCTCTGGGTTTGGGGCTTGTCGGACCCGGGTCTGAGCTCCAACGCTGTATTCTGGGCTGTGAACTTCGTAAGCCAGATGTGTCTCTGAGTCTGAATGCTTCATCAGTAGGATAACAGGAATTCCCATCATTAAAACACAAGTCTTTTTTATTTTTTTTAGTTTATATATATTTATTTTTGGGGCGCCTGGGTGGCTCAGTCGGTTAAGCGTCTGACTTCAACTCAGGTCACGATCTCGCGGTCCGTGTTTTCGAGCCCCGCGTGGGGCTCTGGGCTGATGGCTCAGAGCCTGGAGCCTGCTTCCGACTCTGTGTCTCCCTCTCTCTCTGCCCCTTCCCCGTTCATGCTCTGTCTCTCTCTGTCTCAAAAATAAATAAACGTTAAAAAAATTTTATATATATTTATTTTTGAGAGAGAGAGAGAAGGGGAAGAACAGAGAGAGGGAGAGAGAAAATCCCAAGCAGGCTCTGTGCTGTCAGTGCAGAGCCCGACGCGGGGCTCGATCTCACAAACCGTGAGATCGTGACCTGAGCCGAAGTCAGCTGCTTAACTGACTGAGCCCCCCAGGCGCCCCAAGAGAACTGAAGTCTTACTGTGTGTCGTGCACCCAGAACAGTGGCCGGCCCAGAATCACCCACTCAGTAAAGATTCGTTTCCATGTTTCTGCGACCCCCTTTTGTACCCCAGGGGAAGTCCGGCCTTCAGGGTCCGCAGACTGAATTGCCCAAGGATGCCAGGCTGATCCTGTAAGGGGCTATGGGGAATGACACAGCCTTGCCACTGTTTTCACGAGAGGCTAGAAATAGGGATTTTCATGTGACATCTTCCCCAGCTGTGGTACAAGAATCCCCCTCCTCTCCAAACAAAATGCCCGTGGGCCCCAAGCCTGCCAGTTTGCAAACCCTCTGCAGAGTGCCTGGCTGAAGAAATTGGGGAGGACCTTCTGAGGTTGGGGTGGGGGGCGTGGGGAGGGGTTTGAGGCCGTGAGTGTTAGCTGACAAGTTAATGAGGGAGAAAAGCTTGGCTGACCAGGTCAAGGTCACAGTCAGCACAAGTCACTGGAAGCAGCGAGGCTTGGGAGTGGACAGCTGGGGATCTGGCCTTGGCTCAGGACAAGGCTGCTGTGTGACTCTGGGCAAGCCCCTCGCCCTCTCTGAGCCTCTCCCCACAGTCCTGGCTTTCCAGGCTTTGGGGGTGGGTGGGGCCAGAGGCTCTGGCCTGGAGCAGAAGCTGGGGGAGAACTCTGGATCCTGGGAACAGCATGAGGTCTAATCTGCTGTTGACATTCCTCTGGGTCTAGGGGCTTAGGTTTCTCTTGGCCTGCGTGATCCCCAGACCCTCGCGGCAGGCGGGCGCTGGGAGGGGGCACTTGCTGCGTGCCGATCGGGGGTGGATTAGGGTCCCCGGGGCCAGGGGATTGGGGGTGCTGAGAGGCGGCGAGGCTGGGGCAGGGCTGAGGGCCAGCTGTCAGCTGGGCATTCTTCTCCCTTCAGAGCCCATTTGTGAGACCAGACTGGGCCCGTATGCTAACTGAGCACCTTCTATGTGCCAGGGGTAAACAGGAAAGCAACAGTCTGGTCTGTCTCACCACTACTATCCCCAGATAACAGAGGGGGAAACTAAGGCCTGGGGAGGGGAGATGACTGGCCCAAGGACACATGGCTGTTAGCCGGTGGTGGGATTTGAATCTGGGTAGCCAGGCGCTCAAACCTGCACACTTAACTCCTGAGCAGTCACATGGACCAACACTGGGGGCACAACACGAGAGTGATGGACACCAAAGGGGCGTGGCCCGGGCTCCCGTCAGTGGGGTCTGGAAGGAGCTTCCCGTGAGAGCCTGCGGGCGTCGTGGGCCCCGAGGGGTCTTCGGTGGGGTCTGGTTTGTGTCCAAAGGGCTCTCTCCCAGCTCGGTTCCCCGGAGGCTGACCTGACCAGGGATTTCTGAGGAGCTGGGCCAGTTCCCAGGGTGGCCCCATGCTGGGTTCTGCGCATCCAGGGCTGACCGGGGACAAGAAGAGGGAGGAACGTACCGGTCTGCCAAGACTTCCTCCTTGAGCTCTGCCTCCAGCAAAGGCCCTCGGGCTGCCGACCCTCGCCGACCCTCTTTATCAGGCTGAGACGTCAGTGGTGCAAGCGGTGATGGAGGCTGGCAGGAGGAAGGGAAGGCTGCTTCCCGAGCCTCAGTTTCCCCATACCACACCATCATGGCGGGAGCCAAATGGCCTATCACAGCAAAAGCACCTAATAAAGCCCTGCACACCGGCTTCATTACTCCTTCCTTCCTTCCTTTCTTCCTTCCTTCCTTCCTTCCTTCACACACGGGGCCAGGCCATCTTCCAGGATCTGAATCCTAACGGGCAGCATTAATTATCCAATGCCAGGCCCCGTGTTGAGAGCTCTATATTCGTGACCTCTTTGGCCCCACCCCGGCACGGCGCATGGTGGGCACTGTTCTCATGCCCACTGCACAGATAAGGCGTGGAGGGGTCAGTCCTAAGGGGCAGGGTGGCCGTCCGAAGTTCGAGCTCAGGCCAGCCTGGAGGCAGAGCGCAAGCCCCAGGTGGTGCTTAACCCTTGACCTCGTCCTCAGTCCTGCACCCCACGGGTGGGAAGGAAGTTCTAGACTCGTTCTTTTGGGGGCCTGCTAGATTGAAAACTCCACGGAACCAGGCACTGTGCCTGGAACCGTTCCTTTCTGCAGCACCTTTACCTGGCACACAGGAGGTACCCGGGACACGAACGGATGATGAATGAGTGGACAAGCGGCCGCCCAGGCCAAGGCTCCCGGGAGTCCCGGAGGGGACGCTGAGGGCCGTTCTCAGGGCAGGTACTGGGCCCGGCAACCAACCCTCTGCTTTGTGGCGATCCCTCTGGCCTCTCCACTACCCAGCCTCCTCCAGGGTCCGTGGAGATGGGCTTGTGGTGGGTTCCAGAAGGCCTCGGATAGAATATCAGTGGCTGAGCCCTTGAAAATCTGATCTCGCCCCAGCCCACCTCCCCAAGGTTCTCCCCGGACCATCAATCAGCGGTGAGACGCGATTGTATTTTATAGCCAGGCTGGGGTGGGGGGTGGCGTGAAACCCAAGCCCCCCATTCTGCCTGGGCTCCTGCCTGCTTAGGAGGATCAAGGCAGACTCGGAAAAGCCTTAACTCTTTGTGACCCTGCTCCTACCAGCTGTGGGCCTGGCTGGTCTGCCCCACAAGCCCTGCCAAACTGAGCCCCTCGGGGGTGATGGAGGGACTCACGGGGAGGAGGGTAGGTGTTCTGATGTCTTGACAGCTGCCGAGGACCTGCAGGGAGGCCTGTGGATCACAGCATGGTTCTGGCCCAACACTCGGGAAACCTGGGCTCCGGACTCCAGGTCTACCCACTGTGGCTGTGTGACCTCAGGCAGGTTGCATCCCCTCTCTGGGCTCCACTCCTCAGCTCCAACCCTGGAATCCTAACAGCACCCTGCTTATCTTCCTAGGGGCTGTCCCATTACTTTCCACGAGGGCGGAATTTGATTCTTGGCTTTGGGTCCCTCTGGCTCTAGAACTGGCCCTTCCCCACTGGAGACAGTGTATCTATAACCTCTCCTAGGCACTGGGGTTTCCATGTTGCAGACAGGGAAACTGAGGTCCATGACCCCGGGCATCAGCGGGAATCGGGCTGGAGCTCTGGTTTTCTGCTGTCCAGCCCAGGACTAGACCCCTTTTCCCTTCTGCCTTCCTTCTTTCCTTGTAAACGGGCCATCCCGGGGCCTGGATTGCTGTCGGAGCCAAGGAGAAGAGACAGGTGTTCAGTGGGAAGGTGCCCCAAGTCACGAGGCCACCCACGGCTGGGGAGAGAAGCTTTGGTGGGCGAAGGAACTTGTTGGTAGCATGCAGGGGGGCTGGTGCAACAAGACTGATATCCCCGCTTTGGGGTGGGTCGGTCCTCGGGTGGAAACTTGGCCGGGTAGCCTTGAAGAGCTAACCCACTTTTGTCATCTGTTGAACTTGCCTGTCTAGAGGTTTGAGTAAAATAATGACACCCCCTCCCCCAGAGTTATCACCACGGCTGCCCCAGTAAGGGCTGAGCCCCCCGTCTCTGAGGGGCATTCAAGCAGACCAGTGGTTGTGAAGCCAGAGAGGCATCTTGGGGGGTGGGGCGCTAAGTGACCCTGAAGGCCCCTTTTAGGGCTGCTGGGGGGGGGGTGGTGGGCAGAGGGTGGGGAGAGAGGTGCTTTTCTGGTCTCCGGTTACCAGCTTCTGGAATCACAGAGGTCATTCTGAGGAGGGGCGAGCTCCAGGAGCAGTTTCCTCAGGTGGATGAGGCTCTGGGGACCCTGTGTCCCACCAGCAGCTGGACGTGCCGGGTTGATGGATGGCTGTTAGAAAATAAATTTTCTGAAGCCCAGTCGGGGGGTGGGCAGGCAGCCTTGGGGAGCCTCAGGCCAGCATGAGGAGGGGGGGTCTGTGCCGGCAGGTGGAGTGCAGCCCCCCGCCCCCTTATGGTTCCAGAGCCCTGTCACCCCTCCCTGCCTCTTCCCCTGGCTGTGCCTCAGGCTTGGAGACACCTCCCCTGTCCCCTTCCTGGGCTCCCGGGGGCGGGGGGGAAGATAAACGCCCAAGCCTCGGGCAGGTGTCGGAGACATCTGGTGCCTTATCCCAATTCTAGGACTCAGTTTCCCTCTCTGTAAGTAGAGGAAGTCGGGAAACTACGTTTCCCTCACTGCCCAGGCTCACTCCTCCTAGTGCCTCGGGTCTCCTTTTCAACATCTCAGAGCCGCCTCTCCCCTCCAACCACCCGGTCGAGTGCTGCCCACTGCTTCACTCTGCATAGCCATCTGCTCGCCTTCCTGGCGCTCAGCGCCGTCCCCAGCGACTCCCTCGGTGCCCATCCCTCCCATGAGAAGGGCAGCCCAAGGGGGGCAGGGGCTGTGGGCGGGGAGACCCTGTTGTATCTCCAAGGCCTACACAATGGCTGGCGCATAGTAGGTCTTCAGTAAATGCTTGCCCTGTGCATGAATTGATGGTGGGCCCTCCGCCTGGTAAAGCCCAATGAGCTTCTGTCCCCAGGGAGCTAAAGTCTGATGGGGGTGGGGGAGTGGTCCCAAAGTACTTTAATTCTGAGCAGTGAGCAAAAGTCCGGGAAGGGAGAAGGAGGGAGGTGGCCTGGGGCACAGAGTGGGATCAGGGGCAAGGGGATGAAGGGGGGCGGAGGAGGAGGGCAGGGGCGGATCTCTGCCTCTGGCCCAGGGCTTGGCAGGAGCGAGGAGGGTCTGTTCCGGAAGCAGGACCCAGGTGACTCCCCTCCTGCTGTGCCAGTCTCCCGCTTTCATTTAGAGCTTTTAGTATTTGCTTGAGGCCATGGGATGAGGTTCAGGTTCAGATCACTTGCTGGGTGACCCTGGGGCAAGCTCCTAATCCTTTCACGCCCCGTCTGTGACCCTGCGGGGGTGGGGGTGGGGTGCCACAGGTAAACATTTGGCACGTCTTATGTCTGCCTGCACATAGTCAGCACTCACCTCAGTCCTGTCTTTCTCCACCTCAAAAGAATATTCATACCCATATCTCAGCAGGGAACAGTGAGTCCCAGAGAGAGGTCCTGCATTTATCTCATATTGAATTGGGCGGGGCGCCCGGGTGGCTCAGTCGGTTAAGCGTCTGACTTCGGCGCGGGTCACCATCTGACAGTTTGTGAGTTTGAGCCCCGCGCCCGGCTCTGCTCTGACAGCAAAGAGCCTGCTTGGGAGTCTCTCCCCCTCCCTCTCTCTCTCTCTCTGCTCCTCCCCCTGTTGTGCTCGCTCACGCTCTCTCAAAATAAATAAAGAAGTAGAAATACAGAGTTGAGTGCCCCACTAAGTTGCACCCAGGGGTGGGGGTGTCAGGGCAGGTGGCCACTCTGCCTCCTTTCTCTGCCTTCGACTAGGCTGTTGACAAACCCACCAGAACCCCGTCCTTGCTTCTGATAAACCCAGGCTGGCAGGAAGCAGAGCTGGACGGGGCCTGTCGTCAAGGTCTGTGGCCCGTCTTGTCCGCCGGGCAGGGCGAGTGAGGCCTGGAGCGCCAGGGCCTGGCCCGCGCTCGCTCCGCTAGACGGGCCGGTGGAGGCAGGGCAGGTCAACGAAACCTGAGCCAGAAGTCACCTCGGGAGCTGGCTGGTGTCTCCTGGGCTGTGCCCACGACAGGCAGCCAGAGTCGGGGACGGTGCTATGGAAGGTCTTTCCTCCTTCTCCCTCTCTTTTTCTTCTTTCCTTTCTAAAAAAAAAAAAAAAAAAAAAAAAAAAAAAAGCCTCCAACACACAACCAATCTCCCATGACTTGGAAAAATGGCCTGAATCCCGTGTCTGGCTCCAGAACGTTTTATGGCCCTTTCCAGCCGAGGATGTGAAGCCTCCTGTGACATGAGCCCTCTGTTCCGAGGCCCTGGCCGGGGAGGGCCCATCCATCTTTCCCAGCTGGCGGCCGCGTGTGGGAAAGGCCCCGCTGTGGAGGGGGTGGGCGGGGACACCTGCTGCTCTCACTCTTCCTAAGCTGGTTGTTCTAGTCCCTGGTGGAGGCTGTGATGTGATGGGGGCGGGGGGGGGGGGGGGCGAGGGGCTGTCTGGGCACCAGTGACATCGCCCGGGGTGGCGAGGCTGTGATGAGAGTGAGGGTCTGTCCAAGGCCTGGGTCTTCTGGCCGCTGTGTTCTTGTGCTTTCTTTCCAGGAGAGGTGGCGGGTCCCCCAGGGTCCCCAGACCGAGACGGAGCCGGCCGGGGCCTGGTAGGGGAGGCCGTCACCATGTGGCGAGGAGCCCCGGCAGGGAGGGGTGGAGCGAGCCGGGCTGAAGGAACAGTGTCCCACGGCACAGTGTGGCTGGACGTGTCTGGGGAACCGTGTGTGGGGCTTGAGGCTGGGGCCGGGGGGGGGGGGGGAAGCATCTCGCAGGGCACGGTGACGAGATCACAGACACGGGCCACACACTTGGACTGGTCTTGAAGGCGATGGGAGTCACCGCGGGTCCCGGAGCGGGCCTGCATTCCACAAGGAACCTCTGTGCCGTCGTGGGGGGGCGGGGGGAGGGGAGGAGGGGTTGAGGCCGGCCCGTGAGGCAGAGCCGGATGCAGTGTGGATGAAGCCAGAAGTGCATCCCGACTCGAAGGGGGGGGCGCGGAGTGGACCGAGAGCCGTCTCCACGGTCAGGCACACCTGGGCTCGTGCCCAGCCCCCATACTCCTGGCAGCCTCCCCTTGGCAAGCCACCTCCGCTCAAGCCTCAGTTTCCCCACCTGGAACGCGGGCGTCGGACGGGCAAGGTGTGAGGACCTTAGAGCAGCCCAAGGCACTCCGCAGCTGTGCACTTTGCCGGCAGTGGGGACGAGCAGCCTGCGTCTCTGAGCACGCAGCCCTCTTTGCGGCGTGGGTGTGGGGAGCACCCACTGGCCGTTTGTAAGGAGACCCACATTAGCCGGCATGTGCTAGGTGATCAGCGACTGGAGAGTTCCTCTGCTTCAGCCCCGCCCAGGTTGCAATGACTCTTTTTGTGATTGCTTTCAGGGGGGCCTGCTGGGGCAGCGAGGGGGGCATTGAAGGAAAATGGTGCCGCTGCTGGGAGCCCCGGGTGGGGCGGAGCCAGAAGGCCCCGGGGTTCTGCAGGAACCACTCAGGTTTCAGATGACCTGGGACCTGCAGAGCTCCTAGGAATTTTCCCAGGCCGGGGCGGCAGGCAGCTGGAAGCCATCCGTCCCAGGGAAGGAGAGAGGATCAGGGGTCTTGCCAAGGTCTTTTGCTGGGAACGAGAACTTGGGAGGGGGGCAGGATTCCCCCGTCTAGTCTGGAAAGATGAAACCTTTCTGCCCGGGCAGCTGCACACGAGGATGCCAAGAACCCAAGAGGCCAGGCCCCTGGGGCTCCCCTGGGGCTGTGTCAGGATTGGGGGGGGCCTCTTGGAGCCCCAACAGCCCCAGAAGCCAGGAGGGCAGGCTTGGAGTTTGTGCCTGAACGGCCCCTGGTGTAGACCCGCCCTGCGTGGCGGACTGAGGGCGTTGCCCCAAGGTGCCGAGGTTTCGCCTGGCTAGCCAGGGTGCCACAGGGAGGCGGAGGGCCCTGAGGCTCAGTGAGAGCCCCACTTTGGAGCCAACCAAAGTGGGGAGCCCAAGTTCAAGCTCATCTCCGGGTTAGTATCATCTGCTCTGCAAGGTTGTGAAGACTGGAGATGCTCTATGGGAAGCACCAGCACGTAGTAGGTGCTCACGGCTGATCATGATGTTCCCGGAGGGGGGATAGGTAGTGACTAGGAACACAGGCCCAGACGAGCTGCCTGGGTTCAAATCCCACCTCTGCCGCTTCCTGCGCGTTAATTAACGACCATCCCCGAGCCTCGATTTCCTCACGCGCCACCCTTAAGACACTGCCCGGAGACGCATCGAGTCCTCCGTAAGCCCTAGGGGCCATTATGATGATTGTTGCTACCAACAGCTTGTGCATCCTTTGGGGAATGAGGACATTCTTCTTTTCCTGCCAACTCTAATAACAATGACAGCTGCTACCCACAACGTGCCTTCTGAGTGCCGGGTGCCCTGCCTGGTGACTTACTCTACCTTGGGACTCTGCCCAGTGCTCCAGAATGTAATGGTTTACTGTCCCATTTCGACAGGTGAGGAAGGAGAGACCCTGAGACACGTCGAGGCTCACCTAAGGCCTCGTAGCCAGTGAGTCCCAGGGAGACGAGATTTCAGGCCCACCTCACAGAGGGCCAGGAACACGCTCAGGGACCATTTCCGGGTGAAGGAGGTGGGCGAGGGTACGGTGGGAAGAGCACCGGGCTGGGAGTCAGGAGCCGGCACTCTTGTTGTAACACGGTTTATCTAACCTCCCTGAGGCCCCGCCTTCTCTTGGGTAAAGCGGAGGTAACTCTACAGGTGCCGTGTGGAGTCGGGCTGAGCGTTTGTTGCAATCCTGCGTAGGGTGGAGTGTCAAGGTGGTCGTGGCGTGTGGGCAGGGGGTGTGAGCTGTTGACGCTAATGTGCTGTTGGGTTTTCTGTTAGCGTAGAGGCTGGTGGTGGCAGGTTGATGCGGCAGGAGTGGCCGGATGGCGATGCCAACGTGATGATGTTGGTGCCCACACTGTGGCTGGGGGTGGTGGTTTGGGAGATGCTGCTGCTTTCCGGGCCCAACTGGGCTGAGCCAATGCCCAGTGGCCGATGACTCTTCAGCTACTCCGTCTCCAGACTTTCCGTGAAGAGGGTGCCCTGCAACCAATGCCTCTGTGCTCCGGCATCTGGCCTTCTTCACCTTCCCTTGTTTTCCTTTTGAAAAACTCCAGCCCGGGTTCAAAGAGCATTTGCCCACAATCGGGTCGGGTTCTGGAGGGGGCTCCTGGCGCCTGCAAGGTCACAGGGAGAGGGGAAGTCGTGTGGCGGGGGCAGGGGCCGGCTACCTTGTTGGTCACAGTATTCCCAGCACCTGTTGAAGAATGAATGAATGAATGAATGAATGAACACACAGACGAAGTCCCTTTTCTCAGGGAGTGCACAGACCGCCAAGATGATTGGGGGGTGCAGTGGGAGTCTGACTCGGGACTCCGGGACTCTGGGAACGTGAGGGAGGGATGGAGCCCCTTAGGGGCTCTGGGGAAACCTCCCTGAGAGGCGATGGTTGTGCGGGGGGGGGGGGGGGGTGGCGGGGCGGGGCAAGCAAGGACATGCAAAATGAGAAGCCCCCCGTGGTAAAGGAGCAACCTTCCTCTGGAGCCACCCGCCCTCGCTCCTCCGCCTCCCCCTTCCCGAGATTGCGGGTGGAGGTCTTGGGCCCGAGGTGTGGGGAGCTGCCCTCCTGGGAGGTGGGGTGGGGTTGAGGGCTCGGCCAAAGCCTCGTGGGAGTTAGCTTGGGCCACTGTGCCGCTTGGGGGTGTCCTAAAACCCTCACAGAGCCTAGGATGTTAGTGCTGGAAGGGCACCGAAGGGGTGGGATCGGGGGGGGGGGCGGGTGTGGTCATCGGCCCAGTGGTTCCCAAACTGGGCTCCTGAGGGCCCCGGAGTTCCCTCCCAGGTATCTCCAGCCTCGGGCACAGCAGCACCTTTGTTGTCTGCTTTATCCATGTGGCTTCTGGGTGGGAACTTTTCAAGACGCAGACCTTATCCTGTCTTTACCGTCAATGGCTGCTGGCTGTTTTAAAGATAGTGATCAAAATCCTTAGGCTGCCTGCAGGGATGTATCAGGCCAGCCTCCCAGGGAGACTTTGATCCTCACCCCATGCCAGCTGCACCCCCCTGCCCCGGGCTCATGGTGTCCTC
The DNA here is from genome assembly GCF_016509475.1 of Prionailurus bengalensis. NCBI lineage: Eukaryota > Metazoa > Chordata > Mammalia > Carnivora > Felidae > Prionailurus > Prionailurus bengalensis. Next base: position 13,554,348 of record NC_057345.1, on the reverse strand, counting down.
TGTGTCCTCAAAGGAGTCATGCCCTGTCCCACCTGCCCTGCTCCCTCCTTTGGGCCCTGCTCGTCTAGGGAAGCCCACCGTGGTTCCCCAGGGAGGCCCTGCCTCCCGTCATTCACAACCACAGCACAGCACCTAGACCTGCCACCCGGGTGCGGGGTGGGGGGGGGGGGTCCGTTCATTGCTCGGTCCCCCCTTTCTTACTGAAATCCTTTGATGTCCGCCCTCCCCAAAGACCCTCAGCTCCCAGGGGGCGGGAGAAGGCCTCTCTCCTTTGCTGCTTCCCTCCCCACCACCCAGGGGTGGCCCAGAGACCCAAACACGGGTTGGGGGGACCGGTTGCTCAGTGAACACTGCGGGGTAAAAGCAACTTGTCCAGCCCTCTTGGGTTATGGATGGCAGTGAGGCCCTGAGAGGGACATGTCCTGTAGCACAGCAGGCCAATGACAGAGGTAGCCTGTGTCCTCGGCCCCATGCCTTTCCCCCGTTTCCTGTGACCTCCCCAGGACCCTTCCCCCGTCTGCCCTGGGCACAGCTCCCCATTCCTGCCTTAATCCCTGCACTTCCTGAACACTCCCAGGAACATCTGCAAGCTGGGATGGGCATGGGAAGCTGGCAGTGGTCGCATCTCCCCCTTGGGGGCAGGAAGTCCGCCCCAGCCCCAGCTCTGGCCACTTGGCCTGGACCCCTCTCATCTAAGCCCCAGCCTGGGAAACACTGCCCTGGCCCCGGCGTGACATTCCTGACCCAGCCTTGCCAAGGGGCTCAGCTGGTGAAGGCTGGGAGATGGGGCGGGTGGGTGGGCGGGGTGCTGGCACCCAGACCCATGGTGGGGGGTATTTACGGGAACCAGCTTCCTGCCCCAGCTGCCCTCCCGTCTCAGCCCCAAATGCGAGAGGCGGTGAGGGTGGAGAGGGTTGGGCTGGGAGGCGGCGGGCGGCCAGGGAAGGATGAATAACAACACCGGAGAGGCCAGACCACTTCTGGGAAACACCCTTCAAAATCGATTCTTAGTGTGGCCGGCCAGCGGGTGAAGCGGGGTCTTCCGGGCTCTTTGGAGCTTGTGGGCTGTGGTGCGTTCCCCTCGGTCCTCTGGGGCTGCCATTCCCAGGGAGGCTCCGTTCCACCCGGGGCCTCCACCCGAGTTCCCAAGGCACCGCGCCCGTCTGGAGGGACGGCGAGGCTGCAGCCAGCCAGCCAGAGACAATAACACAACAGCGATCACAATAGTGATGTTGTCTGTGTGGCCACTTCTGCCCTGCTGTGCTCCAGGCGGGATGTGAGCCGGCCCGTTACGTCGGTGTCCCATTTGGCGAGCGATGGAGTGTTCCCACACAGTAGGTGTGCAGTAAGCCGGCACTTAGGTGGGATAGAGCATCGTACTCCGTCTGTCTTTGGAACAACCCCGAGCAGTGCCGAGGGTGACCGATTCCCATTTTGTAGGTGAGGACACTGAGGTCCCAGGTTACAGTCTTGCCCCAGGGCTCCCCGCTGGTGTGGAGCGGAGCCGGGGCTCTCACCGCAGACCTCGCTGTCTACAGGGCGGACGTGGGTGGGACGCAGGCCAGAGCGCCCTGGACGCGGGTCCGATGATGCCAGCAGTCAGGATAGAGTGTCTTTGAGACAGAAACCGTAGATCGTGCCGCGGGTTCCAGAACAAACAGGCAACACACCAAGGAACACTTTCCAGTGTTTGCTTGTTTTTTCTTCTGATTATCGCAGTAAGACATGCTTATTAGAGGAAAGAGAGAGACTTAGAAAGAAGAAAATAAACACCACCACCCAGTGATGCACACCGCTAGACGGAAGGCAGTCGGGAGCCATTGAGAGCCAGATAGTCTGGGTTCATATCTTTGTTCTGCTCCTGGGACAGGCACTCAAATTCCCTGCGACTCAGTTTCCTCTTCCATAAAATGGCCATAATAACCCCTTTCAACCTCATGGGAAGATCGGGGAACGAGATGACTGGAAGGCACCTTCCATAGGGCACGTGATCGGAGCTCTGTTTCCTAGGGCATCACTACAGAAAGGGGGCTCCTTCCCCCCCAACCATATCCCATCACAAAGATCATGCTGTATGTACTTTTGAAATCCTGCTTTTAAAAAACTTCTTGGGTCAGGGGCGCTGAGGCGGCTCGTTCGGTTAAGCGTCCAACTTGGGTCATGATCTCCTAGCTCGTGAGTTCGAGTCCTGCGTTGGGCTCTGTGCTGACAGCTCAGAGCCTGGAGCCTGCTTCGCATTCTGTGCGTGGGTCTGTCTCTCTCTCTCTCTCTCTCTGCTCCTCAACCCCCTCCCCCTGCTGTCAAAAATAAACATTTAAAAATTAAAAGATAAATACATAAAGCCAAAAAACTTCTTGGGGGCACTTGGCTGGCTTAGTGGGTAGTGCGTGTGACTCTTGATCTCAGGGTAGTGAGTTGGAGCCCCGTGGTGGATGTAGAGATGACTTAAAAAATTAAAAAAATAAAAATACGTTCGTTTTGAAATCCTTACGGATCCGCCGGACCTTGCCAAGACAGGACAGAGAGGTTCTGTGTTCCCTTCTTCAGCCATTTCCTGCAATGGTTACGTCCTGCATGATGTGGCGGAATCGCCAACCCAGGAAACTCACATCGACGCGCTGTGCGCTGTGGTTCTCGGCCGCTTTATCACGTGTGTGGGTTTGTGTAACCACCGTGGCAATCAAGGCACAGAACATAAGGGTCTCCCTTGTGCTACAGGCACCTCCCTCTCACCCACCAGCCCTAACCCCCTGGCAACCACTCATCTCTTCTCCATGTCTATAATTTTGGGTGGTTTCAAAAATGTTATAGAAGTGGAATCTTTACAGTACGTGACCTTTTGCGTTTGGCTTTCTTTTTTTTTTTTTTCCACGTCAGGATAATTCTCTAGAGATTCATCCATATCGTTGCCCGTATCGAAACTTCTTTCCTTTTTATCCCCGAGGGGATGGTATCCCCGAGGACCACTGACTGTTCACGTGCGGAAGGACCCTTCAGTTGTTTCAAACCTTTGACTCTCGCAAATGAAGCCGCTCGGAGCATGCGTCCACAGGTTTTTGTGTGGCTGTCAATTTTCATATCTCCGGGATGAATGCCCAGGGTGGTAATTGCTGGGTTGTATGGTAAGAGTATATTTAGTTTCTTAAGAGACTGCCAAACTGTCCCACCAGCCGTGGACAAGAGATCTGGTTTCCCCTCATCTTCACCAGCATTGGGTATTGTCGCTAGTTTTCGCCTTAGCTGTTCTAACAGGCACGCACAGAGAGCTCCCTGTGGTCTCCATTCCCACCTCCCCAGCGACCGGTGATCTTGAACATCTTCTCGCGTGCTTGCTTGCCATCCTGAATCCTGGTAGTTTATCCGACGTTAGTTAGCCCTGCCTGTGTTACCGCAAACTCCGAAAACGTCATTCGTGGTGACTGCATAGCCGCTTCATCAGATTCGATCTCACTGTTCTATTTTCCCCGTTACACACAATGCCGTGATGAACATCACTGCATAGATCATGGTCCCCGTGCCATGTCACTCTCCTAGAGCAGACTTCTAGAAGTGGAATGCCCGGGTCAAAGAGTGTGGACTATTTTCAAGGCTTTGCTATGCATCCCCGAGCTGTCCTTTGGGAGGTTTCTTCACACAGCCCGCCCCAGTTCTCCTGTAACCTCTTTTGCAGGAACTGTTTCAGAGCACAGAGGAGCATGTGCCATTCTCAAAAGGAGATCCTCCCCTGAGGCCAGGCTTTTGGTGGTTAAATCCCGGCTCTGCCATCCACTTGCTGGGTGACCTTGGATAAGTCACTTAACTTCTCTTGGCCCTCCTATGTGCAATGGCGGTAATTAAAGAGACTTCCTGAGTGAGCTCCTGGCCCTGTGACAGAAGACCGAGGCAACACCCCGGGGTGGTGACCCCACCTAGCCCCGCCCCTCGCTCTGTACCCCTCCCCACATCACCCCCAGCCTTTCTACCAGAGCTCAGATAAGTCATACCGCTGAGACCTCCCGAACTTCCTCCCCGACCGGCCTCTCTGGAGGCCACCTTCTTGGCCATTAGCCAGACATCATGGCTGAAATCTGAGTGACTAATGGAAGCTGATGGCTGAAAGGCCTCTCTGTCAATCAGGGCCTACCCAGAGGTGCCTGCAGCCACAGCTGGGTTGTGGGAAGGGTGCCGCCCGCAGTGCTGGCCCCCCTGTTATCCCTCCCGCCACCGCCACGGAAGAAATCCAAGTCCCAGGCTGTAGGGTCTTTGTGGACCTTCATCCATTCATTCCACAAAGATACATGGGGGCACCAACCTGCCAGGTGGCAATGATACAAGGACGTGTTGCAGACAACTGTGTCCTGCCTTCAGGGGGCCGACAGTCTAGAAGCAGAGTCCGAAGGTAACTGGCAGAGGAGATGATGTTGGCTGGGACAAGTGCACAAGGGGATGGCAACTTCTGGGGGGGGTGGTATTGTGCTTGAGGAAAGGTGACATTTGAGCTGAGACCTTAAGGATTGAGAACGGGAGCCAAGCAAAGATGTGAGGGAAGAGCATTCTGGGCAGAGGGAACAGCAGCTGCAAAGGCAGAACTTGGAGCCCGAGTCTTGGGTTCAAAGCCAGACTCTGCCACGACGTGCTGCGTGGCCTTGGGTAAGGCCATCGCTGTCCTGATGGGGTTGGTTCAAGCCTTAGCTTTTGTGAAAGCTCTGAGGGTCACAAAGCGGGGTGGCGGAAGGGGAAGCTGGGAGCTGGGTGGCTCTGGCTGAGGTGTGGGAAGTCCAGCCGGAAGCCTTCTGGGCTCTGGCTGCAGGCAGGCTTGACGTCTGAGCCTCACACGCCCCGGCTAATTAAATTAACTCTTAGCACATTAGCAGCCAAGGCCCCGGCTCTAGGTTTCTCACATTCAGCCAACTTTCGCAGTAATTTAGGAAAGGGTATTTCATTTCTCCCAGGCGGACAGGGTGGGAGCCCTTGGGAGGTAGACCAGATGTCTCCAGGAATGGCTGGCCCTCAGAGGGGTGATAAGGACAGGCAGGTGCGAACCTGCGGTGAGAACCGACGCTCCCCTCCTGCCCTCGCCCCGGGAACTTCCAGAATGGTGGGGAGAGACAGCCCCTGTTTGGGGGAACTCTCTGTCTGATGGAGGAGACATAGCACAGTGTCTGATGGGAGAGGTGGGGCACTTAACCCTGGGACGGTTCTTGGTCTGATTTTAAACCAACAAACGTAAAAACACATACCAAGAAATTTATGGAAGAAATGAGACCTGGTTGCTGAGGACCCCAAGGGAGCACCGCAGGCGCTTGGTTTTCCACGAGTGCGGCAGGTGCTCGCTCAGGCCGAGTTGCTCATCCGCCTGACCCGTGGAGAGAGGCTGTCGGGCAGGGGGAGCTAAGAGAGAGGGCTCGGAGCCAGACTGCCTGGCTTTGTACCTGGCCCTGCAGGTACCCGCACTGTGTGACCTTGAACGTGATATCCGACCTGTGTTTTAGCTTCTTTCGTCTGGAAAATGGGAGGCGGTGGGGCTTAAATTAAATTCAAATCATACCTGTAAAGAGCTTGGAACAGTGCCTGGCACATAGAAAGTGCTTGACAAATAGCTCTTAGCTTGATTCTTCTCTTCTCCATTTTTCAGTTGAGCAGACAGGTTCCGGGAGGGGCAGTGATTTGCCCGAAGCCCCTCAGCTAGCTGGTGGCTGCCTAGGACTTGAACCCAGACCCCCTGACCCTGTTTTGGGTCTTCTTTCCACTGAGGCCCCGCTATGGCCACACTAACAACTTCCCAGCATCCTCTCAATTGCCGTGTGAAGCGGCCCAGGGAGACGTGGGCACCCCATTCTGCGGGTGAGGAAACTGAGGCCCAGAGAACTTTGCCTGAGAGCCGGACCACGTCTCATTCGCTGCAGCGTCCCCGGTCCGGCATCTCTCTCCCCCCACCACACGGCCCGTCCCAGATCCAGACATTTCTGGGGCCCCTCTTCTGAGCTGGGGGTGATTTGTGTGAAGGCGGTGGGGGCGGGGGCGGGGTGGAGACCCTGGGCCCGGACTCCGAGGCCTTGTGTCCGGGGCCCTGGGAAACCTCACACCTGGCTGGGGAAAGTGACAAGCACGGCAGAATAGTGCGTGTGACATCCTGCGAATTAATCTGAGCGTCCTGGGCCTCGGGCAGTACAAGCAGCGGCAGCGGGGGGACCCTGTCTGCAGCCTTGATTAAATCAGAACGTTCTGCCGGTCTGTACCTGTTAGCACGGCCAGGGAGGGGGCAGCTCAAGTGGGGAAGATGCGGCTGATGCGTGAGGGGCCGGGGTGCAGGGCCAGGCAGAGGGGGCTGGGCAGCCTCGAGGGGGCAGGAACAGGGGCTCCCCCCCCCGGACAGAGGCTCCCCCCGCCAGACCCCCTCGCCTGGTGACGCATGCGGCTCCAGGGGCTCCCGGCGGAGCGCTGGCTGAGCAGGCGCCCTCGGCCTCTGCAGACCCCAGAAGTAGCCCTTATTCCATGTGTGTGGAGGAGACCTCTCGAGCCGGGTGTTGTGAGTCGAGTAGGAGTTTTCCTGGCTCACTCCCACCGCCCGTCCGTCTTGCCACCTCCCCCCCCCCCCCCAGTGGCTGGCTAACTCACACCTCCTCGCCTTCGCACCTACTGTCCTCTCCGCCTTCTTCCTCCCCTGCGGGGCCACCTGGCAAACCCCTTCCTACAAAAATAAACGAGAGCAGCCAAATGAGGAAAGCCAAGGTTTTCATTCTGCGCTTACTGTAGCGAGGGGGTCAGGCACCGTCACTCGTGTTTCAGAGACTCACGGGCGGGCAGAGAGGTGGGAGAGGTTTAGAGCGGGGAGACAGGGAAGGCTTCAAGTGTGTCCTGATTGGAAGCCACCGGCACGGGGCAGCTGCAGGGGGGCTGACCGGAAGCAGGGGGGGGGGTCCCACGTTGACTGGTTAGGGATGCGTCTTTGACGCTCTGTGGTTGGCCCTAAACTGGAGGTGGGGACAATCGGGGAGCTGCTGGTTATTAATCAAGTCCGAGCCATCTGACGCTGACTGTGACCAAGTCATTGTTGAGCTCTCCGGGCTGTCACTGGAGATGGCCATCTGGCTGCCAAGCAAGTCTGACTTGTAGCAGGCTGACTTCCTGGCCGGTCTGTAGATGAGGGGCTGATTTCCTGCGCAGGGCTGCTGCAGGCTGAGGGTCAACGTTCGACCGTCACGTAAGGCCTGGCAATCGTCCCTGTGTATAGTCAGTCTCTCAGCAGCCCGCGGGAACAAGAGCAAAGGTCACCTCCTCCAGGAAGCCTTCCCAGATTCCCCCAAGATCAGCACAGGTGCCCTTCCTCCGTGCCCGCATATTCCGCCACTCTTACGGAGGTGTCGTGGCTCTTAATTCAGACTGTTACGGGTTCGAGTCCCGCGGCTCCCTCTCCTCAGCAGAGGGTATCTTCCGGGCAAAGTGATTTCATCGCGAGGCTTCCTCATCTGTAAAATGGAAGGTAATGAATATAAATAATATAATATATTAATATTATCAGCGCTGCCACCCCCACAAGCCTCAGGGTGGATGGGGGTGGTGTGCTGAGGGATCTCTCTCCCCTCTAGACTGTCATTTCCGGGCCCCACCCCTCCCCTTGAGCCACCCCTGGCCCTCAGTACCGCCCAGGTTAGGTACCCTTACCTGCCAGCCTGATCCCTACTGAACTGGGGGCAAAAGCAGCTTCTCACTCATCCCTGTTCTTAATGCCTCCTTCAGAGTCGACACAAGAACGGGAGCCCAGAGGATTGCACGAGCGAGTGCCCGATGCACCGTGCGGCGTCACAACCACTTCTGCCTTCCTTCTTCCTCCCACGGGCCCGAGCAAGCCTCCCCATCCCCGGCTCTGACAGGTGGCGCGTCTGTGGGGGAGGGAGGGGCCGGGACCCAGGTCCCTGGGGGAAGTTTATTCTGGAAGGGGGTTGAGGACACGGGAGGAGGCAGACGGGGGGGTGGGGGGTGGGCTCCGTCCAAGGACAGCCTTCTAACAACTGGAGCTCTCCCCGGTCAGGCTCCCTCCAGAAGGGGTGAGTTGCTCCACACTGTCAGCACAAAGCCCGACGCGGGGCTCGATCCCACGAACCGTGAGATCACGACCTGAGCCGGGATCACGAGTCGGATACGTATTCGCTTATTTTTCGATGTACTTGTTCACCTCCGAGCACCTCTATGTGCTCGCTACTGAGGTGGGCTTCCAGGATGGAGGATAAGGAACACTGGCTGGAAAACGTCATCAGATCGGTGATTTCCAAAGAGCGGGGTACGGAGAACTCCACTTACCCCATCCCTTGGCCAGAGGCATCCACAGCCTCCTGGCATTTGGGGCCAACTATTATAAAAGCCACTACCTGGCTTCATAAAGTACTTCTGACAGAGCCTCCCTCTCTCTCTCTCTCTCTCACACACACACACACCCCAGGAAAAAGGGAAGAGCCACCCATGGAAAAATGTACCCCCAACTACAAAGAAAGCCGGTTCTCACCAGAAGCTTAGCTTCCGCATGTTTGAGTAAGTAGATATCGCTTCAAGGTGCCAGGAGCTCGTGAGGCGGGCCCCAGCTCTACGTGGCCAAATTTTGACTTCAAAGTTAACAACAACAAAAACCCCAAAACCACACCACTGTGACACAAATACAGAAAAGAACACAAATGGTAAGCACACCGCTGACAAGCTTGCCCACAGGTAAACACACCTGTGCAGCCGGGACCCTGATCAAGAAACAACACGGGGGCACCCGGGTGGCTCAGTCGGTTGGGGAAGCATCGGTTGGTGACGCTCGATTTCGGCTCAGGTCGCGATCTCGTGGTTTGTGAGATTGAGCCCCGCGCGGGGCTCTGGGCTGACAGTGCTCTTTCTGAAAATTAAATTACAAAAAAGAAAAAGAAAAAAGAAACAGAACAAGAACATCGCCATCCTGCCGCCGGGGAGCCCCTTCACGGTCCCCGGCCCGAAAGGCACGCATCCTCGGTGTGAGGCGTCTTCACATTCCACTTGACCGCTACGTGTGTGGTCGTACCAGGCTCTTTCATTCTCGTTGCCGCTGGGCATCCCATCACTGCGAGGATGTGTCTCAACTTACTGACTTGTTCTACTGTTTTTTTTTTAATTTGTTTTTTAAGATTTATTTGTTTTTGAGACAGAGACAGAGCACGAGCAGGGGAGGGGCAGAGAGAGAGAGAGGGAGGCACAGAATCCGAGGCAGGCTCCAGGCTCCGAGGCATCAGCACAGAGCCCGATGCAGGGCTCGAACCCACGAACCGCGAGATCATGCCCTGAGCCGAAGTCGGACGCTTAACCGACGGAGCCACCCAGGCGCCCCTGACTCATCCTGCTGTTGATGGACGTCTGGATGGTTACCTGTTTGCGGCTACTGTGAAAAGCACTGTTGTGGGCGTGCCAGTCACTGGCTTTTGGTGAACATCTCTCTCCTGTTGGACGCACACGTGGGAGTGGAATTGCTCGATCATCGGAGAGGCCCGCGTTCAGCTTTATAGACGCAGCCGGTTTTCCGAAGGGGTCACGCTGGCTCACACCCCTGGCAGGAGAGCACGAGGCATATGAATGAAATCCAGCCCCTTTGCGTGACTATCGGGCACTTGGATGTTTTCTTTTGTGAAATGTCCGTTCAAGTCTCTTGATCATCTTTCTAGGAGTTTCTCTATTTCTTATTTATCTGTAGAAAAAAAGATTTTCCCGTGTTCTGGAGAGGAGTCCTTTGTCAAACGCATGCAAATACCTTCCCTCTCTAAGGGCTGCCTTTTTGATGAATAGACGCTCCCAATTGTAATACAGCCTAGTTTATCATTGCTTCCTCTTGTGGTTAGCACTAGTTTGTGACCTGATGGAGAGATTTTAGCCTACCTCCAGGTCACAAAGAGGCTCTCCTGTTTTCTTGTCAAAGTTTTATTGTTTTACCTTCTACATTTAGGGCTGCAGTCCATCTGGAATTGACTGTCTACGGTGTGAGGAAGGGTCCAAGACTCATTTTTTCCGTGCGGATTTCCACCTGTCCCAGGGCCCTTTGATTCTAGCTGGGGACGATGGTGTGGGGCGGGGGGGATGTGCTCGTGGAGACATGGGGCTGGGGGGGAACAGGGCGAGCAGGGTGGGGGGGCATCTCCCTTTCCCCAGTTAGCAGGGCCGTCACCTTGGTCTGTCTGCGGCATGATTTCTGTCTCTGAACCTTGGGACGCAGGGTCTGTCTTTAAACTACTCCTTATCAGAGCCCCAGGCAGGAGTCTGTTCTCAAATAGAAAATGCCACTGCCACTCCATTGTTGGAGAAGCCTGATTGCCCAAGACCCTGAAGCTCTGGGTGAATGAATTCGTACTGCGTTAAAGGCCCCTTTCTGGACAAGGTATGCCTTTCACTACGTTCACTCATTTCTTCACTTATTTATTCACCCATTTCTCCCTCCTTCCTTTTATACTTTCCTCTCCTCCCCTCCTTTCCCTTCCTCTCCCCTCCCCTCCAAACTCCCTTCCTTCCTTCCCTTCTTCCTTCCTTCCTTCTTCCTTCCTTCCTTCCTTCCTTCTTCCTTCCTTCGTTTCTTCCTCCCTCCCTCCTTCCTTCCTTCCTTCTTCCTTTCTTCTTTCCTTCCTTCCTTCCTCTCTCCCTTCCTTCCTCCCTCCCTTCCTCCTTCCTTCCTTCCTTCCTCCTTCCTTGCTTCTTCCTTCCTTCGTCCTTCCTTCCTTCTTTCCTTCCTTCCTTCTTCGTTCCTTCGTTTCTTCCTCCCTCCCTCCTTCCTTCCTTCCTTCTTCCTTTCTTCTTTCCTTCCTTCGTCCTTCCTTCCTTCTTTCCTTTGTTCCTTCCTTCCTTCCTTCCTTCCTTCCTTCTTTCCTTCCTTCCTTCCTCCTTCCTTCCTTCCTCCTTCCTCCCTCCCTCCTTCCTTCCTTCCTTCTTTCCTTCCTTCCTTCCTCCCTCCCTTCCTCCTTCCTTCCTTCCTCCTTCCTCCCTCCCTCCTTCCTTCCTTCCTTCTTCCTTTCTTCTTTCCTTCCTTGTTTCCTTTCTTCCTCCCTTCCTTCCTCTTCCTTCCTTCCTTCCTTCCTTCCTTCCTTCCTTCTCTCCTTCCTCCTTCCTTCCTTCCTTCCTTCCATCCACGGACACACTATGTAAGATCCCAATCGCCCATCCTGGGTTTCCTTCTTCATTTTATCCTCAGCATTGAGAGCTATCCGACACTGTATATTTCTCCCATACACATACATTTTATTTATTCTTTACTAAGGCTTAATTTATATACAGTAACATGAACAGACCGCACACGTATAGTTTGATGAGTTTTGACCATCGGATACACTCATGTTACCACCTCCCCGATTGAGACGTACATTTCCACCACCCCAGAAAGCCCCCTCATGCCTCTTCCAGCCAATCCTTCCTCCGGAGGCAGCCTCTATCACCAAAGTTTTACCCGTTCTTGGGCTTTATATGAATGGAGCCTGACAGTAACAAAATATATTTTACTCGTTTATCGTTATCGTCTGCAATATAACCACCGTGGGCACAGATTTTTGTGTGTCTTGCTCATTGCTGAATTCCTAGCTTCCAGAACAGTGCCTGGCACGTAGCTGGCAACAGATCTGATGAATGCGTGTGTGGATAAGGGGCGCCTGGCTGGCTCAGTTGGTGGAGCACCCGACTCTTGATCTCAGCGTCATGAGTTCGAGCCCCGCTCTGGGCGCGGATCCTGCTTCAAAAAAATAAAATAAAGGTATGACTAAAGTTGTAGTGTTGCCGTCTCACTCGTTGGCTCTGTACTGGGAGTCAGGATGACCCCGAAGCCAGACTGCATCCTGATTCCACCCCTTTGCCCGCTCTCTGAAAGAGGACAAGCAGCCTTGGGGTTTTTTCACGTGGATAATCGGGGCGTGAATGGTTCCCACCTCCTAGGGTAAGAACGCTGCTCGCCGGGTAGGATCAAGGGAGTTAATATATAGAAAACACCTTGGTAAACTTTCATTGGGTGCTAATGATTGTATCCAGATCATTCACTCATTTATCTGTTCTACAAATATTTATTGAAGACGTACTTGGGGACACACACTTGTGTTATAACAGTGAATGAGACCATGTACCTGCTTCACAGGGTTGGCATTTTGGCGACAGAGTGTACCATCTGGGGTCCAGGCTAAGCTACTAGGACGTGTAAACCTCACCATAGGGTGGCTTAAACAAGTTAAAAAATTTTTTTGTTTTTTTATTTATTTACCAAATTTAATTAATTAAATAATCAATTAATTTACCTTGAGTAACATTCCCGGAGTAAGCAGTTCAGCCCCTCTGAGGGCAACTCTGCCAACTTCAATGTGTGGCTTCTACCTCTGGGTCCAATCTGGCTGCTGCAGCTCCTGCCATCTCATCTGCAACCCAGCAAAGCAGGAAGTAGGAAAAGGTAAGGGAAGTATCGGTCTTTCCTTCTAAGGCATGCCTCCAAAGGGTCCAATTATCACTTTTCCTTGGACTTCTCTGACCAGAACTTACTTGCATGACCACACCTAGCCCCAAGAGGGTCTGGGAAATAGAGTCTCTAGCTGTGTTTTTTTTTTTTTTAAAGAACTTGGGAACTAGGGTTTGGGGGCATTGACTCCACATCCCCCAGGTGAGCCAGGCCCCTTGTGAGGTAGGTTGGGGTATCTCGAGGCTACGACTGCCAGATTTAGCAAATGAAGATACAGGCCCTCCAGTCAATTAGAATTTCAGATAAGCAACAATATTTGGGACGTATTTATGCTAAAAAGTTATTTATTGTTTATTTGAAATACTATGTTTAAAAAACATTTTTTTAAATGTGTATTTTTGAAGGAGAGAGACACGGTGTGAGTTGGGGAGGGGCAGAGAGAGAGAGGGAGACACAGAATCGGAAGCAGGCTCCAGGCTCCGAGCTGTCAGCACAGAGCCCGGCGCGGGGCTCAGACTCACGAACCGCGAGATCATGACCTGAGCTGAAGTCGGACGCTTAACTGACTAAGCCACCCAGGCACCCCTGAAATACTATATTTTACCCATCATCCTTATTCAAAACTTCCTTGGGGGTTTGCCTAAGCTAGCCTTCCCCGGATCTCCCACTATGTCCTCCCACAGCCTCCTCAGGCGTGGGGGACAGATGGCCAGCCCGCAAGACTTAACTGTGCACCTACTGCGTGCCAATACTGCACACGTATGCGGGGGATGCCGTGCTTGCTCCCGGGGCCGTGGCAGCCGGGACAGGCACCTGCATCTTCCCCACGGAGGTGCAGCAGACAGAGGCTCGCGGTCTGTCGCGGTTTGTCATGTGGACAGCTGGACCGAGGGCAGCCTAGAGGTGCCCGTCCTGGAGGTCTGGTCACAGTGGCTGAGAAGGCTTCTTGGAGGAGCGGAGCCTTGAACTTGGGGTTTCCATCTGGTGCCAGGGCAAGGCCCAAGTCCTGGAATCCCCCCCCCCCCCCCAGCCCTGGTTCAAATCCCAGGTCTGTTCCTTCCCGGCTGCACGATCCTGGGCATATCCCATCACCTCTGCAAGCCTGGGTTTTCTGATCTGTCAAATGGGGATCCAAACAGAACCCACCTCACGGTGTGGTCGTCCAGACGGCTTGACCCGGTGCTCCTTGCAAACTAAGATCTGGACTGATGTCTCTGGCTGGGTCGTTTTTCACTGTTTTTATCGAGCTTTGGAAGGGAACAAAGGATTGGGGATTGGTATGCACGAAGCAGCAGACCCACAGGAGGAAAGGGGTGGGAGGCAGAGCAAAGGCCGAGCCGTGAACGGGGCTGGTCGTCGCCCTGGCCACCCAAGGGGGTTGGCACCCAGGTTGGGCTTGGTGTGGAGGGTGTGACCGGGCTGGGGGCAGATGAGGGCCAGGGAGACCCTGAAGGCCAGCAGCCCTGTCCCTTCTCCTGTCCCCGTACCCTGCCCCTCGGTACCCCTCTCATCCAGTCCAGTGCGCCTCTGGTTCCCGGGCCCTGCTGCATCCCAGCCCACCATGGCCATGGCCATGGCCATGGCCACGCTGTGGAATTTCCAATTTTCAGCTAATGTGCGGGTCGTGACAGAGGCTCAGAGGCCCTGGTCGGACATAATGGCAGAAGAATTGTAAATGTTGCCCTGAGTGAATGGCAATGAGGACGGGCGGGGAGGGGACATTTTCCATCGGCCTCGTGGCAGAGCCCGGGAATACATTTTCTCTCGGAGTGTGTCGCATTAGATTTCCAGAGGTGCTCAGGCTCCAGGTACATGTCATTAGTAACAGTTTGGGCGATAATGAATCCTCTTATTTTTTTCCTCACAGCTCATGAATACATAACAAGGCCCCGCTCAGGCGCATCTGGCCTGGGCCCGAGCCTCCTGCCACCTAATCTCGTCCTGCTCCAATATCCAGGCGACCCAGCTGGGGCCTGCCTTAAAGGAGCCGCCTGCCCTTTCCTGCCTGGGGATTTGGGCCGGCCGTGGCTGCCGGCCGGGGGTCGGGCACCACTGAGACCCAGGACGTGAAGGGGTCCCCAGATCCCGACTCAGTGGTGAACACACACGGTGTATTCAGCAGGCGCTCAGCAGTGCAGCTTGGCGAATGGTGACGGCCTGGCGGGGGGAGGGCTGTGTGAAGGCTTTCCAAGACTACCTCGCTGAGTCTGGCCGGCCCCTCCATCAGGTGGGATTGTGAGGCGGTGACCCCATTTGACAGCAGAAGAGACTGGGGCCTAGACGTGTGGGAGCTTCATCTCGGGCTCGGTGAGGCAGGCCGAGGCAGAACCCAGCTCCTCCCCGGCTGGCCGGCGCCTCGGGAAGCGGCCAGGAAGGGCATTTTTCAAGTGGTTCTTGGCTTTACAAAATGTTTCCTCTGGAGAATTCTGTTTCTACCTTCACTGTGAATCTGTGCGCCTCTATTGTTTTACTGAGCAAATGCTTAGTGGAAGAACGGAGGGGTGAGTTTGTTTTAATTTTTTTTAATGTTTATTTATTATCGAGAGACAGAGAGAGACAGACCGTGAGCAGGAGAGGGGCAGAGAGAGAGGGAGACCCAGAATCCGAAGCAGGCTCCAGGCTCCGAGCCGTCAGCACAGAGCGCTATGCGGGGCTCAAACCCACGAACCGCAAGATCGTGACCTGAGCTGAAGTTGGACGCTTCACCGACTGAGCCACCCAGGCGCCCCACAGAGGGGTGAGTTTTTACAAATTGCTTTCCTAGATGTCTACCACCTTCTTTTTGCAAAAACTTCCCTCCTTCCTCCTCACCCTTTTGACCCTCTTTATTTTTCTTTAGGTTCCTGCTGGGTCCTCCCGGCCTCGATTATATCTCACGTCAGGTTACAGTTGTCGACCGTCCGCCTGGGAGGTGAGCTCTGTCAGAGCAGGGACTTTGTTCTCGGCTGGATCTCCAGGGCCAGGGATGAGGCGGGTGGTCGGCAAGCAGGTGTGGAATGACGAAGAAGTTTCCTGGCGGGAGGAGTGCGGATGAGTTCAGACACTGGGATGACAGCCCCTTTGCTGATGGCCCGGGTCTCGACTCTCTGAGGGGTCTGCCTCAGCCGGGTGGCACCTGCCTTCCAGAGCCAAGGTCCTGGTATTTGAAGGCCACTCTGATGCTGGGACCAAGCCCGGGACGTCCCTATTGCATGCCTGGCCCTTCTCCGGGCAACACTACAAGCACATTAAAACGTTTAAACATTTAAACGTTAGGGGCGCCTCGGTGGCTCCGTTGGTTAAGTGGCCGACTTCGGCTCAGGTCACGATCTCACGGTCCGTGAGTTCGAGCCCCACGTTGGGCTCTGTGCTGGCAGCTCGGAGCCTGGAGCCTGCTTCCGATTCTGTGTCTCCCTCTCTCTCTGACCCTCCCCTGTTCATGCTCTGTCTCTCTCTCTCTCTCTCAAAAATAAATAAAAATGCTTTAAAAAAAGTTTTAAAAAGCATGATGGGGCTGGGGGTGGGACTCAGGTTAGGGCTCTGCCATGGCCTCATCATCACCTTTCATCACCTCTTACCCCCCACACTGTCCTCACCTGCACCACCCTCAAGGTCACCCTCACCCCCATCATTGTATTCTCTGTCCAGTCCCCAGGAAGCATAGACCTGGGACCAGATGCAGGGGCCTGGGATACCTACAGCCCCATCTGGCCGAGGCCATGGCCCATGCCTGCCTTGGATGTGCCGACCCCACTCCACGCCACCAGGAATGTCGAGCTGTGCAGGACTCAGGCTGGCTGGGGTCACCCACAGAGTTACATGCTCAATGGGGTCAGTCCCCAGGCGCTAACCTGATGATTATTGAATACCCACTATGTGCCAAGCCCCGGGGCTAAGTACTTTGCATTTATTGCCTCATGTAATGCTTGCAAAAACCCTGAGAGGAAGGCCTCATTAGTCCTGATAATATAGACGAGGAAACTGGGGCCCAGAGAAGTTAAGTAACTTGCCCAAGGTCACACAGCAGGTAGGAGGAGAGCCTGGACTCAAACCTGGGTCTGTCTGACCCCAAAGCCCATGATCTTAACCCCTGCCTTCCCTCCACCCGCCCACCACTGCCTCCTGTTTCTGGACTTCCACCGCAGCCAAGAAGCCTTCCGAGATTGAAGGACAGAGTTGTTTGTGGTCCAAGGCTTGTCTCACATAGACGAGGTGCAAGGCTTATCCAGAGCCAACCCCTCTTGGGGGTGTGCCTTCGAGCTGCGTGCCTGGAGGGCGGGTGGGAGCTGAGTGTCAGCGCCTCCGTGCCAGCCCCGCCCCCTGAGGCGCCAGCACCCTTGGCCTAGAACTCACCACCTCTGGCTTTGCAATCTGCACTGCGTGCTTTGGGGGAAGAGGCGTGATCCAGGGAAAGTGCACCCTTGAGGGAACAAAAAGGCCCTGATCCCAGCCCCCGCTCGGCCGCTTATTAGCTCTGCGACCTTCTGCGACTCAGTTTCCTCGTTTGTAAAAAGGGCGTAATAATGCTGTTTTTTCCTGTGCTCAAAACCGTGCCGGACTCCGGAAAGTTCTCAGGAAGCATCAAGCTGGAAGTCTAATAAGGCTGATGGCATTCCCTTCTCCTCACGCCGTTGTCGGTCCTGTAGTCCATTCCCTCTGGGCCCTGCCAATACCGTCCTTGCTGCCTGCCTCGCTGCGTGTGCCCTTTTGTCTCTCTAGCCTGTTTGATGAGAGCCGCCCCGATGTTTCCTCTGATGGCACATCTCTGATCGTGTCAATGCTATCCCCAGGGACCTTCAATAGCTCCCTACTGCCTCCAAGACAAAGACCGAACCACTTGCCCTGGCATTCGAAGCCCTTCACAAACAGTCCTCAACCTCCCTGTGCGGTCTGGTTGGTACGTGGCCCTCCCCGCAAACCCTCTGCTCCCCTGCAGGCCCCCACGCCCACACGAGGGTGGGCCTGCCTGCTGGGTTTGCCCTTGCTTCTCCCCTGCCTGGAGTGCCTTCTCGACCTTTCTCAGCCTCACTTGTCTTCGTGTGAGTTTTGTCTCCTCCAGGAAGCGGGCCCTTTGTCTTCCCTCTCTGAGCCTCTGTTTCCTCATCTGTTTAGTGGACATTCACCGTGCCGGCTTTGTGGAGCCTCCAGGAGAAAAGAATGTTCTCCGAGCACTTACGGGGGTCACCGTGGGATCTCTGCTCTCGGCCCGGCCCTCCCCCAATGCCCCGGCACACAGCAGGGTCTGCCAAACAGCAGCCTGAGCAGCAGTGACGCCCCCGTGCTGAGAACCCCCACCCATGCCCTGCACAACCCCACCGGCCTCGCTGTTGAATTTGGCACTCGGCCCTCACCTGGGCTGCCGTGACCGGCCTGGAATTTCAAGCTGAATTTGATTTGACCTGTTCCGCGGGGCTGGCCCCTAAACCAAACCATATTCCCGCCGAGCCCTCGGTGCCCAGTATCCCCCTGAGACGAGGGGACGGAGCCTGGCCGGGCCACCGCCTGGGGCCACCTTCGCCAACCCTTGGCCAGCGCTGCCTCCTGAACTAATTCCCTAATCCCGCCTCCTGCCTGGCCCCCGGCGGCTCAGGAAGGGTTCTCAGGACTGCTCTGATCCCACCTTCCTGCTGAGCGGGGACCTGCAGCCCCTCGGCCCCTCACCCCCCCACGCCAGGGCCCTGCTGAGGCTCTGAAACTCATTTAGGCCCTGTGCTGGGCTGCCTCGGCACCCCCCGCCCCCAGACCCCCAGCTAGGCCGTGTAACAGGATCCAGATGTTCCCTCCCTTGTCCCCAGGCGCCCTGGGATAATCCGTGACAGTTGGGGGGCCAGAGGGAGCAACAGAGCTGCAGGCACTGTTGGGGTAGAGGACGGGGAAGGGGCACGAGGCCCGGCGTCCAGGGTCAGTGGAGGGACGCCCGAACACGCTCCGGGGCGGGCTTCCCTGTCCGGGCAGCTCCACCCTCCCCCAGAGAGTCTCCCCAGGTGAGGGTGGAAGTTCCCGGGCTTGCTGGCTGTGTGACCTTGGGTGGACTGCGGGCCTCTCTGTGCTCATCTTCCTCCCCCCGTTGAATCAGCTATAACCCCCTGGCATTTGCTCCAAGACCACATAGGTAAAGGGCCGATTTGGCACAGGAGCCCAGCACATAGTAGGAGTTCACCAAAGAGTCTTGGATGAGTCATCCCATCCCCTGGACCGACAAAATGGAGATAGGAGTGCCTGTCTTTCAGGGTTTCAGGGAGAAGGGGCACATAGTAGGAGTTCAGCTCCTGGCAGGTGCTTTTCTCCTGCCTTCCAGCATCTCTGCCTGCACTTATGTGGCCAAAGGAGGGGTGATGAGCCTCCCGGAGCGTGCTTCGGAAGGCCTGGACCGGCTCGGGGAGCCCCTCAGCCCCTGGGGAACTCAGGACAGACACCGGGTGCACATCTAGGCCAGTCCCTTCTGCTGCTGGGCACTAGGTTTCTGTCTGAAACGTAAATCTCTTCCAACCCGAAACACAGTGGATGCTCAATAAATACCTGCTAAATGATACTCGGAGCGCCACCCCCCCTCCCGCCACTGTCTTCTTCCTTCCTTCCTCCCTTCCACGCTCTCTGGCCTCCTCCTTCCCCTTGCTCCTCCCCTGGTGCTCCTCCCCCTGCCCCAGATGGCGGAGGGCCCCTTGGGCTGACTCCTTCTCTCGCAGGCACCCCCTTCAGTGCCGACACTCAGCAGAGGAGGGCTTGAGGACCAGGTGATGGCCGGAGGGAGGCTCCAAAAGAGCCGCCTGGCCTCCTGGGGGCCCTGCAGGTGTCGCTGGGGACACAGTGGAAGATGGTGAGCCTTGGTGTGGTGGGGGTCTCAAAAAGTCACCCAGCCTCTCTGCGTCTTAAATTCCTCCCTGGAAATAGGCTGAGTAGCTACCAAGTGCTGCAAGCTTCACGGGGCATCAGGCTCCGGGTTAAGGTCTTTACTACAGCTTTCCTGCCTTAACCCCATCAGGGAATCTCAAAGCGGTCCCCAGGCGGCAGCTTGTTAGAAATGCAAATTATCCTGCTCCATCCGGGCCCTGCTGAAGCCGAAACTCTGGGGTCTGGGTCCAGGGTCTGTGTGGCCAGCCCTCCTGGTGATGTTGGGAACTCGAGCGTGAGAACCACAGATCCTCATCCTCTTGACCCCAGGCTGCCGGAGACGGGCCCTGAGTGGGTCCCTTCCCCTCCCCCACGGGCCCCAGGGAGCTCCCCTCACCCCCCCCCCCCCCCCGCTTCCCAGTGTCCCTTTCCCTGGTCTAGAAACAGCAGCTTTCTGCCAAACACCTGTGATGACTGCCTGTCCCCTAGCACGTCACCGGGCCACGTGGACCCCAGTCCCTGTGACGTGTCAGGTGCCAGCCCTGCTCCTTTGTAAGTGGAGGAGCGCCTGGCAGCCATCCAGGACACTGTCCCGTGCCACCCTCTACTTAGTGACCGGGCGAAATGAGGTGATTTCAAGCACTGATAGCCTGGGTTCGAGTCCTGAGTCTTCTACTTCCTGGCTGTGTGCCCTCAGATACGTTTCTTAACCTCTCTGTGCCTGTTTCTCATCTTTAGCACAGAGATAATAATTCTGTTCTGCACACAAATACTCCGATCTGTCCTCCAAGTCTTCAGTCTCGGGCTGCTCAAATGCCCGGTTGGACGTCTGCCTCCTCTCCGAGGGTGCCAGTTCCCTGAAAGCAGGGTCTGACTCTTTACCTCCGTATCTTGGGTCTGGCTTTTGGTGGGTGCTTAATAAATGTTCACAGAGTTGAAATGAGGAGTGGATTATAAAAAAACAAAGGAATTAAAGTGACAGGGGCTGACAAAGATCTAGATACAGTGAGTAAAGCTTCGAAATGGCAGGAAAAAATACACACGGTATGGTCCCAGGTACTCACCTCCCGTAAACTGCATCTCTGTGTACATGTTGAACACATGGAAAGGAGTCTGGACGTGTAAATGGCAAAGTGCTAGCAGGCATGGTCTTGGGTGGGGAGACTAATTTCAGTGGTAGCTGAGGACAGCCCTGTCACCTCGTTGAATTCTTACAAAGAGAATGAATTGAAGCATTAGCTGTGTGTTAAAAACAAATAAAATTGTTCTCGTCCTCCTGTTAAAGGTTTGATGTGGAACCCTTTCCTCACTGCTCCAGACTCACATAGAAAGTGTGTGTCCACCACAGGGCCTTTGCACTGACTGTTCTCCATGTCCGAGTGCACAGAATTCCCCAGCTTCTAGGTGGCTGCTTCCTCCGCACCGTTCAGGTTTCTACGTCAAGATAGCCTCCCGGAGGCATCTAACTTCAGCGCCATCACCCCGTGGCAGAGCCTCACTCCTGCTTAGCCCAACTGCCTTATTATTTTCAGTCTTTCTTTGTTCAGTTGCTTGCTCTGTCTCCCCTTCCCAGAGTGAGAGCACTCTGAGGTCAGGAACCGTGGCCATGTGGTTCCCTGCTGCACCCCAGTGCCCAACACAGCTCCGGGATCAGTAAGTGCTCATGTAATATTTGTTGGATGAATAAATTCCTATTTAACTGCCTTTTTTCTTGTTCTTTTTTGGCCCAGTGTTCCTGAGCTTCTCTCTCTCTCTTTCTCTCTTTAGCTTCTCTAGTTTAAATCTTAAAAAAAAAAATTGTTTAATGTTTATTTCTTGAGAGAGAGAGAGCATGAGCAGGGGAGAAACAGAGAGAGAGAGGAAGACACAGAATCGGAAGCAGGCTCCAGGCTCTGAGCCGTCAGCACAGAGCCTGACGCGGGGCTCGAACTCCCAGACCGTGAGATCATGACCTGAGCCCAAGTCGGATGTTCAACCGACCGAGCCCCCCGGGGCTCTCCTGTAGTTTAGATCTTAGCCATCAAATACACCCCTGCCCTTGGAACCCTGTAGCTCTCCCTAACCCAGGCTCCCTTAAAAGAATTGTCTGATGGTGCATAAGAGCTTCTCAGACAACGACAGACAAGAAAGGCAAGTCAAACCCTGTGAAACCCAAAAGCTACTCAGGAGAGGTGGCTCGGAGCTCGGAGCTCCTGGCTGGGGATGGCCGCCTGCCTGCCCATGCTTTCAAGAGCAGTGTGTTCTTTGTTTTCCCTTACATTTCAAAAGATGCAAAGTTTTGTTTATTTAACATCATAATCCATGTGATTCAGAATTCAAAGGACAAAGGCGGCTCTCTCTGCCCCGCTCTCCAGACGTAACCAATGTAACCGGCTTCTCACACAGTCTGCAAAGGTTTTTCATGCCTGTACAAGCAAATGCACGGTGTATATCTTTTCCTCTTTAATACACAAATGTGGTCCACCATGCCCACAGTTCTGCACTTTATTACTATTTGTGTCACCTCCCTGGATATGTTGGAGATCTTTCCATGCTTTCTTTCCGTGCTTTCTTCCGTGGAGTGCCTAGTGAGCTGTCCTTGGTGGTGGTGAAGGTCAGAGAAACCCAGGCTTGGATCCCCGGTTCCGCACTGGCCCCCGAGGGAGCCACTTAACCAGAAGAACCTCAGAGTGCACGCCTCCAAAGGGGGACAGTCCCAGCCCCTGCCTCGTGAGCTGTCGCCAGGGTTAAATAACGTGACGCATATTGGAGTCTCAGCTCTTTACATATGAGGCGCTCGATAAATGGTGGCCGCCATGGCGAGTATTATAAATGATAAAAATAGGCATTATCGCTCAGTCCCTATGGCTCAGCCAGGTAAGGGTTGTGGGAGGCTATGATGCTAAATGTCCTGTTGACACTGGACCCTCTGTTTAAAATTAGCAGTAGTGATGGCTCGTCAATGGTGGGCTTGGCACGTTTGTGCGGAGAGGGGTAGGGGAGGCGGGGGTCGCCGAATGAGCCCATGCACCCTCCCTGCGCACCGTGGGGACAGACGCAGGGAGAGCTTTCCTCTGCTGTGTGAGTCACTAGCTCTTAGTCACTGGACGCACTCAGGCTCGAAGCTTTGGGGATTTTGTTAAATTCCTCGCTTCCCTTTCCTTTCTCTGGCCTGGGGCCATTTCCGCTTTCCTTGGACAGCCGTCATTAATAGCGGTGACGGCCAGCCCAGGCCATTTTCCGACTCGTCTTCCTGCTCACGCTTATTCCTTGTCTGCCTCTACTGCCTGTGTTGGTTGGTTTTATGAATGGCTACTTATCGCAGTAATAGAGGGTCCTCTTGGAGCGTTAAAGGAGAGTCGGGACAACGCCCTTCTCAGTGGTGGGCCCTTGAACGTTCACCCTGCCCCTTCCCGTCTACCTTCTGGGAATGCTAACGCGCTTGAGATGATATCACAAAGTCAGTTTTCCGTCCTAAGTTATTTGGGCCATCACTGGAGTATCAGCCTTCCCCTAGGTAGTGAAAGATGTTGTAAATGTCCATTCAAACGGCTGCAAAGCAGCTTATAGAGTGGAGATAACATATTCTCCTTAACCATCCCTCTGTCGTTGGACTTTGACTTGTTCTCATTTTATCTCACTCTCTGGGCATCCTCGTGGAGAGAGCTCTGCCCCCATCAGAGGCTTTTCCCCTGAGGCTTGGATTCCCCGGACTAGAGAGCCTTGACCAACAACTATGAAGATGTTTAAGGATCTCTATCCCCGCCACCTGCCCCCATCACCTCCACTCAGCTTTGTTTTAATATGTGGCTTAGCAAATCTCCCCCTTCTGACAGCGTTCTGACACAATTTCATTAAATAAAAAAATTTTTTTAACATTTATTCAGTCCTGAGAGAGAGAGACAGAGCATGAGCAGGGGAGGGGCGGAGAGAGAGAGGGAGACACAGAGTCCGAAGCAGGCTCCAAGCTCTGAGCCGTCAGCACAGAGTCTGACGTGGGGCTCGAACTCACAAACCGTGAGATCGTGACCCGAGCCGAAGTCGGCTGCTCAACCAACTGTGCCACCCAAGCGCCCCTGACACAAATTTCACATTCCCCCTCCCCACCCCCCAAAGCATCTCTGAGGTTCCTGAAACCAAGGATATCAGGACCTGAAACGAGCGACTTTCCAAGGCATCCAGGGTGGCCCTGCGAGGCTGTTGAAACGGCACCATGGAGCCCAGAGAACCCTGCCACGTGCCACAGACCTGCTCTCAGCCGTTCCCATCCATCACTCTGTCCTTGTCGCTTTGTAGCTCTGGGACCTTTCAGAATATCTTAGGTGCTCTGAGCATCGGTGAGCTTTAAAAATAGGGCTAACCCTGCACTCATCTGAATGTTGGCTGATGGTTTCCGAAGCCTGGGACAGTAGACTATCCATTCACTCCCTCGTTTACAATAAGCATTTAATTAACGCAGTGTCCGGCTCTGGGTCCGATTCTTCCCTCTCTGTGGTTCCATCCATACTCACTTGTGCAACAGAGCGAAGAGCTGGGGCCAGACAGTCATGGGCTAGAGCCCTGCCTCTCTCAGTCACGAGCAGTGGGAACTGGGCACGTCACTTGGGGATGTCAGCGCATCTATCCGAGCCTCTGTTTTCTCTTCTGTAGTTTAGGAACACGAACAGCAGCCCATAAGGTGCTTTGTGAAGCTTGAACCACATGGTGCACGTAGAATACTTAGTAAGCACTCAGCAAATGTTAGCTGTAATAATAATTCCATTACCTACAATGTCTTTATTTTTTTTTAATTGTTTTTAATCTTTATTTATTTTTAAGAGTGAGAGAGTCACAGTGCAAGCAGGGGAGGGGCAGAGAGAGAGGGAGACACAGAATCGGAAGCAGGCTCCAGGTTCCGAGCTGTCAGCACAGACCCCCCCGACACGGGGCTCCAACCCACGAACCACGAGATCATGACCTGAGCCTGAGTTGGATGCTTAACCGACTGAGCCCCGCAGGCGCCCCACATTACATACGACTTCTAAGGGGATCATTTTGCCCCCACTACCAGGATGACCAAATGCGTTCATTGCATTAAGTTGCAACGGCTGTGAAGGTAGGGGACAGGCTGATCTGCGTGCCTGCAGGAAGTTTCACGGGGCCCACTTGCGCTCCCAGGGGCAAGGAGGCCACCGGGGTCTGAGCACCTTTCTGCCCATGACTCAGAACCAGACACCGGGAACAGGTGAACTGAACACTCGTGGTCCTCGAATGTTGGAGCAAGGCAGTGCCCAAGCGTTAGAATAATGTCATAATCAAGAGTGATGATGTCATACCATTACGATGTTCAAACGATTTGGTGTTGGAATGTGTGGCTATTATAATAATAGAATGTGATGCCAGAAGAACTTTGGCTTTGGGAGGGCAATTAAAGAGGATGTGGTCTTGTGCTGAATCGGCAGGCGTGCAAGGCCACAGGAACAAAAACGTAGTAGAACATTCCTGGGGGTTGGCGATGGTGGTTTTCGATAGAATTCGAAGAGGGAAGATTCAGAGCCGAGCTGGCACCATTTTTATATTATGTGTTTTATAATTGTAAATCTATAAATATGTTACAGATACGTAAATAGGTATATATTATGTAATTATGGTTTTTATAGGGTAGCATGCACTTGGGAGCAGAATGTAAATTTAGGACGCATTTTGGAGAGAAGACGACGAAAGTCTGACGGTTTCAACGAATGTTGGTTTGGGGTGGGCCATTTGGGGTCATTTGCCCACCCCGAGAGCCCCTGGGCATCGGCCCTCACAGGCCCCTTTCTTCTTCCTTGGGAGCCTCGTGGAAACATGTGCAGACTGCTGATTTCAGATAAGTCCCTTCATTCTATAGGTGAAGATGCTCAGGCCGGGGACAGCAAGTGATCTAACCAAGCCACATGGGGGGGCGTTACGGAACCATGAGTGGGATCAGACCTCCTGACTATGCCTTCTCCATCCCCTCTCCCACTAGAATTCATCAGTGAGTTCTGTTTGGGAGTAAAGCTAATTGTGTGCACATCATACTCAACCCATTAGCCATTGACACGCCTTTGGTTCCAAGGTTCTAGCTTATTTATGTCTTTTCGCTGAGAAAATAAATAGTTGGGGGCAACCGAGTGGCTCAGTCGGTTGAGCATCTGACTTCAGCTCAGGCCATGATCTCACGGTTCCTGAGTTCAAGCCCCGACTCAGGCTCCCTGCTGTTAGCACGGAGCCCCCTTTGGATCCTCTGTCGCCCCCCTCTCTCTGTTCCTCCCTTGCCCACTCTCTCCCCAAAATAAATAAACATTAAAAAAGAAAAGAAAAGAAATACTTAGGAAAAGGTGGTCCTCTGGTCTGCCTTGGACACTTAGTGCAGTTTTTAAGGGCCAAGAAGCTTGGGTTCAAATCCCAGCTGTGTGATCTTGGGCCAATGGCATAACTTCTCTGTGACTGGGTTCTTCCATTTGTTAAGTGGGGTTGATAGTAACCTCATAATATTGTGGAGATCACATGAGATAAAGACCCTTAGCACAATGCCTGTAACTGAGTAGGTGCTGATCAACATGATGTTTACAAGAGTACTTACTCTGTAGCAATAAACTCTCTTTCCTGCCTCCACTCTCTCCCTGGTTCCTCACACACGAATCTTTCAATACCCTGGGATCTACGCCAGGCACAAAACTTGACTCACCCCCAAGTACCAACAATTTTCTTTTTTCCTTCCTTTTTTTTTTTTAATGTTTATTCATTTATTTTTGAGAAAGACGGTGGGGCGGGGAAAGAAACCCAAGCAGACTCCATACTGTCAGCACAGAGCCTGATGTGGGCTCAAACTCACAAACTTTGAGATCAGGACCTGAGCCAAAATCACGAGCCAGGCACTGGGGCACCTGGGTGGCTCAGTCAGTTAAGCGTCCGACTTTGGCTCAGGGGCTGATCTCACGGTTTGTGGGTTCGAGACCCACATCGGGGTCTGTGCTGATGGCTCAGAGCCTGGAGCCTGCTTTGGATTCTGTGTCTCCTTCTCTCTCTGCCCCTCCGCCAACTTGTGTTCTGTCTCTCAAAAATAAATGTAAAAAAAAATTTTTTTAATAATTAAAAAAAAAAAAAGTCAGACGCTTAACCAACTGAGCCACCCAGGCTCCCCGCAACGATTTCCTAAGTGGTAGACATTTTGGAGCTTGGATTTTCTTGATGAACTAGAAAGATTTTTTTTTTTAATATCTCAAAATCCCTTAGCAAGTTGGAGTCACAGCACAAGAGGGGGAAGTTAATAGCTGCTGAAGGCCTGCCCTGTGCTCTCAAAGTTAATTCTCACGGCTTCCATGCAGAAGCATCCTTATTTCCATCTTACAGATGAGAAATGAAGGCAGAGTCCAATCAGATTGGCCAAGGTCAGAGAGCAAAAAGGGTGGAGACGAGATTCTGCAACACCAAATGGTTGATCTTAAAACCCATTCTCTTTCCACCAATGCATCCTGTTTCGCTTTCTGAGCTGAAGAATGACCCAGTCTTCATCTGGCCCTGGGGTCAGGAAGGGGGTGGGAGGGTAGCGCGTAAGGTAGGAGTGGTTCAAGTCCACAAAGGCCCGTGAAGCACCTTCCGCTGGGTCTGGAATTGCTATGATGATGCCCTGCGTTGGTCTGGAATATCTGGTCACTTCCTCTGTAGGATGTTGAGTTTCTCCCTGGTGAGGGAGGTCCTCCGCACAAGGCAGCAGCAAGATGGGACTGAGCCAAAGCAGGTGGCAATGCTTCGACACAAAAGCCCACAGGCAAAGTATAAAGCAAGGGGCTCTGCACTCTGCTTCTTATCATATATTTTCTCCTTAGGCTTGGGAACATCTCAAAAAGAGAGTTGGGAGGGTGATCCTGCCGAACGGAAGAGGGACCCCTCAGCTAACCCAGGCCAGGCTGAGGGAGAGAAGTGGGACCACACAACAGAGTGGAACCAAGTCCCAAGTTGGCAGTTGGGGACGGCGTGGGGTAGGGGCCGGGAGAGGTGAAACCCGCCCAGGAAGCTCAGAATCAAGACCAAGAACCAAGAGGGAGGTCAAAGCTGCTTTTAGGTGGTCTGGATGTAGATTTAATGGCTCAAGAGGTCCACCCAAAGCTCAGAGCAAAGGGACGGGTCTTTCATGATGGCAGGCTTACAGACACAGGGAAGAGACGGATTAGTCTAGGAATGACCTTCATCAAAAAGTCACCCAGCTCGGGCAGAGGGCAGAGACCCCCACCCCGGGAGCTGAGACCCACTGGCCGCCTCCCCGGTCCACTCCTGCCGAACCTCAAAGTTTCTTATCCAGCCCACGGGGCCGGAGCGGGCCCCAGGCAACGCCTGCTCATCCTTCCATCTCCAGCCATAAAGAGACAACAGAATGGAAAAATAATTAAAAAATAAGAGTGGAGGTGGGGGGGGGGGCGCGTGTTGGTAGGGGGAGAGCTGGGGGCTGGGGAAGCGATTTCCAGAGAAGAGACGGGTGGAGGGTTGGAGTGGCTGCCGTTGAGATAACCAACAGATGTGATTCTTCAGATAAGCGTAGCAATTTAGATAAATCTCGGGCTTTGGAGCTGGTCGCCTGCGTCCCTCTCCTCCGTCTGCCTTTTTTCAATTTTATCTCTGAGCCAAGGGAGGGGGTGGGGGAGGGCAGGGAGCTCCTAGGGGTGAGGAGATGGGAGGAGGGGAGGGCAGGGAGGGGGGCCAACTTCATCTTCGGAGACTTTGGCTTTTCTTTTTAATGTGTTTTTCCCAGAAGGTGGGAAATGCCAACACACACTCGGAGACCTAGAAGGCGGCCTATGTTTTTTAAAAAGCGGCGGACAAAAATCAAAATATTTGAAAATGTATTTCATGGTAATTATGTCATATTTCATGGGCTGGTGCCACTGCTGAAAGAGAGGCTGAATGCCTTAATTTGTATAGAAATTGTAATCATTTGTTCATTTCAAGGTGAAAATTGCATTTTTTAATTTAAATTGTATCCTGCATGATAGTCTATTATCTAGTAAAATTGTCTCCATGTCTGAATGCCTTATATGCAGCTGCAATGCTTGTTACAAATCCACTTATATTCATAAAAGCAGGTGGACATCTCAGGAAATGGAAGCCGTTGTGTGTGCGTGCGTGTGCGTGCGTGTGGATGCGGGGACCCCTCTTACTCCCGCCTGCCGCCCCCCGCCTCTGACTCTCATGTCAGCGTTCCAGACGTACTTAACAAATGATAATTAGTTGGAGGAAATGAGGAAGCTGTACAGTGTGGAAGAGGAAGCCCCGGACTGGGTCCTGGGTCCTGGGTCCGGGGTCCGGGGTCCGGGGTCCGGGGTCCTGCGTCCTGGGTCCTGGGCCTGGGGTCCTGGGTCCGGGGTCCTAGGTCCGGGGTCCAGGGTCTTGGGTCCTGGGTCCTGGGCCTGGGGTCCTGGGCCTGGGGTCCTGGGTCCGGGGTCCTGCGTCCTGGGTCCTGGGCCTGGGGTCCTGGGTCCGGGGTCCTGGGTCCGGGGTCCAGGGTCTTGGGTCCTGGGTCCTGGGCCTGGGGTCCTGGGCCTGGGTCCGGGGTCCGGGGTCTTGGGTCCTGGGTCCTGGGCCTGGGGTCCTGGGTCCGGGGTCCTGGGTCCTGGGTCCAGGGTCCTGGGTCCTGGGTCCTGGGCCTGGGGTCCTGGGCCTGGGGTCCTGGGTCCGGGGTCCGGGGTCCGGGGTCCAGGGTCCTGGGTCCTGGGTCCTGGGCCCAGGGTCCTGGGTCAAGGGTCCTGGGTCCTGGGTCCTGGGCCTGGGGTCCTGGGTCCTGGGTCCTGGGTCTGGGGTCCTGGGTCCGGGGTCCGGGGTTCTGGGTCCTGGGTCCGGGGTCCAAGGTCCTGGGTCCTGGGTCCTGGGTCCTGGGCCTGGGGTCCTGGGTCCGGGGTCCTTGGTCCTGGGTCCTGGGTCCGGGGTCTGGGTCCCCGGCAGGACGTCCCTCCCCCTTGCTGGGTGTCCTTCCGCGGACAGCTCGCCGCCTCCATCCCTACTGCTCGACTCTGAATCCTGGTTCTGCCCCTGCCTAGCTGTGGGACCTTACACAGATCTCTAAACTGCTCTGGGACTTGATTTCTTCATCTTTAAAATGGGGTAACGACCCAATCCACTTCTGGTTATCGTCAGCAAGCCACGGCCGGCGGGCCAAATCCACCTGCCACTGTCTAAACAGTCTGCCGGCTGAGAGTGGCTTTTACGTTTTTTAATGGTTGAAAAATATAAATCAAAAGAAATTGTATGAGGGGCACCTGGGCGGCTCCGTCGGTTAAGCGGCCGACTTCGGCTCAGGTCGTGACCTCGCGGTTTGTGGGTCCGAGCCCCGCGTCGGGCTCTGTGCTGACAGCTCGGAGCCTGGATCCTGTTTCGGATTCTGTGACTCCCTCTCTCTGACCCTCCCCCGTTCATGCTCTGTCTCTCTCTGTCTCTCAAAAAATGAATACACGTTAAAGAAAAAAGAAATTATATGAAATCACATGAAATTCAAATTTCAGTGTTGATAAATAAAGTTTTAGTGGAACAGACAAGCTCGTGTCTGTATACGTGTCTGCTCTCACACCACATCAGAGCTGAGTAGTTGTGACAGAGACCCTATGGCCCGCAAAGCAAAAAATATGTCTTTATAGACAAAGTTTGCCCATTCTCGAAATAACATAAGCGCTTAGCCCAGTGTCTGGCATATGCCATAGACCTTCATCCTCTTTAGCAGTCACTGCAGGCGGGGGCACTTCAGGACGTTGGAGCATCCAGGAGGAAAGCATCCAAGGAGGGTTTCTGCGGCAACAGCTTATACCTGTTATGTGCTGGTCACAGATACAGAGTTTCTCCTTGCGGCAAAAACTAGAAATGGTGACCTTGCTTTCGCAGAGGAATTTCATCCAGAGTTTTCTCAACACTTCGATGACTTCTTAAAATTTTTATTTTTTTAATGTTTATTTATTTTTGAGAGAGAGAGACAGAGCGTGAGCAGGGGAGGGGCAGAGAGAAGGGGAGACACAGAATCCGAAGCAGGCTCCAGGCTCTGAGCTGTCAGCACAGAGCCCGACGTGGGGCTTGAACTCACAGACTGCGAGATCGTGACCTGAGCCGAGTCACTTAACCGACTGAGCCACCCAGGTGCCCCTCTATGGCTTTTCTTAAACCCTGGGGTGTCAGAAGGGGCTCTGGACCAACAGTTAGATACTCTAGCCATCCACCTACTCTCGGGCTTAGTTTCTTCCCTGTAAAATGGGTCCCTTGCAGCGAAAGGGCCAGCTCCAAGTGACTCACGCCAGAGGTAAAGGTCTAGAATGTTCTTGGCTTATGGCAGCTGCCTGGATGATTCGTTTCTTCCTCTCCTTTCACTGGGGTAGGTTCCACAGTCCCTGCAGGACCCTGTTCAGGAGCCCTGACTACACATCTTTTAGTCTGTCCGTCCATCCATCCATCCATCCATCTCTCTCGCTCTCAAAGGAAAAAGGAAATCTGCATTTAAACACAAGCTGGGTGTCATTTGGTGAGTGACTTCATCTCTGAGCCTCATTTCCCCAGTCAGAAAGTAGTTGCCCTCTCCGTCACAGGGTTATGGGGGAGTGTTCAGAGAGGGTGTCAGTCAAAATGCCTCGGAAGCTGTAGAGAGCCATGCAGTTGTTATTTAAGGATTTACCTTCCCCAGGAATCAGGTCGGGGACGACTTGCCCAAGGCCACACTGGAGAAGAAGGAACCCAGTTGAGTTGAAGGCCAGTGCTTGGTGTTACAGATCGTTTATGTCCCGCCCAGCCCCCCCAGTTCTTATGTTGAAGCCCTAACCCCACTGTGATAGTATTTGGAGATGGAGACTTTGGGAGGTAATCGGGGTTAGATGGGGTTGTTAAGGGTGGGTCCCTCGTGATGGGATTAGTGCCCTTATAAGAAGTGAAAAGACAGCCGAGTCCTCTGGCTCTCTCCATGCACACACTCCAGGGAAAGGCCACGTGAGCACAGAGCAGGAAATAGCCATCATCTGCAAGCCAGGCCAAGGTGTTTGCACTAGAACCCCAGCGTGCTGGCATCCCGATCTCGGCCTTCCAGCTTCCAGGACTGGGAGACAGAATCATTTATGCTTTAAGGTAAAATCTGTTACAGAGCCCAAGCCGACTAAGATGCCCAGGTTCTTAGCCACCAGTCTATTCCTTCCCTGGATGTATTTTACGAAGGGAAGAGAATGCCAGCCTCGTGGTAACCCGGAGGAATCTGGGGTAGGAGAGAGTCAGGAATGAGGCTCAGTTTCCCCACTGGTTGTCAATACCAGTTGTGCGACAGAATCAACCAGGGAGCTAAAATAATAGACAATAAACATGCCTGATGCCCTTCTCAGAGATTCTCCTCTACGGGTCTGGGAGGGGCCTGGACCTCAGTGTGTTTAGTCCCATGAGCCTGAGACCATCCCAGCCCTACCTGTGAGCCCAAGGGTAGCGGACAGAAAGGGTTCACATGGCGTGTCCACCCCTGCCTCAACCCCAGCCAGAATTCCTGCAGGGCTCCCAATGTTCTACATCAGCTCCGGAGAGAGTCTGAGAACATGGGGCTCATTCAGCCAGAATGGATCCTGGGGCTGGGGAGCTGGAACCCCCGGGGCCCCGAGTTTACAGGTCTTCCCTAGGAGCATTTGCACTGTTCCAGAACAGTCTGCAGGTGGGGAGTTTCCTGGCAACCTTCCAGGCACGGTTCAGCCTTCATAGTGACATTTACCACTTCCTGCGGACCTACTATGTTCTAGACGCTTGCCTCCGTCCCCTCACTGTCCCACCAGCACCACCCCCCCAGTCGCTCCCTCTTCCTGGCTTCCAGTGCTTGCCCAAGGCCACACTGGAGAAGAAGGAACCCAGTTGAGCTGAAGGCCAGTGCTTGTTCCTTCCTGACTTCTGGTGCCATGCTCCCTGCTTTCCTCTCGTCCCCTCCACTCCTTTGCATGTTCCTTCACTGGGTTCCCTTTAAACTCTGAAGCCTGGAGTGCCCGCGTGGCCCAGTCCTGGCTTGCTTTTTTTCTTCCGTCTCTACCTCACTCGCTCCCTAAGTGGTCCTCTCCTCCACGCTCCTCGGTCTCCAGGCGGTGCAGTCTCCACACGGGGCTCCGAGGCAGTTCTCAGCTCCCACATGGCTGAACACACCTGCAGAACCCCTGCCCTGCCCTTGACTGGCTCCCCCCCAGCCTCCCCATCTCCTACCCCAAATGAATGACTGATTGGCTGCCTGAATGAGAAAACGGATGAATGAATATCCTGAGAAGAACCTGGGCCGAGCACTGAGAGGCATGAACACAAGCCACGGGTTCCTTCTGGAACTTTGGACAGTTCCCCCTGTCCTCTCTGGGCCTCACTCTCAATATTTGTTGCAATAAATTCTCCTGCGAAGTGGGGTCTGTTACACCCATTTCATAGATGGAAAAGAGGGGTCTTGGAGGGGTTCAGTCCCACGCCACGGTCACCCGCTGGTAACTGACAGGGGTAGGATTGGAACATGGGTCCCTGTGGTTCCAAAGCCCACATGCCTCCCGCTGTGCTTCTGCTCTGATTGCGTCCATCCCCCTCCGCAGACTCCTCCCCTTGTCTCCAGGTTGGGGCCAGAGCCACGTCCTGCTGTTGCTGGCCCTGCATTCTGCCTGGGCAGGGGAGCCCCTCACTCGGCACAACCGTGCATCCCCCAGGACCTGGCCACTCCCAGGCCTGCTGCACAGGTGTGGAGAGGACACTTCATAAACCATGTCCAGCTGTCTTCCGGAAAGACCAGCTCAACTGCAACTCTGGTGAAGGTGAAGAAAGTTCTGCTAACTTGGCGAGTCTGGACGCAGTGGAGGCTGGCCGAGGCCTCTGTGCAACGGAGCTGAGCCCTCCTGATTATTTTCCAACCCAGAGTCTCTCGACCTCGGCACTGTTGACATTTCAGGTCAGATACCTCTTCGTCAAGGGCGGCCCTGTGCACTGTAGGAGTTTAGCAGCATCCCTGGCCCCTACTCACTAGGTGCCCGGAGCCAGCCACTCATCCATTTGTGACAACCACAGCGATCGCCAGCCTGCCACACCTCCTGGGGCACCAAACCACCCCTGGAAGGGAAACACTGCTCTAATCTTAGACGTAGCCTGACCCCTCTCTGTGCCGGCTTACAGGATAGTACCTGTTATCCTGGCTGGTACTTTGCCACGCGGCAGGCGTCTCACGCTCAGTGACTCATATCGAGCCCCTGCTCAGTGCCAGGCGTGAAATACCAACACAGACGAACTCACTTACCCCTCACAGCAGCCCTCTGGGGTAACTGTTATTATGATCCCATTTTACAGATGAAGAGCTGTAGGCACAGAGACACTGGCCGAGTCACCGACCGAGCTCTGATCCTGTAGACGGCGGGGGCCCACATCCACATTCTCGCTCCATCCTGGCGCCCTGGCGACTCACGGTGTTTCTGTCGCTCAAATTCCAGAGGAGAAAACCTCAGGTCGTGTGGCTGCGCCCCACAAGCTCACCTGGCGCCCCGCAGCCATGGCATTTGGCTGAGTCGGAGCTTGGCCCCCAGCCTTATGGTAAAGCCCACTGTCTTCCCACGGCTCCTGGCTGCCTTCTAGACTCCTAAACATGCTTCCAGCATGACAGGCACTTGGAGATCGTTCATTTATTCAACAGATACTTATTTTTTCCTTTTTTAAAAAAGCTTATTTATTTATTTCGGGAGAGGGAGAAAGAGAGCATGAGCATGACGGAGGGAGGGGCAGAGAGAGTGGGAGAGAGAGAATCCCAAGAAGGCTCTCTGCCGTCCACACAGAGCCCAACACAGGGCTTGAACCCACGAACCGTGAGATCGTGACCTGAGCTGAAATCAAGAGTCGGACACTCACTGGGCTGAGCCAGCCAGACGCCCCTCAACATGTATTGACATTGACTCCACACCAGGCCTAAGAATGTGGGTTCTTCCTTATCCTTTAGAGACACGTGCTGAAATTGCTAAGGATGAAATGATGTGGATCTGGAATTTTCTCCAAAGTAGCCCAGGATGTGCTGGGGAGGTTGCCGAGGGTATGGATGGAATGAGCTGGGCGGGGAGCTGATGATT
The DNA here is from genome assembly GCF_016509475.1 of Prionailurus bengalensis. NCBI lineage: Eukaryota > Metazoa > Chordata > Mammalia > Carnivora > Felidae > Prionailurus > Prionailurus bengalensis. Next base: position 13,520,094 of record NC_057345.1, on the reverse strand, counting down.
ACTGCAGTGGGGGATGGCCGTGTCTTGTGATCTGCTCTCATGGACTTTTCCATCATATAATGCCTTTAGCAGTGTGGACGCTGATTCCCTCTTTGGGTTCAAATCCCAGTCTCACTACCTATGGGATAATCTTGGGTAATTCTTTTTGCCTCTCTAGACCTCGGTTTCCTCACCTGTGAAGTGAGGGGACAATAATTTGGGGCTTGCAGGGCCTTGGTGAGGATTTTAAATGAGGTAACACAGGGGTGCCCGGGTAGCTTAGTTGGTTAAGCATCTGACTCTTGATTTCGGCTCAGGTCATGATCTCACGGTTCATGGGATCGAGCCCTGAGTTGGGCTCCATGCTGACAGCATGGAACCTGCTTAGGGTTCTCTCTCTCCCTCTCTCTCTTCCCCTCCCCAGATCACGCTCTAAATAAATAAACATTAAAAAAAAACCCAAACCCACTAGGTAACACAGAGCCTGCCTGCCAGCTTCTGCCCTGAGCAGACACCTGGTCAATAGCAGGGATCCCTGGGAGCCCCCCACTCACTGTCTTCAAGGGGACAGTGGAGAGCCAGTCCCATCACAGAGCTCATCCTAGTGGTGTCCTTGTCCCTCCGCCAGCCTGGGTCACCAGGGAAGCCCCAAGCTCTGTGATGGCCCTGCAAGGACCGTACCCCCAGAGTTACCCAGAGAGTGAGGCAAAGACAAAGCTCCTAATCCCCTTGAAGAACCCTGACTCTGTGTAAGTCAGTCTCCTTTGGTCCCAGCACGAGGAAGCCTCATCTGGAATTCTTGGTGGCCCAGGTGTCACCCTCGCATCCATCCAGGCCTCTGCCCTTGCTTCCTCTGTCCTCCCTGGGGGCTGGCCTCCTTCCCTTGACAGCTCCCTGGGCTGCCTGGATTATCCCTGTGTTCCCAGACTCTCTGGAGTTGGCGCGGAGCACCGGGATTCCTCCAGGAATTCTGGCTGGGGCTGGGGCACGGGCAGGCACACCACGTGAATTGCTCCCCTTGGGGCCCGTCTGCCTCCTGTGGCCGGGCCATGCTTGTGGTGCTGCTGCCTGGGAAACGAGGCCCTCACCCAGCAAGTATTCCATGAATTGCCTTACGTTTCCCAGAAGGCCTTGCACTAGTAAGTTGGAGCCCTGTGGCCAATTCCGTGCGAGAAAATGACAGTGCAACCTCTGTTTTTTTAAGTGACTTTTTAAAAAAGTGTTTATTTATTTATTTTGAGAGATGTGGGGAGAGGCAGAGAGGAGCGAGAGAATCCAGAGCAGGCTCTTGCTGTCAGCGTGGAGTCGATGTGGGGCTCGAACCCACCAACTGTGAGATCGTGACCTGAGCCGAAATCAAGAGTCGGACGCTTAACCGACTGAACCACTCAGGCGCCCCTATTTTTTAATTAAAAAAAACCTTTTTATTTATTTAAAAAAGCTTATTTATTTATTTGTGAGAGATAGAGAGAGAGAGAGCAAGGGAGGGGACAAGAGAGAGGAGAGAGAGAATCCCAAGCAGGCTCCTCACTGTCAGCGCAGAGCCTGATGTGGGGCTCGATCTCACGAAATCCGAGATTATGACCTGAGCCGAAAACAAGAGTGGGATGCTTAACCAATGGAGTCACCCAGGTGCCCCGGAAATGACCGTGTGACTTCTGAGCCCAGGCAGCTAAGACCAGTGTGCCCCAGTCACCCTTCTCTTCCCCAGCCATGCATTCCAAATCGTGTAGGAGCACAAAGGAGAAACCAAACCTTTACTGTGCCAGCCCACCGAGATTCGGGGTTTGTCTCTGCAGTGGAGCCAAACCTCACCTAACACAACAGAGCCTTTAACAGGGTCAGTGTCAGGGGCACCTGGGTGGTTCAGTCTGTTGAGCGTCCAACTTCAGCTCAGGTCACGATCTCACAGTTCGTGGTTTGAAGCCCAACATCCGGTTCTGTGCTGACAGCTCAGAGGCTGGAGCCTGATTCCGATTCTGTGTCTTCCTCTCTCTCTCTGCCCTTCCCCCTGCTTGCAACCTGCCTCTCTCTCTCTCTCTCTCTCTTTCAAAAATAAATAAACATTAAAAAAACTTAAAGGGGTCAGCCCCACATCCAGAGGGTGTGGAGACTAAAAGTGAGCCACGTGGACAACCGGACATGTCTCCCCAATAAAATCTGTGCACACCGAGGTTCAGATGAGCTTTTCTGGCTAGCGATATTCTGTGTGCATTTGCACACCTCGTTGCCAACAGGAGTTATCGCTGGCTTTGACTCCACAGGGCCAGGAGCTCTGTGTTTGGAGCCTCCCAGGATTCTGCCATACATGTTTTCCCAGGGTGGATTTCCTTCTGCATCCCTGTGCTGCCCTAAACCATTGCCCTGGGTATGACAGCTTTCAGTGAGCTCTGTGAGTCCTTCTAGCAAGGTAGCAAACCTGAGGGTGGTTTTGGGGACCGCCAAACCCTGAAAGAAAGGAGTGTCAGAAGTGAGGGTGGTCTTGGGGACCGCCCCTCCCCCCTCCGACGTCACACTGCCTTTGCCTTCTTCTGTCGTCAAAGAACTCTACCCGAATGTGGCACCAGGTGAATGGACCTGTGTACCCCGGAGATGTGATTCATGGGCCAGTCTGTATTCTGGGGACACAATCACAGGTGAGGAAAGTGGTGATGGGGGTCATCCCTCGGGAGCACAGTGTCATCCAACAGGGCCTGATGCCCTCACCGATGTCCCGCCCGTTATGGGAGTGGAGACAGAGGCGACATCTGATGGAATGGTACATACCGCACAGAGGTGATGCTCAAATATAGTCGCATGGAGGAAGTTCAGCTCCACCTGAACACGAGAAGGAGCAGAAGCAAATCTACAGCACCAAGATTTTTATGGAAATTCGTCACGCGCACAAAGGTATTTTTCAGGAATCTGAGGATGTACATTCAACATGGAGGATGCTAATAGATAAAGATGATACACAAAGTAAGACAATGACAATTGCATCTTATTAGAGGTTACAGAGCTGCGGGAGGGCATCAGAGATTATAACGTTACTCGCAGAACTGGGCCCCCCTTGTCTTGTCTCTTGGGAGGCCTTTGCCTCGTGCTGTCCCCTTTTCTGGCCTTCACTTGGAGCCACTTTACCTGCCAGCATTGATTTTGATGAACTTCCTTTTGTTTCTTGTGCCTCATGTCTCCCACCTGCCTTCAGTACCCCACAAGCCCAGGCGGATGGGCAGATAGATCTTGACGCCTCCTTCCCGAGAGCCCAGGAGTCTCAGCCCTCATTGCAGCTTAGAATCACTTGGGATGCTTAAAAGATCACCCACACCCCCTGCGCCATGATGCTGGTTCAGTCGGCTTGGGTGGGGTCTGGTGTTGGCCCTTTAAGTGGCCCCGGATTGCGCCCATGGATGGGAACCATTGGGGCGGATGTCCCTCGTGCAAGCTTCCCCTCTGTCCGAGCCTGCTCACGTGCCACTGACATCATCCGCCTGACTCTCCCAGACTCAGCTCTTTCTAAAATACCTCGAACAGGACTTGGCACAGCCTGGCCTCTCAGGAGAATGTTTCTTTGAGATGAAGTGGTTTCAAACTGTTCAAACAGATGAGTCACACACGTCTTATTCCGTTCAGCCTGGTGCTGCAATCATAGGATGTTTTTCAGCTGCTTCCCAGTTCAGCCCCTAATTCCTACCTGGATCCTAGAACTCTCACTTACAGAGGAAATCATGGTCTTCTTTTTTTTATTTTTGAAGTTTTAAACAGCTGGGATCACCCCTTCCCAGTGGGCTCAGCTGCTTTATCTGGAGCCCATGGGTTTGAGGCAGGAAGCCCAGCAAGTAAGGACAGGCTCTGGGGTCATTTGGGCCTGGGCTTGGTGCTGATCTACTACTCCCCTGGCGTGAGATCCAGAGCAGGATACCAACTGCTCGTCATAAAATGGGCTGACTTGAGAGTGGAGAGAGATTTTATATGCATAATGCTTAGTGCATTGCCTAGCACCCATAAGATGTATCATTAATAGAAAACTATTCTTAGCATTTGCTTTGGGTGATGTTAGACACCTCTAAGCATTAAGGCCACCTGCAGAACCAGGGGCCCAAGAAGTCACAGAAGCTTGGGGCCAGTAGGCAGAGAGTTTATGGGTAACTCCAAGAGCCAGTGGTCATATGGAGCCCATTTACCTGCCGGTGGGACAGATCCAAAACCTTGTCCTTCTGGCCACAGGATCAGGGGAAAAGGTTCCTGTGAGCCAGAGAGTGTCGGAAATCTCTGGGGTTTTAAAAATTGCTTTTTTAACCTCTGCCCTGCCCCCTGAGACCAACCACTATGGTGGAGCTACACTGAGATGATGGCACTGGTGGTCACCGGGCATCTAGGAACCAGAGAAAAAACCTGTCCATATGGATAGAAGAAGGGGCCCCATGCTTTGAAGAGTGTGGAAGAAGTTCCACAGTTGTTTTTTTAAAATATTTATTTCCTATGTCTTCTCCCTGAAGGCAGGTCCAGTCACATGCAGCTGTGACAGTCTGGGAACCTAAACACTAATAGAACCTTGTCTTTCTGGCCAGAAGGACCAGAAGCAGGGGCCCCTGGGAGGCAGGGGATATAGGGGAAATCTCCAAGAGGAAAGAGAGGGAGAAGAGGAATCCCTAATTCTTTCTTTGAATGGACACAAGTACTTATCTTCAGCCTGCGAGGCACAGAACACACATTAAAACACAGAATAAGACGTAGCAAAGGTTTTGAGGGCTGAAAGATACTCGAAACCACTGTCCGAGTCCCAGACCAACACTTAAGTGGCAGATGAGTGCCACAGACCCAAACACCAGAGCAAAGTCTTTGAAAACTGGACTGAAGTTGAAATTCTTGTTCCTGAAGGCAAGTCAGACCTCGAGATCTGAACTCAAATGGGTTGATTGTCTGCTAAATTTAAACAACAGCAAAATAAACAAAACCCCCATTCTCCAAAGGATTTTAACAGGATCCAGAGTCTAACAACATGATGTTTTAAAAGCCCCAAATTATTTGGTGTATCGAGAACCAGCAAACTCAAACAATTCTCAAGGGAAAAAGCAATCAATAGATGCTAACCCTGAAATGACCCCTGTATTGGAATTACTAAAGATTTTAATGTGGCTTTTAGAACTACACTCCATGAGGTAGGTTGAACAGTCTTGAAATAAATGGAATTATAGACATTCACGACAGTGAAATAGAAACTACAAAAAAGAACTAAATAAACATTTTATAAGTGAAGCATACAATATCAGAAAAATTATAAAAATCATGGGTGTGTTTAATAGCAAGATGGGGATAACAGAGAAAATAGTCACTGAATTTGAGAACAGAGCAATAAAAATTATTCAATTTGAAGAACAGAGAAAAAAAGATTGAAAAAACATGAACAGAGCTTCAGACACTGTGGGACAATAATAAAAGAGCTAACATTTCTATCATTGAAATCCCTGAATAAGGGGAGTAAGAGATAGATACAGGAAAAAAAAATTAAATAAAAAATTATGGCTGAAGATGTCCCAAATGTAAGTGAAAAAAACCATAAATGAACAGATTCAAGAGGTCAGTGAGTCCCAAAGAGGATAAGCTCAAAGAAAACTATGCCTAAACGTAATCTAATCAAACTTCTGCAAATAAAAGATAAAGAAAAGGCTTTAAAGCAGTCAGATAGAAACTACATGTACACAAAAGAGAGCAACAGTTCAAGTAACTGTGGACGTTTCATCAGCAACCTTTGGGGCCAGAAGACACTGGAACGTCTCTTGTGGAAGAAAATAAACCATAGACTCAGAATTCCATACCTAGCAAAAAAAAAAAAATCCTTTGGAAGGCTAAGAGAATTCTCAACCAGCAGACATCTCTAAAAGAAAGGGCAAAAGAAGTTCTGGCTGAAGGTATCAGCTCTGAACTGATACCAGAGGCAACCTTGGAACTTCAGGAATAGAGAAAAGGCAACAGAAGTGAGAGATATCTGGGAAAATATAATAGACGATTTTTCTCCCCTTAAGTTCTTTAAAATATATGATTGTTCAAAGGAAAAAATATAATATTATTTGGGAGTGTTCAATGTATGTACATGTATACATATGTCAGCTATAATATCAAGGGTTTTAAGCCTTCTATATTTTATTTGAAACTGTAAAATATTAACTTAAGTAGAATGGTAGGTATATAATAATCTCTAGACCAATCACAGAAAAACAATATAAAAATATATGCCAAAAGGCCACAGATAAACTAAAATGAAATAGATTAAAACAATCCAAAAGAAGGCAACAAGAAAGAAAAGAGAAATTTAAAAAGGAGGTTACAAGGAAATAATGATAGAGTAGACCTAAATCCAATTACATCAATCATTATATTAAATGTAAAAGGTCTAAACATAGATCTTAAGGACAGAGATTGTCAGACTCTCACAATGCCATCTATAAGAAACATGATTCGGCATCTATATAATCATACTCTGAAAATTCTCCAGGATGGTTATTGCCCAGTTATTTTCCATTTAATATTTATCAAAAGTTCTGTTGGGAAAAAAGTCATGTGAAGTGTGATTTTTTTTGATAGGCTTACTCTTCCTCTTTAGATATTCCAAAAATGATCCTTGGATCAAGTGCAGTCATCAGGGAACCCAGTATCTAGATCATATCCTGTTCTTATCTCTCCCCACCTCCCACCAGGGTTATTTTTACTGAATTAATAACAACCTGTATTGAAGAACTTTATAAGAATTATCCCTTGCAGCACACCTTTATATATTTCAGGAGTTTATTCTTGAGTTTGTATATATTACATCATATTCAGGAAGACACCAGGGAGAACCATCCTTTAGCAAGTTTCTTATTTTCTCATTGACATAAGTACTCAGTAACTCATTGGTTTTCTTATTTTCCATTGGCTGCTAGGAAACTCCAGGCATCTCTCTATAATGTTAATAAGGATTCTTACAACAAAAGACCTGGGGCACCTAGGTGGCTATGTCAGTTAAGTGTCCAACTCTTGATTTAGGCTTTGGTCATGATCTCATGATTCATGGGATTGAGCCCTGCATAGGGCTTTGTGCTGATAGCATGGAGCCTGCTTGAGATTCTCTCTCTCCCTCTCTCTCTTCACCTCCCTCTCTTTCTCTCAAAACAAATAAACTTAAAAAAAAAAAATAAAAAAATAGCTCCCACTCCCCCAAATTATTCCCTGCTTAAAAAAATCCAATAGTCACATAAGTTTGTGAAACAGGGCTAAAGAAAGTGACATTGGTTTCTTTATTATGTGATCTCATGCAATCTTCACAATTGCCTTGGAGGTTGGTACTATCATTATGCCAGTTTTATAGATGATGAGAAAACTGGGTCCTCAGAGACTACTTGCCCAAGGTTAGCTAGTAGTGGTGTTAGGATTGTAACATAGGCTGTTTGACTTCAATATGCTCTCTTAAAACCATAGACAAGTCATGTGTATAAATTACCTGGCACCAAGGACATGTGCATCCATATGACATGGGCAGCTAATGGGCTGGCCTTAATGGCTAGCTTCACAAGAAGATGGAGTTCTGTAGGGTCAGGTAGGTGTGATCCAGCTCAAAGAATCAAGGAATCCAGCTACCCATACCACAATGCTTACCTAAGCCCATCTGCCTGGGAGTGGTCCTGTTCATGTCAATTTTACTGAAAGCTCCTCCTGTAACCCACAAACCTCACAGTGGTACCTGCTCTTCACCCTGACTTCTGGTTCCCACTTTCCTCTCTTAGAAGCCTACTCTCTATGGATCAATTTGACAGGGCTAGGGAAGGGGGTTTCATGGACTTCAAATATACCATGGAGGTAAATGCTTATTGGTCAGCTGTGGACTGATGGGCATGGAGGGAGGTAGAACCAGATGGAGGTTTGTTTGTTTGTTTTTTGCTAAATTTCCTGAGTAATGTATCCTAATTCTTAAACTCCCCTGTAACAGACATCCAAAATGTTTCCATGCTTCAAGGTGGGTGGAATGGACTTCCTTATACCTTGATCTTGGGCTTGACCATGAGACTTGCCTTGGCCAATCTGATGTTAGTGGATCTGACAAGAGAAGAAACTTGAAATGGGGCTTGAAATGGAAAATGCCCTTTGAACACTGGTGATCTGGTGATCTGTACTCATGGTCCTGTAGCTGCCTTCTTCATAGACTCCCCCCCCCCCCCCCGCCGGAATAAATATCATCAGACCTAGAGACTGAAGTCTTCTTGCCCATCTGTATTAGTTTTCTATTGCTGCATAACCATTTACTACAAACTTGGTGGCTTAACACAACCCCCCTCCCTTTATTATCTCACAGTTTCTGGAGGTCAAGAGTCTGGACACAGCATAACTGAGCCTTCTGCTCAGGATTTCATCAGGCTGAAATCAAGGTGTCAGCAAGGGCTGTGATCTCATCAGAAGGCTCAACTGTGGAAGAATCTATTCCCAAACCCATTTAGAGTGTTGGTAGAATTCAGTTCCTTGGGTAGGACTGAAGTCTCCACTTTTTTGCTGGCTGTTGCATAGATTACTCTCAGCTCCTGAAGGGTGCCCTAATCTCCTAGCAATAGCCTTCTCATGACATAGCAGCTGACTTCTTAAAAACCACAGGAGAACCTCACTCCAGTCTGCTGTGATGGAGCCTTGTGTAATGTAATGTAATCACAAGAGTGACTGTATTCCCACCTTTGCCAGACAGTGTAACCATGTTGAGGTTGTGACCATCCCACCATATTCACAGACCCCTCCCACACTCAAGAACATGTATACCAGGTGGCCTGGTATACCAGGTATACATCTTGGTGGCCATCCTACAGGTGGTCTGCCTACCATACTTTAACCCAAGCCTAGATTAGCCAAACCAGAGAAACCATGGGTGACCTACAAACCTGGTTAAGTGAGAATTCATATTTGTTGTAAGCCAGAGCTTTGATGTGGCTTATTATGCAGCATTACTCTGGCAACAACTGACTGATACACTTCAAAACGCATTGTCCTCCTAGTTCACGCAATGTCCTATCTGCACTTAGGGAGCAGCCTGCTATGATGGACAGGACACTGGGACGAGTCATGGGTTTGAATCTCTACTCCTCCACCTTGTGGTTAGAGGCCTGGAACCAGCTGCCTCACTTCTCTGGGTCCATTTCCTCATGTGTATACTAGGGCCCGCAATGCTTACCATATGCAAATGTTGGGAGTGTTAACTAAAACAATGGATGAGAATCACCCGGCACACAGTAGGAAGCATACATGTTAGGGTCTATTCTCTCTAAAGCTCATATTTCTATCCAACATGTCCTTGTCTTCCAAGAATGAATGTGGTACGAATTCTGGGAGGGGTCACTGCAGTGCTGATATCTGTGGATTATCTGATGGTATCTCCTCATCAGATGATGGCAGTGACCTACAGGGCTCTCTGCCCCTGAACCAGACTGTGGAAGACAGCCATCGGCATCCACCCTCAGACAAGGCCCCTCCTCCACGTCTCCGACACTCCAATATTGGAATGTGACACGGAAGTCTTCTTTTTAAAAAAAATTTTTTTAACGTTTATTTATCTTTGAGACAGAGACAGACAGAGCATGAACGGGGGAGGGGCAGAGAGAGAAGGAGACACAGAATCGGAAGCAGGCTCCAGGCTCTGGGCCATCAGCCCAGAGCCCGACGCGGGGCTCGAACTCACGGACCGCGAGATCGTGACCTGAGCTGAAGGCGGCCGCTTAACCGACTGAGCCACCCAGGCGCCCAAGGAAGTCTTCTTTTGAAGAGCTCAGTCCCTATCAGTAACTAGCCGTGTGAGAGCGGGCAAGTGACTCTAACTTTCTGACTCTTGGCTTCCTTTCTTATATATTAATGGTGAAATTCCCACCTCACAATGTTGTTATGTGCATAAGACAAAAAGTGCACGCATGGGCACATTGCAGGAGCCTCGTAGTGTTGCCTTTCCCTCAGAGAAGAGGCCATCTTTGTGGTTCTTTTAGTGTCACTCTCTGCCCAGCCCCACCTCCAGGGCCCACCACGGCAGGAAGCATAGAGCAGGTCCTTAAAGAGATGCTTGCTTTCACATCAGTTTTTCTCACTTGGTCCTCATGAAATTCCCTTGCATAGGTGGGTGTGGCAGCCCCAAGTGCTGTTCCCGATAGCCCAGCCTCCCATCTCCCAGGCACAAGATGGATTATGTTTCCTTTGAAGGTCAGTGTGGCCATATGAATTGCTTTGGCCAATGGAACCTGAGCAGAAATGTCCCACACCAGCCACTTCAGGTGGATGCTTTAAGAACCAGTGTACAATTTACATCTCTCTTTCCTTCTGGTACCAGTGGCCAGCAGTGCTCGAGATGATGCCCATTCTCTATCAAGATGACCGTGATGGGCCACAGTCACAAATATGAGCAAGAAAAAAATTAAACCTTTCGTGTTTTAAGCCAGGAGATTTGAAGTTGTTGGTTATTGTTTTCCAGCCTGATATAATGGGACAGACTTTATTCTCATTTGAAGGATTGGGGGAAGTGGCTTTTCTACAGTCACACAGAGGGTACCTGGGACCAAATACAAGGCTTGACATGAGGGAGAATTTTCTTTCCAGGGGAGAGAGCAGAGGTGCCTGGAGCCCTGAATGTACTCTCCCTGGTGCCTCTGAGAAGTGAGTCCCTGATCCTTGCAACAGGTATTTATATCATTAGAGCCAGGAGAATGAATTCTCTGCTCAGAGCAAGTCAGTGGCAATCTGGGGAAGGGAAGAAGTGGGGTTCTAGAAACTGTGCTCTCAGGAGGAACAGGTATTCATAGACTCCACAACAGATGAAATTATACAGAAGCCTCATCTCTCTGTCCTGTGTGTCCCTCCCCATCTCAGGGCTCCTGTGTCTTCTCTCTTTCCTTCACTAGTAAATTTTACTCCAGGAAAGATTGTGAAACTTATTCATATAAGATGTGCATGGGCAATGAGACCAGAAACAGAGGCTACTATGTTACAAAGCATTACGGTGGCAAAAGCTGACTGATACACTCTTCCATCCAATAGCCATTCTTCCTTTTTCCTTTAGACAGAAACCTGGTTTTATTCTGGGCAGTAGTGTGCCTGGGCAGAAGATTAAATTTCTCAGCTTTCCTTGGTCTGTAAACAAAGATTGTTGGAAGGGACTCTTAGGAAAGCTCCCTTAGAGGAGGTCAGAGAGCTCTCTGAGGGCCCCCAAGGGCAGATCTGTGTCTGGGAGCAGCTTGGCATCACTCAGCACCCAGCACTGAGTGTTGCTTTCCCAGCACTGGTAGCAGACAGCTCTGAGCCATCGGGGTACTCTCTGGGCCACCTTCCAGAACAGCTATTGGCTCCGTTTATTGTTAGGGTAACCTAGAAGATTCTTAGGGATTATCTAGGCTGCTTTTTAAAGAATATATAGAAATAGGGTCTGAGAAGGGAAGAAAATTATCTCAGGACCCACATAGAGTCACATGCAAAGCTAAGAGCAGAACTTGACCAGTTCTTGATTCTCCCCCATATCTTCCTGACTTACTGAACACTAAACGGGAGAGGGAAGATCTAATCTCCTGTAGTCCTAACCTGGAACACTTGGCTGGGTTAGATGGGCTCAGGTCCATAAAACACCTTACTGATCCTCCATATACAATATCTCTCAGCAACCCCTTCATCTCGCCCCCCTCCTGTTCAGATCATCCCAGTAAACCCATACACTGGAATGACACAGGTAACCCAATTTAGAGCCAGGGGAACATATGTGGAGTAGAAGCTGCTGTTCCTTGCCCAGATCCCTTTCACTGAGCCAGTGCACCTGTACCCTAACGGACGTGTTGTCGTTGCTATGGGTGCACCTTTCTCTGGAGAACTGCCCCCAGCCCACAGGATGCACTTGGGCCAGAGTTGCTTGGGTACATTAGCCTTTACCCACATATCCACATACCCACATTCCCTAGGAACAGCCAGCAGGCAATGAATGACTGACAGTTTAGCACAAGAGGCCAGTCCTCTAGTCTCAAGGTGAGACTAGCTCTGTGCTATTCATGCTCGAGAGTCCCCGGCACTATCAGGTTGAAACTAGACTCCAGTTAAAAGCTCCTTCTGCTTAGGTCCCTCCCTGTCCTGTGTTGCTTCCTTCACTCGTTTATGCATTTCTCTTGAGGGCCCCCCCTCCATAAATCCACCTGCCCATGAATCCCCATATCAGGTTCTGCTCCTTAAGGAAACATGGAAGCTTCTGAGCTCTCTCCTACCTTCCAAATTCTATGTCCTAGGAAAGGGACACTGAGGGCTCTAAGCGTAGCAGCAGGAAGTCTGTCCTGGTGAACAGAACTGAAATTTCATCGGAGAGATGCTTAAACAACAGCATTCCATTGGTCAAATACTGATTAAGCATCCGGTACCTGTCTAACAGCTGCTTGGCACTGAGGGGCCCGGCGGTCCTATTCTGACCCTCTAAATTAGGTCAAAGAGCTTCTCAGCCACCCCTCGGTCCCTTTTAGGGCAGCTGCCTAATGATAGTCAATTAAGGACACAGAACCTTGGAAATGCTTTAATTTCTTTTAATGTATAACAGTTACGCCTGAGTTACAGAGGAAGCGCTCACAAGCAGGTAGTTAAAGCAAATGCCAGTTTCTCTTTCTAATCTACTACTCCATATAGCTGAATAAATTATGGTGCGATTACATTTAAACACACACCCTTGCACCCACAAGCCCACTCACACGCCCCACTCACACTCTCAAGCACACACACTCACTTCCACATGGAGGAATATGGCTGTGAGTCAAACACGAAAGCAACCGAGTTGCAATTACTAGGAAGAAGGAATGATCTAGAGTGCTATGTGGACACGTCCCAGGTGGGGGATTGGCCGTGTTAGAGCTGACAGAAAGAGTCCCCAGTACACAGCTGCCTCTGAGCATTTCAAGATGGCGGCCGGAGTACCCCCATTTTGGTCTCGGTGCGGTGCCTTTGCAGGAGAGAGCGGACAACCCCAAAAAGCATGTAGTAGTGAAGGGAACATCGGGAGCTGGGCGAGAACATCAACCTGAGAGAGGCCCCAGAGAATGTCTTTTTCGGGCAATCATGGAATTTCACCAAGTTCCAGGATCCAAATCTCAGCATGCTTCAAAAGCTCCATCTGAAACAACGTTGGATCTCCGTGGAGTCTGGGCCAAGTCTCGGACCTGCTCTGCTCTCAAGCCACAGTCAGACTGGAAATCTGATCTTCTCATTTGTCTTCTGGGCAAACCCCCCTCGTCATCCTTCTTTCCTTTCCTTCTGTCTCACTCCTCTATCTCTCTTCTTCATGTTCTTCTGGCAAAAGAACGGCAAAGGTAAATCAAGTAAAAAATAAGAGTGTGAAGCATAGCTTGGTTCTTACACGTCACTTCTTTCTTTTTTCATAGCAAGAGAGAAACAGCAAATGAAAAAAACAAAGCAATAAAAATTGAAAGAACCCAACAGAGACTGGAATGTATAATTTGAAACACACAATATGCAGATATATCCCTACAGATGGTCTCTGGCCACTAGCACGACACACACTGTGGGGGTTTTCTTTCCTTTTTTAGTATATATATATATATATTTATTTATATAAAAGTCGACTTCCTATAAACGAACAGCACATCACCACATTTCCAACTAATGTACAATGAGTTCAGAAGAGGGACCTCCCCCCCACCCCCCCGTAGGTAGGACCAACAGCTACTTGTGGTAAGTTGGAGGAAACATCTCTTATTTTGCTATGGATTCTATTTACAGGAATGGATGGGGATTGCTTCTGGGCTGACCTGGCCACGGGGATTCAGGCCTTCTTTCCTAGGCTGTGGTCAACCCTCAAGAGTTTGAAGCCTTGTACCTCTTGTCCCACATCATCTGTCCGGTGAGGTTGTGAGCTGCCAGCCCAAGATGGAGTTTTATGGACTGAGTTGGCTAGACACATTAATACACAGGATTTTAGGGAAATTTTGCCAGGTGGGGGTGGGGCTCCAGGGAGAATAAGTCCCATTTTCTACCAAGATGGTGGCTTGGGAGAACTCCAGAGAAATTGGACATAAAGAGAAATCACTTGGTTTATTCCCATTTCATCACGGGGGCCGGGCGGGGGGGGGGGGGGGGAGATTTGAGATTGGTCCTAGCATGGGAATGTCACCTCCTGGGAGTGAGGCTGGGTGGTTTTGATGTCACCTGCCTGAGAGCTCTGCTCCTGGCTATGTAAGGGGATTCAAGATGATTTCTGAGCCAGGCCTCCAGGGGGGAGGACTGACCATTCAAGGAATGTGGATGAAGACTGTGGTTGATCTTAAGAGCTGCTTCCTGGCTGTGATGGTTACAAACACGGGGACTGGGTCACCAAGGGACAACACAGTCTTCCTTTCTGTCCAGAGTTTGAAGAACCAAAAGTCTCCCGCAGTAGATGCCCCAGTTGAAAACTGGGCTGACCTCCACGGGCCACACATGTCCAGGTATCTGCTGCTACCAAAGAGTCTGTTTGTCTCCGTGTATCCATAGGTTCCTCTAAACCAGAGATACGAGCCACCCTGGCCGTGGTCCAGGACAGGCTTGATGTTACCAAGTCTGAAGACGAGAAAACAGGTGAGCATTTGTCACAGAAGCGGCATCCACGCAGGAAAGTGTCCTAGCATCTTGCCAGCCCAGTTCCCCAGGAGGGAGGTACTCGGGTTGACTGAATCCCAAAGCAGCAGCCCTTCCCTCCGGGAACGTCTTGTTGGCTGAGAGCAAGTGGCATGGGTTGAGCAAAGAGGTGGCCTCATGTGCCCAGCTGTCACAAGTGCCTCTAACCTAGCAGCACTTGATAAAGGTGATCCAAGTATAGATGATAACAATGGTGACGGTGGAGACGAATATAATTTTGATAAATAGGTGAAGGTAGTAAAAAGTTCCAAGGGAGGCAAAGTGAGGGGCTCGAACCATTCCCCAAAGATTTCAACTTTTAAAGAGAAGGGATATGAAGAAGCCACCGGCGTGGCCAAGGAAGGCGCCTTTCCCCTAGTCTCTGGAACCTTGGGCATCCCCCACCTGTCTAGGAGCGGTGGCCTGAACGCTGGCCACATCTGCCCCCACTTAGCTGTGCTGGATGAGTAGACAGGGCCCTCTCAACCTAGAGTGGATCAACACTGAAAGGTGCCACTGTCAGTGGGACAATGACATGCCCCCTCCACTGCCCCCCCCCGCCCCCCGCCCCCAAATGTCAAGGGGAGTCTGTGGTTTTGCCTGTGGACAAGCAGTCCCTGCTGGTCCCATAACCCTCCTCCAGAGCTCCAAGGGAAGCCCTCTGCTCCCCAGCAGCTTAAGGGGCAGATGAAGGTGCCCTTACCAGAGGGCCAGGCATGGAGGGGACAGGCTCAGGTCTCCAAGGGAGGCTTTGTGAGAAATTGCAGCTCCGGGGGTTGTGGGCTTGAAGGCACAGCACTAAAGCCTCTGGCAACAAAGGGCTGCTGCCCACAAGCACAGGAACCCCAGCTAAGCAACGCCCTTCTGAGACTGCCCTCTGCCCTCTGCCTCTCGATACATGACTTGCTCCCTTCCCCCTCCTGCCTGATTCAGAGAATGGGAAACTGAAGAGCCCATGGGCTCCCTAGGCCCCGCATGGGTGAGCAAGGCTGGAACCCGGACTTCAGTCTAGGAGCCTGCTGCCTCGGGGTGCCTGGGTTGGGTCTTTGGCTGCTGGCCGCCCACTGCTGATGAGCCCCTCTCCCCGGGTAAGCCTCTGCCTGGTCCTTCTGGAGCCCCCACCTTGGCTAGATTCCCACCCCCTACACCCAGCAGAGGTGTGTGGGGAGGATCCTGGAGTCCTCAGAATTCCTGGGTGATTCCCCTGGGAAGACGCCAGGACTAGGGTCCCCTCTCTGCTGGCGTCCCAGCATCCAGAGGAGGAATGGGCTGTGGTTCGGGCCCTGGGCCAGAGATCCACCTGGGAGGAGAGGGCTGGCTCCCAGCACTTCCAGCTGGGAGGGACCCTGTGAGCTCCACCCCCACCTCTGGCCGGGGTACTCACTGGAGTCGGGTCCAAAGGGCTCCAGTACCTCATCCCAGATACCATCCTCCTTTGGGTGCCCAGGTTGCTCTATTCGGGGTGAGCTTCCACCTCTGTGCCTGAGATAGCACAGAGGCCACGACAGGATTTGACTGGGGGAATGGCTGCAGGCTGACAGAAACCCTCCTGGAGAGAGAGTGGAGGGGCAGACTCCAAGGGGGTTGCTCTGGGTTCCTAAACACAGGTGAACGGTAGACTGGCTGCACATCTCCAGAGGGCTGGCTATGAGAAGGGAATGGGCTCCTTTCCTGGCCTCCTGAGACCCCAGGGTAATGAAAGGGCTGAGGCTGGGAGGCTCAGGGATCAGTAAGGATTGGGCTGGGACTTGGTCTGGGGCAAGTCGCCCCAGGGTCCCTAGTAGGCCTGGCCAGTTTCCACAGGCAGGAGTCCCAGCACAGCAGAATGTTCCCCAAGCTTCATGCGACGCTGTGTGGAGAGGCTCACGTTTTTGGCCAGGTAATCAACAGCAGCTGGAAAAAAAAAGAGAAGCTCCTAGAAATTAAGGTCCTTTTGCCTATTCTTCCATCTGCCCCATATCCATCATCCATCCATCCATCCACACTTCTGTCCATCTATCCACCTGTTCTTCCATCCATTCATCCATCCATCCATCCATCCAACCATCCATCCATCCATCCATCCATCCACACTTCTGTCCATCTATCCATCTGTTCTTCCATCCATCCATCCATCCATCCATCCATCCATCCTTCCATCCATCCACCCATCCACCCTTCTGTCCATCTGTCCACCTGTTCTTCCATCCATCCTTCCATCCATCCATCCATCCATCCATCCATCCATCCATCCACCTTTCTGTCCATCTATCCACCTGTTCTTCCATCCATCCATCATCCATCCATCCATCCAACCATCCATCCATCTGTCCACCCTTCTCTCCATCTATACACCTGTTCATCCAACCATCCATCCATCCATCCATCCATCCTTCTGTCCATCTATCCACCTGTTCTTCCATCCATCCATCCATCCATCCATCCAACCATCCATCTATCCATCCATCCTTCTATCCATCCATCCATCCATCCATCCATCCATCCATCCATCCATCTCTTCATGAAGCTCATTCTCTTACCTCCTCTGTAACCATTAAGCAAATATTTACTTAACACTTTTATTTGCCCAGCTCTCTCATAGGTTCTGTAGGAAAGTACAAAAGACTCCACATCGTTGAGAGAAGAATTAGTTCCCTTTCCAATACACCTGTACATATGCCTGCTATGGGGGATGTCCGGTGAATCCCATGGAGCCTGGGTAGTAATGAGGAAAAGATCCTTCTTTTTTCTCTGGAGCCTGAGCCCAGCTCATGGGTGAGACACAGCAACATCCCTTACATCCCTTACTCAAAGTTGAGCCAAGAGATCCATGCAGAACAAGGAGCCAAGACCTTGATATGCTGGGAGCTGAGACCTTTAGCCTTGAAGTTCTAGCCATCCAGAGGGATGAGAGTCAGAGGGGGTGTGCTTGTGTGTGTGAACAGCGGAAACAACAATCTCTGCATAGTAACAGGCACTAACATGAATGTTCACCCATGAACAATGCTCACGCATGTACATGTGGACAGATGTGGATGAGCTGTATGTACCTGTGTGAGTAGAGCAGGGGGAATGCCCACGCATGCCCAGGTAACCGTGTCCAGGTGAGTTGCACCTAAGCCAGGTACGCATGTCGGTGTACGTGTGTGCGCACGCGTGACTGCTAGGTCTGTGTGTGCACGCGTTCTGTCTCGACTCTGCTGTGTCCGCCTGAGGCTACAGCAGAGATCAGCTCTGACCAAATGATGTGACTGGCATGGGACCAAGGCCTCTTGAGGCACAGAGATGCTACCTCCCAACCTGGAATCCATGGCCAAGGCCAAGGCGAGAGGAAATATAGCGACTACTGCCCTGGACTCACGAGGCCTGACCCGATACTCTCCTTGTCACCTGCCCGCTGAGGGGCCCTATAGCGCTCCACATGCCTCCCCAAAGTCGAGGGTGCCTGCCTACGGCAGGTGGGTAGAGCCAGGTGTGGGCACAGCCAGAGACAAGGCCCAGGGAGGTGAGTTAGGAAGTATCAATAATTGAGACCATATTCTTTAGGGGTTCAAATCGTGCACCTGCCAACTTTTAGTGTGTGATCTGGGGCATACCAACCATCTCACCTATACAAGCCTCAGTTTCCTTGTCTGTAAACATGGGGATAACGACAGCGCCTAGGTGGAAGAATTGTGGGGAGAAAGTGAGAAAATGCATATAAAGAGGTTAGCACTGTGCCTGGTACATGGTGAGCTCAGAGGCCTTGGGCTCTCACAGGACTGGGATTTAGGGAGCAGGTGTGACCTTTGATAGAGGCAAGAAGGAAAGGAACAGTGAATGGGGCAATCTGGAGTCCCAACTGTCTCCGGTGCATGTGGCTTTGGGCAAATCGTGGGGAGAGCAGATCCCAGCCTCCTCGAGGGCTGTTATGAAGATCAAATGAGATGATGTGCTTTGAGATGCTGGGCACAGAAGGCTCAGGGACTGTACTGATTCCTAAAGGATATGCAAATGTCCTGGGGTTTCTGGAGTGTCTGGGCTCTGTGTTCCTTAGCTTCCAGGCTCTAGGGCCTGAACTGAGGCCCTGGGTGCTGTCCCTGACGTCACTCAGCCTCCAGGCTCCCAGCTGCTAACACAGAAGGGGTGGTGGCCTGTCTTACCCCTCACTCCACGGTGGGGGCGAGGGGCAGGTGGAAGAAACTTCAATCTCTGGATCTCTGGCCTCAGGGGCAGCCTGCAACTCAGGCATCTCGTCTCTGCTCCTTGGAGCAGGTCTTATCTGGGCCCCAGGGCCTGACCTTGAGGAAGCTAGTCTGTAGAGCCACAGCAGGAAGAGGAGGAGGAGCTACAGGAAGAGAGGGAGGAGCTATCCACAGACCGCTCTCATTCTCCGCCCACCGTGCTCTATGCCCCTCACGCATGCGCGATCTCGCTTAATGCTCACCACTGCCAGGCTGCTAGTTCCGCTGTCCCATTTTACAGGTGGTGGAGCCAAGGCCCTGCCCTAAGAGACTGTGTAACTGGGAAGGTCACGTGGCCCTCAGGCTGTGGACCCAGGCGGTCTGTTGCCAGCTCCGAACCGCCCCCACGCGCTTCGCCCGCAGCGTCCTGGGTGTGTGCGCTTTAGAGGGTACGGAGCACTCGACACCCCAAATCCTGCGTGGGCCCCCGTTTCGACTCCAGGAAGTGTGGGTGGCTTCCCAGGGCACGCGGCCGAGTCAGGCGACCTCTCCTGACTCACCGAACGCCTCTGCCTGTTCCCCCTTATTCCACCTGACGTCACACTCTGTGCCAGCCTGTGCGGCTGTCCCCGGGGGGTGGGGTGGGAAGGCCCGGCTCTGGAGAACAGTCAGAACAACAATGCTCGATCCCTCACATACGGAACGCTTACCACGGGGCGAAGCGGACACGGTGTCCTTTAATTTCTCACCAACCCCATGGTTTAGGCACAGCTGTTCCCACTTTACAAAGGTGGAGACTGAGGCACAGAAAGATTGCTGACTCACGGTCAGGCACTGCATGTGAGACGGAGGAACCCGAATTTGTCCTGCTTGTGCCTCTGGTCACTCTGTGTCCTCCCTTTTCGCCTCTCCTGGCTGCCAGCCAGGGTTCAGCCCACAGGACTTTCCCCAGGCCCCGCCAAGGTGGGCGATTTGACCCCAAGAAGGCCAACTTTACTAATGACCAGCCAACTTCAAGGGCACCCTCCGTGCACAGAGCCCGCCTCTCCCTGGGGTCGAGCCTGGGGCCGGCGAGGGCAGGGCTGTGACATTTCTCATTACAGCCTCTGTCAGCGGCCCTCCCTGTCCCTCTGTCTCTCCGCGTCCCCTCTCCTCTGCCTTGTGCCCGCGCCTGGGCTCTGAACGTCTCAAATTAGATTAATCGGGAGTTGGCAGGAGATGCCAACCAGTAAACAAATCTCAGCCGTCAGCGCCTCGTCAGCCCGCGGCCCCAGAGGAGGACCCTTCTAGACACAAATTCTTATTAGACTTGTCAGATCTATTAAAATTCTTTTCACACTTCTGCGTTCTATCAGCCCCATCATTAGTACGGCCCTGGCCTCTGGGAACACCAGGGCCATATTAATCTGCCGTGTGCCCTGTCCCTGCCCCCTGCCCCCACCCCCTCCAGGGACAGGAGAGACAGACAGATGGACAGATAATGGCTGGGAACGAGAAAAAGTGTCGAGGTGTCCCTGGGAAGACAAGAGGCCCAGAGAGAGGAGTGGACTCTCTGGCTGAAGAGTTTAGCCACGTGCACCCTCCACGCACACCTACACCTGCAAGGGAGGCTCTCTGAGGTCAGGGCCGTAGGTGTGGCGGTGTTCGCATCGATGCCGGATCTCAGGCAAATACCCTCTCTGGGATCCATTTCCTCGCCTGTCTGCACGCCATACAAAGCAGCCGTGAGTGCCAGGCCCCATAGTAGATGCTCACTAAAGGGTTATCTATCCTTCCTTTACACGCGTCTATTTTGCGTAATTATACCTCAAAGCCAGGTACATATAAAGTCATGAGCGTGAATCGACACAAAGGTGGGTCGAGGGCTGTGTCACTACTGATAACACAAGTTGGCGGTTTGGCCAAAAGAGAACCGGGTTGGAAGTTCAGGGGACCTGGAGTTCGCCATTCACCTACTGTGTGACCTTGGGAAAGCCCTTGGCTCTCGCGTCTATAGCCTGAGGACACATAACACCTACTCTGGGTAGGGTTTTGAACACGGCAGGAAATGAATACCAGTGCCTGGTGGGCTAAACTCCTGCGTGGGACAGATGTGAGCAGGTGACAGGTGGACCTGGGCATACACAGGGGCTGTTTGGGACGTGCACACTCTTGCACGTGGACTGGGAGCCCCGCCATAGGCGTATTCAGTCACCCGTAAACACGGGGCAGGTGGTCAGTGGGAACACGACGGGTCCCTGTCCCTGGCTGCCCCAGAATGTCAAAGGTGAGGAAGACAGCACAATGGAAAAACGTTGGGGGTCTAATCCCTGGACTCCCATTTCCCAGATAGCAAAACTGAGGCAGGGTGACTTGGTGGCAGACTTAGTGATGTTGGGGCCAACACTCCCCCAGGCCCCTCCCAACCCAGACCTGGAATCTTGGTGGGGTGGGGTGGGGTCTGCCCTGGGATTCCCTCTGGGTAGGGCTGGAAAATACGGCTCGGGAGGATCCGGGGTTGGCAGGGGAGGGGGGCAGGGGCTGGAGCTAGATGGGGCGAGTGGGGAGGGTGGAGGGGAGGGGAAATCGCCCTGGCCGGCCTCTTCCCTTCTCGCCTCCTGGGCCCTTTCCCTTTTGATCCCCCCTCCCTGGTGGCCCCCATGCTGACTCTGGGGTTAATTTTATTTCCGACTTGGGCAGGCCCCCTGCAGCAGGGCACAGGGCTCTGGGGGTGACTAACGCCTGCCCCAGGCCGGGGCTGCTGCCTCCGCGGAGCGGCTCTAAACTCTTTATCAAGAGCATGTGTGTCCGCTCTGCCTGGGAACGTGGGGCCAGGGCCGGGGCTCGCCTCGGGCCCCTCTGGAAACACTCGCACGCATGTGTGCGCGCCCTGCTCTCCGCCGTCCCTGCACACGGGTTCCACCCCCTCGCACTTCCTCCTCGTGCACGCAAACCCACACGGGCGCAGCTGCACACGCAGGCCACACGTGTACCCGCCCGGATGCACAGGGACACACAGCCACACCTGCGTGCACACCTTAGCGTGCACACACCCGTGTTTACACACTGCACACACAGTGTACATGTCCGTGCTCCAAATATATACACACCCACGGACACACTCAAGCCTCCGTGCACATCTGGGTGCACACGCGTTGCCCGCACGGATAACCACACACCCCTGCACACTCTCGCACACGTCTATTCACGTGCGTACCTGTTTGGTACACATGCCATGAAGTGACACAGCATCACATGTGCAAATACACAGACAGACACATGGACGCTCGGTCACACGGACGCACCTGAATGTGCACTGAAACCCATGTGTGCGTCTTACGGACACACATACCCACATGACCAAATGTGTGCACCTGTGCACTCACACACAAACTCACATGCACACCGTGTGGACGCAATATGCTCATTGAAAGTCAGATATGTGAGGGTCGCCTGGTGGCTCGGTCGGTTAAGCGTCCGACTTCGGCTCAGGTCACGATCTCGTGGTCCATGAGTTCGAGCCCCGCTTCAGGCCCTATGCCGACAGCTCAGAGCCTGGAGCCTGCTTCGGATTCTGTGTCTCCCTCTCTCTCTCCCCCTCCCCTGCTTGCGCTCTGTCTCTCTCTTGCTCTCAAAAATACATAAACATTGGGACGCCTGGGTGGCTCAGTTGGTTAAGCATCCGACTTCAGCTCAGGTCATGATCTCACAGTTCGTGGGTTTGAGCCCCACGTCGGGCTGACAGCTCAGAGCTGACAGCTCAGAGCCTGGAGCCTGCTTCGGATTCTGGGTCTCTCTCTCCGTCCCTCCTCTGCTCACTCTCTCTCTCTCTCTCAAAATAAATAAATAAACATTTTAAAAAATCCATTAATTTGGGGCGCCTGGATGGCTCAGTCGGTTAAGCGGCCGGCTTCGGCTCAGGTCATGGTCTCGTGGTCCGAGAGTTCAAGCTCCGCATCGGGCTCTGTACTGACAGCTCAGAACCTGGAGCCTGTTTCAGATTCTGTGTCTCCCTCTCTCTGACCCTCCCCTGCTCACACTCTGTCTCTCTCTGTCTCAAAAATAAATAAATGTTAAAAAAAATTTTTTTTTAAAGAAAAATAAACGTTAAAAAATTTGTATTTAAAAAGCAGGGGGGCGCCTGGGTGCTCAGTCAGTTAAGCGCCTGCTTCTGCTCAGGTCATGATCTCATGGTTCATGAGTTTGAGCCCTGCATGGGGCTCTGTGCTGACAGCTCAGAGCCTGGAGCCTGTTTCAGATTCTGTGTCTCCCTCTCTCTCTGACCCTCCCCCATTCATGCTCTGTCTCTCTCTGTCTCCAAAATAAATAAACGTTAAAAAAAAATTAAAAATAAATTCAGATATGCGAACAGGCACGTATACATACACTCACACATTCACACACACAAACGCACATCTACACGCAAAAAGAGGCGTGCACGAACACACGTATGCTGAAATACACGATACACACACGCACACATCACACGTATCTATGAGGCGTGTTTTCACGCTCACACGCATACATACATGCACATACACGTATCGAACACACACGTGCATGGGGCAGGGGCCATGAACACAGCCAGGAGGTGGAGACGGGCACAGCTGGCCCTCATTTAGCTGTGGAGGCCAAGGCCGTGTGGGGAGGAAGCAGAGGTCAGTGAGGCCGGGCGGGGGTGCCCTCGGGCTGGGACCTCAGCCTCTCACCACACGCCCTTCTGATTAGTTTAACACCAGCAGGTGAGGCCTTGGCCAGGAGGGGGCAGGAGGGGAGCCCGGTGACCTCGGCCAGGCCTGCCTTCTGCAGCCTTCGGTCCGAGGGTCTGGTGCCCACCGCCTCCGGGCAAGATGCCGGCGGGGTGGGGGGACGGTGGCTGGGGCGGGCATGTGAGACCAGCTCTGAGTGGGGGGCAGTCAGGGCTGAGGACGGGGTGGGGGGTACAGGAGAGAGATCAAAATACAGCTGTCCCCCCTACCCAGGGGGCAGAAAGGGGCAGGGTCTCTAGCATCACACCAGCCTCATGTGGCCATCGAGCCCCTGAAATGTGGCCACAGGCAACTGAGGGACCGAATTTACATCGTAATTTAATTTGATCTGCAATGCGATTTAGCTTCGTGGTTGGGAAACTTTATCTGCTTCTCCATTGTGATTTTATGAAATTTAAAGACAGACCAAACAGTTTTCCAATGAAAACTTGGTGTCTGAATTCACATGGGCTGGATTTCAAAGACGCAGCGTGAAGAAAAAGAACGTGAAACATCCCATTCATAACTTTGTACGGCTTATGTGGCAAAATGATCGTCACTTCAGATGTGCTGGGTCAAACAAAATATGCCGGGAAGAAGACCTGTGCTCGTTTCTTCTGGCGTTTTAATCTGCGGCTACTGGGAAATTTGAAACGCCACGTGTGGCTCATATTAACGTTTCTACGGGGCGACACTGCTCGAAGGCCACGAAAGTCGCATGAGCGCAGGGGCCTGGCTCAGCATCACCTGAGGCCAACGGTCCATCCCGTCCGGACCTCAATTTCCTCGCCTGTGGAATGGGCGCCCCCACCCCAACTCCACCTTGCAGCGCTCTGCAAATAAACAGAACGTCCTCGGAGCGGGGCAGGGAGGGGGAAGAGGAGGTCTAGGGCGCCGGGCACTCACTCTGGCCGTACTGGCCGTACTGGTAGCCAGCCACGGGGTCCACGCTGTAGCCGGTGGTGCTGTAGGTGGGCGGGCAGTAGGACTGGGAGGTGGGCAGGCTGTCTCCCGGCTTGACAGAGTCGGCCCGCTGGCTGCAGCTGGCCGAGATGGAGGTGGCCGAGTCCAGACCGCCATGCAGCGGGGAGATGGAGAAGTCGGCCTGCGGCTGCGGTGGCACGGCGCTGGGGTTGCTCAGAATGCTCATCACCTGCAGGGGAGAGACCATCAGTGCGGCCCGAGCAGCAGGCGTGGCGGGGGGCAGGGGGGGGGCTCGGAGGACGGACCCCGCAGACGCGTGTGTCTGGGGGGGGGGGGCGGGGGTGGGGACGATGCCAGGCGGGCCCCAGACAGGCCTTTGCTCTCTTAAGATCCCCGCAAGGCACCGAGATCTTCAGTTTACTCGGCCTGCTTGCCCTTGTGGGTAAGACGGTTAGTGGTTTCTCCTGGTCAGGTGCTGACCTATGGGATCTCCCCTGGCTGAGAGCTCCAGGCAGCTGGGCAGGGCTTCGTTTGCCTCTGGGATATCCCCATGGCCTGGCTCTAAGGGACACCTTGTGCCTGTCCGATGAATGAATGAATGAATGAATGAATGAATGAATGAACGAACGAACAAACGAACTAACTAGCTATGTCTCTCCCATCCAACGGGGGCGTCCCTCGGACGGGAAACTGCGCGTCCCATCAGATGGGGATGCCCCCATCTTCTGACACAAAGGTTAGAGAAGGACTCTGGGTCTGTCCGGCTTCCCCATGGTAGGCCTGCTATGCTCTTGACTTGGAGACCCTCGGAGATCCTACAACACCAACACCCACGGCCAATGCTTCCAGATAGCGTCACAGGCAACCTTCTTTGACTCTGGTAGCTCTCAGCTGTCTGTGACCATCCCCTCTTCCCTGCTTGGCCCATACAGCAAACGGGAAGTCACCATCGGTGCTGGCAACCCAGACAGGCAGGGGTGAGGCTCATCTCTGTAAACTCAGCTTAAAGAACTTGGTGCTGGCTCCCTGGTGTGTCCACTTACTCATTCAACAAACATGCATGGATGGTGACTGCGGCCCCAGGATTTCAGAGGAGGAAGAGCCACGGTCCCTGTCCTCGGCAGGAGGGTGTCTGGGGCTGGTGGGGGGAGGCAGCTGAGAGCACAGCATCTCTGCTATGACGTGGTGAGGGGCATGACAGAGGCAGCTCTCAGGGGGCTCTGGGAGCCCAGGGGAGGGGACTCAGCCAGTGTGGTAGTCCAGGAAAGCTTCTGGGGGAGGTGACAGTGGCTGTCTGGCTCTCCAGGAGAGAGAGTGGGGAAAGGCAATGCAGACAGCTGGGTGGGGGCACGGGGCCACGGGTGTCCCACTCAGTCCAGGGAGACGATGGCAAGACAGGTCCTTGTGAGCTGACCTGCAGGGCCCAGGCCCCTGGTGGTGACACCCCTTATAGGAATGAGGCCGCCGGGCCAGGAGGGGAGCCTTGCTGGTGGAGGGTGGCAGGGGGCATAAGGTGGGGTCTGTGTGCAGAGGGCTTTGCACCCGCCCAGCACTCCAGAATCAGGACCCCGGCTCCCCTAAGCCTCGTCTTCCCTTTCTCCTTCTTTTCCTTCCTCCTGGCATGAACTCAGGTGACCCTCCCAATCCAGAGCCCTGCAGAGATGTGTGAGGTGAGCTATGAGGCCCCCTCCCCAGACGAAGTAACCGAGGTCTTCAAAAGCCTGTGGCTTCTTCAGACCTCACGGCAACTCTTTGGAGAGCAGCTCGGAGTCCAGAGGCCAGAACCCACCTGCCCGACAGGGTCAGGACTGACCGTCAAGGATGAGTGTGGGCGTCTGACCTCTTCAGAGGTAGGTCCTCACCCCAGGGGCTGGCAGCCTCTGGCGGGGGCGAGTGGGGCTGGGGTCCCAGGGGCTGGGGCATGAGCACAGCCTCTCCGTGACCCTTCCCTCCATGCTCCCAACACAATCCCCTCACCCTGGGCTCACTCTCCTCAGTCTTTTCGCTGCCCACCCCCTGAGCCCGAGTCAAGGGCACTGGGCCTCGGGGGCTGGTCTTGGCCTTCTCCGCAGCCGGCAGGGCTCAGATGGGACTTAATGGTTCATCAGCCCCATCGAACCGGCGAACGCACGGGGACGGGAGCGGGAGAGTCTAGGCGGGTGCCCGTGGAATCTCCCAAACTCACCCTCTTTCAGGGGAGGGTCCACATAGGGTACAGGGGTGATGGCAAGAGGGACCCCGTGAAGGGGGGGGGGGTGTGAGGAGCGCTGACACCATTGGACTGTGTTTGTTGCTTTCTGACTGTGGAGACAGGTTCTCCCGGGCCGAGGAGTTTGTGGATCGCAGGGCATCTGGCACTCGCCAGGGAATTAGGAGACCCGATTCTCTTCCAGGCTGCCTGTCAGGTTCCCACTCGAGACCTTACTTTCCATCTAAGAAAATTAGGAAACTCGCCACCCATCCCATCGCCCCCCCTATAAACATCAGCCTCGCTATCCCTTCCAAGGAGGCCTGGACTCCGAGAATAGACTCAGGGGCTCAGGGAAAACACACAGGCCTGGTTTCCCTTCCTTCGGGAGGATAATTGTAGGGGGTGGGGAGACTCTCGGGAGGGTTTGTCAGCTCTGGTGAGACCCCGGTTTAATCCTCCCTCCCCTCCCGCACACCACCAAGATGCCAAGCTCACAAGAGACAATGGACGGGGGGAGGGGAGGAATGGGGGAGGGGAGGGAAAGGGGGAGGGGTTAGGAAGAGGACGGGCGTGTTTTGGGATGGGCTGGGAGCCACGCACCCAGACAGTACTCGTCCTGCAAGACAGAGACCGGCAGAGAACTACCACGAGTCTGACCACAGCACTCAAGAATTATCAGTGGCTCCCCATTACCTCCCAGATAAACAGGACAAAGTCTTCTTGTGATCAGACCGCTGCCTGCCTGTCCCAGCTTCTCCCCCTCTTCCTGCCTGACACGTCATATCCCCGATACACCAAATAATCCGGTGTCTCCCAAAGACATCCGCCATTCATTCATTTATTCACTCAGCAAACATCATAGAGTGCTACCATGTGCCAGGCCGCAAAGAGGGCTGGGCTGTGAGCTCTTTGAGGACAGGATAGAACCATGGCTCATCTACCTTTGCAGCCCCAGCACCTACATTGTGCCTGCTACATACTAGAAAAACCCTGTTGAATTCATGGATATCACCTAACAAATACTTAGTGAGCACCTAAGTGCTCACCTTAGTGAGCCAGACACTGAGCTGGGCCCCGAGCATCAGCGACTCAATGCCCTCCTGGGGCCACCAGTCTAATGAAGGAGACAAACAATAAATTATATAAATTCCTGATACTGAGAAGTGCTACAGAGGAAAAATAAAGGGCGGATGTGGAATAGGCAGGCAAGACCTCCCCAAAGAGGTGATATCCAGCAAGACCTAAAAGGGCCAGCCATGGGAGGGTATAGCAGAAGAGCCTTCCGGGCAGACCAGTCAGCAAGTGCAAAGGCCCTGAGGTGGGAACACACCCAGCAGGTTTAAGAAAGGGCAAGGAGGTCAATGCTGAGTGAAATCCCGAGAGTCGCAAGCCCTCCTGGGGCCTCTGTCAGAAAGGGCTTGCGTGGTGCCCAGTGGCTTGGGAGGCCTTGGACCCTGGGCCATTAACAGACAGCTCAGAATCAGCTCAGGCCCAGGGAGATTTTCCTGTAATGGGATTTGTTCAATGGGATTTGCCCTGGAACATCAAATCAAATCCACATCTGGGATAGGTGTGAATAGGGAGGTGCTTACTCTCTCCCAGAGTCCCTGGCGGCCTCTCTCCATTTCATCTAACCCCCTGACTCTAGGCATGGCAGTTTCCAAGCTATTATCTCCCCTATTTTGCGGATGGGGAAACTGAGGCACAGAGAGGCGAAATCACAGAGATCACACAGCCAGTAAGTGGCAGCGCTGTGATTTGAACCCGGGTCTCCCTGCCCTCTAGCTGTGTTCCTTCCCGACAGGCTGTGCTGGAGACCGTGGGGGAGGAGAGGCCCTTGGCGACCCTGAGGAGCAGGTCCTGTGGACCCAAGTGGCCCTCCATGCCCCCCAGTTGGCCCGGGGACCCCTGGGAGCAGAAGCAGGAAGCGTTTGCCCAGGGTTAGGGGCCCAGCTGAGAGGTCTGGGGCCTGCAAACTTTTGAACTTGAGGAAGTCCCAGTCTGATGCGGTAATCCACCCCCCTCAAGAATGCTAAGGCCTCTCCCCCGGTGGGTTTTACTTTTTTCCCGGTGACCTTGCTTTCGCTAATGTATTACTTCTTGGTACGTTACCGTTACTAACTCAAAATCAATACCGACCTCCACATCTGTAAGGTTTTATCTGAAGGCAAAGCTCCGGGCTGTCCGTCAGGCTGAGTGACAGCCATCCCTTCCTCTGCCCCCACCCGCCGTGGCCCCCGCCCGCCCCCAGCCCCTTCCTCTCCCTCAGCTCTAAATCAGTCCCAGCCTCCACCAGACTAAATCAATAAGGGGCAGCCTCAGCCCCCTTCCGCCCGCTGGGGAGAGGCTGGCTCGCCGGTTTGGGGGTGGGGGCTGCGGGAGCCCCGCGCCAGCCCTCCTTCCACATCCTCCGCTCGCCACCCCCCACCCCCCTCCCCACCCCCCCGGGATGCGGTGGCGCGCTCCGGTCCTTTAAAAGAAGGGGATGGGAAAAATGTAATTAATTCCCTCCGCTCCTGAGCTGGCCCCAGGGCCTGGGACCGAGGAGGCAGAGCGGTGGGATCTGCACCCTCTGTGATAACCGAGTGCGCTTCGGGAGCGAGGCTGCAATTAGAAAGGGGATCGCCATCACTCGGGCTCCGTGGCAGGGTGCGGGGTGGGCGGAGGGGGCCGCGGAGGGACACACGGGAGGGGGGGGGCGGGGATCAAGCCTGGAGAGGTCAAGGCAGTGGGACCCGGAGATGAGACTGGGGCTGGAAGGAGGCCAAGGACCACCTGGACCCGTGGGCGGGTCAGGGAGCCCCACCCTGGCACTGACAGAGGGGACCCCGAGCCCCCGGAGGGAGAGCCGTTTCACACACACACACACACACACACACACACACACACACACACACACCCCACTCAGCCATCAGGGCTCCCAGGGGCTTCCCTGCAGCACCGGGGACCAGAATATCTGCACTAACATTCATGCTCAGCCCAGGGTGAGCTGTGAACCCTGGACAGTTTCTTTAGCCTTCTATGTCTCAGTTTTCTCATCTGTATAATGGGACCGGCAATAACTGTAGCTACCGATAGGGTCCCTTTAAGAATTAAATGGGTCCGTGCATGCTGAATGCTTAAGACAGTGCCAGGCACACGTCTGTTCTCCACGCACGCTAGCTGCCCCTCCCCTTCCACCTGGATCAGAAGGGACTGAGCTTGAAAGCCACCCTTGAGGGCGGACTCAGGGAGCTCCTCCCTGTGTCTTTTTCACCCCCTCTTCCCCATGGGGCCTGGCACGCAGTGGGCGCTTTCTGAGTGGGGAATCTCTGCTCCCCCCGCCCCCGCCCCACAGAAGCTGGGGCCTGCACCCTGACAAGGGAGCCAGGTGTGAGTCAGCGGGCCAAGGCACACCTTCACGAGGACACCCCACCTGAGTCCAGGGAGGCGAGGCGGCCCCCAAAGCCTCTGTCTGGATCACCCAATAGCTTCTGGGACACTTGCCCCCACGCCCGCTTACACGGAAGCGCAGGTAAATACATACAAACCCGGGAGACTGCCACGTGTTCACAGGTGGGGAAACTGAGGCCCAAAGGGGGCAGTGACTTCCACTCCAGGAGAGTGGCACCACAAACTGATGGGAGTATAGCCCATCCCTGGGCTTACGGCCGCTCCCGCCTGCCCTCAGCCGTGGGTTTGGCTCCAAAAGGACCGGCTGGTGGGGCCCACTGAACGCTTTTATCTCCGACGTCAGCCCTGGTCCCCCGTCTCACTAATTCATTCTCCTGACTTCCAGAAGAGGTGAGGGGGGCACGTTTGGGGGGAGGGCTGCCGATTGCCCACTGTCAGGAGAGAAGGCAAGGGTATGGAACACAATGCTTGAACTTTGTGACATCTGTCTCTGGGGACTGAGGGACTACCGGGGGCAGCCCCGCTCATGACTTGCCCTGGTCCCTAAGGGTCTGGGGCCTGGAGTCCCTCACTGGGTCCAGATGGAGCTCCTGGGGGCATGCCCGGCTGAGGGTCAAGGCTGCTCCACTGGGGTCTGTCTGCTCAGCTCTGTGTCTCCGCCTTGGTCGCCCACTGGAATCAGCGGGGGAGTCTCGTGAAATGCTGGTCCCAGGATCTCACACCCCCGCAGGCTCCCAGGAGTCGGTCTGAGGCTCTGGGCATCAGGAGGGTTTAAAGCCCGCTCCCCCGGTGATTCTAACGTGCAGCCAAGTCGGCAAACCGCGGCGCCCAAGTCGCCACGCGTAATAACGGGCGCCAATCCGCACCCACGCGGATGGACACGTGGGCACGCACGCAAAACACGCTGACGCGCGTGCTGACTGCACGCGGCGTGATGCAGACAGGCCAACGCGAACACGCACAGAATGATACGCACGGGAAAGTGCACATACGCACGCGGCCAGGCCGCGCGCCGTCACACGCTTCGCGGATGCACACGCAGGCAGACACGCTTACACGGTCACGGACACCGCAGTCTCACAACCCCACGGTCGCCGGCTCCCGACGGATACGCAGACACACTTCACGCCAACACCCCCTCCCCACCCCCCGCCCGTCCCACTGCCTGTCCCCCAGCTGCACACTGGGATTACTGCAAGCGAGAAATCACCCACCCAGGCAGCCGAGCACCCCCCGCTCCCCCTCTCTCCTGCTCGCGTCTTGCTAAGAGGATCGGGGCCCCCTCCCCTCTCCCTGCCCCCTGTGGACAGCGGTAATGGGCTTCGGGTGCTGACTTTGAGGTTCCAAACAAGATTTCCTGCACGTCTCCCTGTCCCTGCCCCCCACCCCCCACCCCCTCCTTCGCCATCCATCTCTCCGCTCACGGGCGTCGCCCTCCCTCCGCCATCCGCATCTCAACCAGGAGAGCCGGTGCTCAGCCTGGCCGGCAAGGTCCCCTCCCTCCTCCGCCTCCCCCACCCCCACCCCAGCCCCTCTCAGATCCTTTTCTAAGCCCGGCTACTGCCATTCTCTTGCCCAGCACAGCCCCTGACAGTTTCCACAGCATTTCCCTTCAAGCCTCACACCTCTTCTACGGAGCAGTCACCCCACTTTCCAGATGAGGCACAGGCTTAGGGGCTCACCCAGAGTCACCTGGCGAATGAGTGGCAATCCTCTACCCCCGACTCCTAGTCCGGTGCGCTTGTGCTGCCCCTGACTGTGGTCTTCGTGTACCATATACGGCCCTGGGTCATGCTCAGGTTGATGTGTGCGTGCGTGCGTAATGTGTGGCTGCAGGTGGGAGGACCACACGTGGGAATGCTGCATGTGTGTGCACGTTCGTGAGTCTGCATGCACATGCCAGTGTGGCTTATGTGTGGGTACGTGTCCCGTCTGCCCCTCTAGCTGACCTCCCCAAGGGCACACCCTGGGGCCAGGGGGCCATCTGGTCACTGACTGCTCTCTCTGACCGGAGGGGGATTTGCCATCCCCAGACTCCTTCGGATTTTCTCTCCCTTCCACGTCCAACACAGCAGACCTCAAAAGACTCAGGGGGGCAGGCTCTGTCTGGTTGGGGAGGAAGGCAGGCAGGATAATTTCTGCAGAGAACGGCTTCAGCCTAGATGGGGAAGAAGACTCGGGAAGGCTAAGCCGGGATGAGGCCTTGGGCTCGGGCCTCACGCAGAGGACGCTTTCAGCCTTTCTGTGGCCCTGCCTTCTGCCCTGGGCACAGCCTGACCCTGACCCTGGATTTGGCCAGGAGCTGCTGGGGGCTGACTTGCTGTCCTATTCCCAGTGCCTGGCACATAGTAGGTGTCCAACAAATATTAGTTGAGTGAATGAATGAATGAATGAATGAATGAATGAATTTATCTGTTATTCCCAGCACAGGGCCTGGCATAGGGGAGGGTGAATGAAAAGAATAAACAGAGGGGTCTTGTGGCATACTCACACCAGCCCCTCAACTCAACAGAGCCCCCTCCCCACCCCAGGGGTCCTTGGAGGCCTAGCTAAAGACGGCCCCGGGGGAGTGGGGGAGCTGGACAGAATGACTCCCCACTGGTTGTCTAAGAAGTCAAAGATATTCTCTCTCTCTCACAAACGCACACACCCATTTCCAGTGTTTGCTCCGTGAGATGCCAGGCTCCAAAATCCGGAAACATCTAGAAATATCTGGAAGCACCGGAGGGGGGCTGGCCTTGGCGTCCCCTCCCTGGGTGGTTCCCGGGTTCGATGGTGCCCATGCCAGGACAAGGCCCAGGACTCCCGGCCCCCAGCAGGGGCTGGGGCTAGAGGGGTGCGGTGGGATTCAGGGACCATCTCTGATGGCGCGATAATGGCGGAGGGGGATTAGAGCGAGCGCTCTGAGCGGCGGCCGGGTTGGAGAAGGAAGGGGCCGATCGCCGGGAAAGATATGACTATTTAAAGATAATGATTGCATAAATTTAATTAGCACACTTTCACGCGGCAAATGGCCGTTTTGTAATTAATGTATCTGGCATGAAAGATCCCATCTCCTCCCCCTCCCCTCCCGCTCCCCCTCCTCTGCGGCCCTAATGAAAGACAGAGAGCAAGTGACAGAAACAGTTTGTCAGTGGCTCCAGGTGTCAGGGGCCTAATTGGCTGAGCTGAGGGGAGGGAAGGGGTGGGAGGGCGGAGAGGGGGGCGGAGGGGGGCCTCCTGGACTTTGGGCCCAGGTTGGGAGAACAGGAGGGTGGGGAGGCCTAGGCTCTCAGCCTCCCTGGCGTGGGGGGTGCTCCCCCTCGGTAATTGCCGGAGACGAGGACGCAGAATGGCAGTGACAGGGAGTGAGTGGGGGCAGGGAGGCCTCGTTAGTACCTGGGCAGACAAGCTGGCTCATATCACAATGCGTTAAGGGCTCGCAGCCATGATAGCTCAGGCCCGCTTCCCCTCTCTAAGAAGCAGAGTCCCTCAAGCAGACAGAATGCGTGAATGAATGAATGAATGGGCCTCGGTTTCCTTTCCTAGGAAATGGCCCTCGGTTATGGAGAGTCTCAAAAGGAAAAGTGATCAAAGGTGTCATTATTAAGCACCTACTGTGCATGCCAAGGACCTACTGTGGGCAGGCAGCACTGCCCTTCACGCCTTAGAACGGCGGTCCGAGGGGCGGGTGCTTTAGTCTTCCCAAGATCGGAACGCATGTTACCGTCATCCGTGACGCCTGGCTGCGGCTGCGGCTGCGGCCAGATAGCATCAAAGGCGGGCAGCAATGGTGACAGAGCCGTGGCTGGTGCTTTTGTTGACCTCTTCCGGTAAGGTCAAGGGTGGGCCAGCATCAAACCGTCTTAGATTCGAGGAAATAGGGGTATTGGCTGTTCCACGTTACAGGTCGGGAAACTGAGGCTCGGGGAAGCTAAGTGATTCGCCCCAGTCTACACAGTAAGTGGGGGGCTGGGATCTGAACTCAGAAGGTCTAATCCCAGAGACGATTCTCCCTCCAGCATTTAGCTAAGGGACCCACTGCAGGGCCAGCTCAGCACCTTTCCTGCCCCCAGGATGCCATGCCCTGCCATCCCGGGTAAGACGGTTGACTGACTCCAGAGAGGAAAGCCTCTTTGTTAGGTGGGGACAGCTGTCCTGCAAAGGACAGCGGTGTCCTGCGAAGTCAGAGCGGCCTGGTTTTCCCGTAGGATAATCAGGTAGCAGAAGCGAGAAGGTGGACAACGGCGATGTCCAACCTTTGCGCCCCGGCCGCCTTGGGGCGTGTGCACACCCGCCTCTCCGACGGTGCCCGTCCACCGTCTTCACCGGCTGCCCTCTGCCGGCCCCTGCCCCGGCCCCTGCCCGGTTTTCTCCGAGGGAGGCGGGGCAGGGGGGCCCGGAGCCAGCCTAGGCCCGGTGGAGCAGGGCCCAGCCAGCCCTCTCCTGGACCAAATTCAATTTCAAAGCTTAATGAGTTTGCACGGGAGCCGGGTGAGCTCGCTGACGCTACTCCTTGCCGGCTGGGTGGTTCCCGGCCGGGCCACCGAGCGCTCAGCGGCCCGAGCAGGGAGAGCCCTGGGCTCCATCGAGAGCGGCGGGGGCACCGAGCGAGTGAAAAATGTCAGAGCAAATTGGTCTTGACAGCGTTAATATCTGCACCTCATAGCAATAATTACATGTAAATAAATAGCAAAATCACACTCAGCTGGAGGCAGCTTGGGGAGGACGGACGCTGCTAAGGACCAGCTGGGGACCCAAATGCTTCGCTCCATCCTTTTCTTTCCTTCTGAGAGTCTCTGCTCCCCCCTCGCCCTCCACCAGATTCTTCTTGCTGCACAGGACAGGGACCTCGAGCTTCCGGCCACTCATAGTCAACACGGGAGGGAAGACGAAAACATTTGGGTACCCCTCCCACCCCGCTCTCATCCAGCTGTGAGGCAACAGCTGGAACGAGCATCCGCCCGCCTCTGTCTCCTCCCTCCCTGAGCATAATATTCCACCTGCGGGTCTTACAGAGACCCACACCTCGGCCCTGCCCTCCATCCTGGGCACCCTCCCGGCTGCCTCCTGGCCTTGACCTCCGTCCGCACGGCCACCCCCTGATCCAGGTAGCTGGGCCAGCATCCTCTCAGTCGCCCAGGCCCCGGGCAGCCCGGTCATCTTCACCCCCCCCCCCCCCCCCCGCGATGGGTCCCAACACCCACAGTGCCGTGCAACATCACGTGCTGGCGCAGAGTCGCCGGCCGAACGTGGCGCAACTCCCCGGGGAGCCAACCTGACACGGTGCTCCTCGATTGTGTCCCCGTGAGCGACACATACGGCCGCACCGTGCCCAAGAATACAAAATGTGCGTGCGTGTTTGTGGGGAAAAGTTTGAGAGGCCCAGTGTGCAACCAGAGTCCCCTCTGGCTACATGTTCGGGGGCGCGTGGGTTTGCTTTTGTTTTTTGTCTGCAAGAGCGAGGACCATGTCCTGCCCACGTCTGGATTCACAGGACTTAGGCAAAAGGCCTCTGGGGGTGTTTGAGGGAGGAAGAGAGGAAAAGGCAGCGGAAGGCTAGAAGGAGAGAGGAGGAAGGAAGGGGAAGGTGTAGGGAAGGAGGAGGCAGGGAGAAGGCAGCTGCTGTCCAGGCAGGCGATAGGCTTCAGATGGGCCCAGGTGTCCTGAAGGGGCTGGATTGAATCCAAGGCTCCGTTCATTCCCCTCTCCCCAGAGGGACCCAGGGGCCCTGTCTTCCGGGGACCCAGCCTCCCTCCCACTTCCTGTCTGCACGGTGCAGAGTTCCCACGACTCGGGGCTCTGCTGCCCCAGGAGGAGTGTGGAGGGCCCTCCAGCTACTTCGCTGCCCGGCCTGCCTTGCCTGCACAGGGCAGGGAACGCAGACTCCATTCTTCGCGAAACAAATATCTTCTCCAGAGCAGCCCCCGCGTCCCACACCGTCTTATTTAGTTCACCGACTAATCCACTTATCGAGGATAAAGCGCCCGTGAATCCCCATTTGATAAAGGCAGTCACAAAATTAGCAAAAATGTGCCCACGGCTCCCGCGTACCAAACAAACAAGAGGCTGGGGACGGCTGCGGAGAGATGTTGTCTCTCTCTAGTCCCCGGGGCCCCCGAGAGATTCGGGAAGAGATTCGGGAGCTCTCTCGCTGGCGCTGAGGGCTGGGAAGGCGATGCCGGGGGTTATTCGGGGAAGGGGGTTGGGCCAGGTGGGGAAAGGAGCCGGAAAGGAGTCCCTGCCTCATCCCACACGGCACGCACCCCTACGCCAGCCCGGGTCCCTGGCTCCCGTCACGACCCAGCTCCACGACCCTGTGCCTGCGACACCTCCACACGTTCATCCACCACATTCATCATCCTTCAGCGCTGGCTCCGTGCCAGGCAGCGTTCCAAGCAAACTCGCTTGCTGCTCGTGACAACCCTGTGAACTAGCCACCACTGTCATCCACGGGTTATAGGAACAGAGAGGTCGAGTCACTTGCTGAAGATCACACAGCTGGTAGTCACTGCCCCCAACTGGAGGGTTATTATCGACAACTCTCCCGTTCAACCCTGGCCGATTCGAACTCCACCTGCGTCTGCAACCACGGTCCCCAACCCTGACAGCAGTCCCCCAGCCCCCTGCTCTACCCGCCACTGCTCGCGGCCCCTCCTCTGCCACCGCACAGAGCCTTCAGGCTGCCGAAGCCTGTCCGCCCCCTCCACAATCTCACGACTGTCAAGTTCACACCTTCCGGTGCTCCTGTCAGAGCCAAAGTTATTCTCCTGTGCCCCACCTCCACCATTAGGGGCTGTGGTATCAGGGCTGGGGGGCGTCCTCCTCGCAGAGCCCAGAGGTCTCCCTATTTTACCCCAGAGGGCTCCGGGCACCTGGCTGACACCTTGTCCTGATCATGGCGGCAGGGCTGTTAATGCCACCACACGGATGGGAAAACACAGACT
The DNA here is from genome assembly GCF_016509475.1 of Prionailurus bengalensis. NCBI lineage: Eukaryota > Metazoa > Chordata > Mammalia > Carnivora > Felidae > Prionailurus > Prionailurus bengalensis. The sequence goes on along the minus strand of NC_057345.1, from coordinate 13,483,205 downwards.
GGAATAAAAACTCAGCCAGAAGTCAACCGGCTCATCCGGAGGGTGGTTCTGAGGAAGAGGGAGGGACCAGGAGGGGATTCTGGAAGGCTCGGTCCCTGGGCTGCCCACGCGGCCACCAGCTTGGCTTGGGAAGGAGGGGCTGGTCTCAGGCCTCGGGGGTGGGGACATTAATCACGGGGAGCACCTGTCAGGGTGGCCTCTGGAACTAAAGGGAAACACTTGTCAGAAGGGCAGCACTTCTCACCCCGGGCTCCCGGGTCTCTGAGACTAACCACTGCCCCTCCAGGAGGCCATGGCTGGGAGCAGGGCATCTGGGGTTCAGGCCCGGGCAGCCCCCTTGGCTGGGGTGAAGGCCCTCCCCAGACACCTGGACCGTAGGTGGGAGGAAGGAGCAGGGAGCAGCAGAGGGAAGGAACCAAGGGCAGGAGCCGGGGCAGGGGTGGGACTGGGATTCACGGCCGGCCGCAGAGCCCCTGCCCTCTCCAGCTTCGGGGCCGCCCTCCTGTCTCAGCCCCCTGTCCCGCCTCATTTCTAGAAGTTCGTGTCCCTGAGTCCCCAGCACGCCTTGATCCCTGCTGGCCTCCTGTGTTTGCCCTTTGTCTTCCCCTTCCTGTCCCCATCCCTGCCTGTGCACCCCCGTCTCTGTCTCTTGTTCTTTCCTTCTCTCTCTTCCTGTTTCTATCCCTCCGAGTGCTTCGCCCCCCCCCAGACTCTCCTTATCTCCCCCTGTCTCTCTCCCTCTCTCCCCCTGCCCCTGCTGCTTCCTCTCCCTGACCTTCTCTCCGCCAGCATCTTAACACCCTGTTTCTCTCTACGGTCTGTCCGTCTGTCCGGGCACTTCCCCGCCTTTCTGCCCATCACCCCTGCATACCTCCAGCAGGAGGCGCCTCTGGAATCACTCTGGACCTTCTCGCACCAGAGCTGAGCCCGCCAGGCCGGGTGCCAGGCTCACTCCCTGGTCCAGCTGGGGGTCACCATAGCATGGGACCGCAGGACCAGGGTAACCCTCAGCCTACCTCCCCTGCTCCCCCTCTGGGCCTTCCCCCTCCAAGGCCCCTTCCGTTCTCCGCCCTCTGCCTTCAAGGGTGGTCCAGCGAGTCACTGCAGGGAGCTTCTGGGGCATCTGAAAACTGGGCGGTCAGAAAGAACCCCTCACCCAGTGCTTCTCAGACTCTCCCGAACACGCGAATCCCCTGGGAACTTCAAGTGCAGACCAGACCCGGAGCCGCCAGGGTCCAGGCCAGCCTCTGTCTGATCTGGCAGCCCAGCACGGAGGAGAGGTGAATCTCTGCCAGCGGGCAGACCTGGGTTTTGGATTCCGACGCTGTCCCTTGCCGCTGACCTTGAGCTTTGCCTCGCTGAGTCTGCAAAATGGACGATTCTAGGCCCTCAGGACGTGGCGACGATCAGATCACGAACGGGGCAGAAGTGCCTCATGGACCCCCACGTTCTAAACAAGTCAAGGAGGTCACTGCCATTATTATGGACAGTATCGGTGCTCAAGGAACAACTCTGCTCCTTTTCCTTTACTCCCCAGCTGGGACAGCTGCTTCCTCCTCAGGGGGGCAACATGGAATCAGCTGGGGTTGAGGTCAGCACCCAGGGGGGGCTCGGGGAAGAACATGGGGAGCTGGGGGGTGGGGGGGCGCATTCTCTGTGGTGGGGGAAGGAAGGCAGGCCCCGTGGGAGGCTCAGGAACTTCTACCCTGGGCATCACCTCCCAGTTTCAGGCTGGGTGTGCCCTTTGTGTAAGACACCTGACAGGGCCCTCACAGGACCTTAATCCTGCGACTTCCGAAGGTCAGACCCACTGTCTGGAGCGAAGGTTGAGGGTCCGGTCGGTCGCTTGCTTGCTGAGCCCTCATGCTCTCTGCAGGCGGGGAGAGGGGAGGCAAGAGACCAGCAGGGTGCCAGGGACAGGGGCAGGGGTGGGGCTTCCTCATACATTCCATCCGGGGCCCCCTCTTCTGCTGGATGCTTGCCAAGATTCCCCGGGGCTTTGCTGGCAAAGCGGGGACTGCCCACACCACTGCGGGCAGAGGCGGAGATGAAGGTAAAGGCCGCTGCCATACCCACTCGTGCCCTCGGCAAAGCCCTGCTAATCCCGGAGTCCTTCTCGGCGGTGGAAAGCATGCAGGGCCATTGTGGGTGTCTTTCTTAGCAAAAGGAGGCAATGGGTTAAATGAACTATTCCTAGGATGAACTACTGCTGGCTTGGACGTTGCTGGAAAAGGGATCTCAGTTCAATTCAAACAGACCCTCCTCTGAGGCCTCCCCTGAGGTCACTTCCTAAAGAAAGCGGAGGTCAAGGTGCTCATGCGAGGCTGACAAGGTGAAAGCTTGCTAATCCAGCGCTTTGATAATCCCAGGTCGCCTCACACGGGCGTCTTCCTTAAAACATGGATTCTCCTGGTCCCGGTGCAGACCTAGAGCACCGGCCAGTCAGGGTGGAGCCTGGGATTTAGATCTTTAACAGGCATTCCAGATCCTTCTGATGCACAGGTTTGGGAGCCACAGTCTCTCCTGAAGCCTCCACACTGCAAAGAACCCACTCTCCAACAGTCCTGACAAAACCAGATTCTGCTTGCACCGCCCCCCCCCCCCAGAAACAGGATGCTCCGTGCTTTACAAGGCCACCCCTTCCCTGTACAGCCGGCCTGGACGTGGACAGCCCTTCCCCTTCACGTCCTGAGCTGAATTCTGCCGCCTCCCCGTGACTGCCACACCCTGCCTCCAATGGGACCACCTTGGCGGTCTCTGTGCCCCCGACAGACAGCTCTGAGGTTTCTGGGGGGGATTGCGAAGGTCTCCTTTTGACCTTACTTTACAATATCTGACCTCCCGAACCCCCAAATCACAGTATTGCTTGCCAAGGGAGATGGTTACCACGTACAGCGGGACTTCCCAGTGGTCCGTCCAGCCCAGCCTGGCCAGCCCCGGGGAAGGTGTTTCCTTCCTCATTGGAGGATTCTGGGGGGGTCACGGGTACCCCCCTGCCCCCATCCCTCCCCTCGTCTGGGATATCGCCTCTTCTCTGGAGGCTTTTGGCTCCTGGTTTGCTTGCTTGTCTCTAACGGAACTAACTGGAAGGAAGGTCCTCGAAGGCAGGTGCACGGGGCTGGGCAGAGAATGAATGTTCACCGTGTCCAACTGTGCCCACGGCAGTTTACTGGCTCCCTACTGTGTGCTAGGCTTTGCGGCGGAGTCATGGGCCACTAGGGTAACCTAGCCCTTGCTTTAGGGGGAGACAGCGGTATCCAGAAAGTTAGAATTCAGAGCCCCAACTGCTACCCTGGGAGGCAGTGTGCCCACCCAGACTGGACAGTTGGTCTGGGAAGGCTTCTCGGAGGAAGCGGCCTCTGAGCTGACACCAGAGAGATGAATGGGGCTTGGCTAAGTGAAGAGAGGGAGGACGCCAATGTTTCAGGCTCAGGGATGGGCATGTGCGTTGGTGGAGGGGGAGGGAATGAAGGGGAGTGGGGGTGGAGCCCTGACACTGCCCCGGAAGTGAGTTCCTGCCGGCTTCCCAGATGGCTCGCCCTGGTCCCATCCGCCCCGCCACCAGGCCACCACCTTGCTGCATCGGCGGGCCGGCTGGGCCCGGCAGGGCGGGCAGGGCGGGCAGCGTGTTCCGGGGGCCGCCGGGCTCGCGCTGCTCCCCGATCCCGGGCCCGGGCAGCAGGAATTAAGCAGGCCGCCGAGCCCGAGCGCGTCCTTATCTCGGGGAGACAGTTGTTGGGAATCACTTTGACTGAGTGGTTTTGTCTCCCCGCATTTTCCACTGTCAGGCGGCCTCGGGCCATGGATCAAAGGCGCGCGGAGGAGCGCAGGGAGGGGCGGGAGTGGGGATCCGGTCCCCTCCCCCCCACGCCACCCCCGCCCCCGCCCCGCCCCAGCTCTCCCCCCCCCCCCAGAACCGCGCCCAGCCCCCGCCCTGAGAGTGGGCAGATTGCGAGGGGAGGGGGGAGGGCGGAGGGGGGCGGGGGGCTGGAGAAATCGGGAAATGAGAGAAGGAGTGGAGAAGAATATGAGAGATTAGGGGAAAGAGAGTGGGGAGGAGGGCTGGGTTTGCGGAGAGAAGGAGGGAGGGCAGAAAGGGGTCTGAGAGCAGGCTGGGTGCAAATGGGGTGAGGGACAAGGGGCGGGGAGAACTGGGGCACTTGGAGGGGAGGGCGTGGGTTAAGGAGAGAAGCGGGAAGCAGAGGAGGGTGCGGGGAAGAAATCACAGCTGGGACCCAGAGAAAGTTCTGGGCTGAGGGACAGGACATGGAGGCAAGACAGGCTGGAGGAGAAGGAAGGTGGGGGGCATGCCTGGCTGGGCTGGGCGGTGCCAGAGAGTCTGTCCTCCCTCTGAAGAAAGTGCTGGCCTTCATCACTCTGGAGGAAACAGGTGCCGGGTGGAAGTGACTGCCCAAGGCCACACGGGAGTGGGGGAGGCCCTAAGGCCTGACCTTCCAGAACAACGGCCCTGGAGACACTGGCTGAGATCTCAGATGCTCCCTGAAGCCCCAGGGGAGGAAGGTCCTCTGCCTGTTTCCTCCACATCAGCTGTTATCCTGCAGTGGCACTCCCTGGGGTGGCTCAGAACACCTGTCCCCACTCCCAAAGGTGTTGGAGAAATGTTCACAGCTGGGGAGAGGGCCAGGAGAGAGGAGGGGCTGGAGAGAGGACAGCCCTGGGGCTGAGGCTGGGGCAGGGCAGACACCTAGACCAGGAGGCGGGAAGGAGCAGGGGACCTCAGGGACCCTGGGGAAAATTAATTCTGCAACAGGAGGTCTGGGGCCTGGCCCTGCCCCCAACTCACGTGTGGCCTTGGAGCCCCTGTCTGCAAACAGCTCCCCTGAAGTGTGCCGGAGGCCAACATGCCTCGCGTATCTCAACATGCTTGTTCCTCGGCTTACTCTAGGAGACGGAACCTATTGCTAGCCCCACTTTACGGAGGGGTAAACTGAGGCAGAGAAGAACCTCTCTGGAATCGCACAGGCAGGACGTGACAGTACTGGTGATTGGAACCAGGCGCAGGGACCCCAGAGCCCACGTCTTGGTACCCCTTGCTCTGTTGCCCCTGAGGGCACTGGGAGTAGCCGAGATCAGAGTCACGTGTGGGGCCCCCCACATCCTACCAGCAAGCGGGCCACAGACCATTCTCGCGACAGATGCTGGGTGAGAGCATGGGCTCTGGGAGCAGGCAGGCTGTTCAAGTCCAGGGCCGGCCACTTGTTAGCGATTTATCTCAGGCCAATTATGTACACTGCTGGGTTCCTCTGTCCCCCCATTTGCGAGACAGATATAATTGAGGTCCTCCCCTTCCAAAGGGGATCGTGTGAAGATTAAATGAGATCATCCATGTGATGGGCTTAGCACAGCGTCTGGCCTGTGATAAGTGCTCAAAAAAAAGAGAACGTTATTCTTGGGTAATATCTGCCTAGTAATACAAGTACTTTTAACACACTGATACGATGTGATAAACGCACAGGGAAAGCACAACTAACCCAGCACGAGGGGGTGAGCGAAGGCTTCCCGGAAGGCGGCCAAGTCCTAAGGAGTAAGCAGGAGTGGTTTTGAGATGGGGACAGGGTGGCGGACACGGAGTCCCAGCCGAGAGAGCGGCAGGCACAACACCTTGGAGGCAGGGAAGAGCGTGACTCTTTGGGGTCCCTCAAAGTCACCCTCCCTCTCCTACCCGGGGTGCCACCGGCCTCCCAGGTCCTGTGGCTGGCCATCCCGGCGGCCTCCCTCCCGCTGGGGACCCCAGGGACCAGCCTGTGCCGCTCCGAGTCTGCCCGCCGTATTAATTGCTAATCTCCCTCATTTTCTTCCCCTCTATCTGCCGGGACTGTCTCATTCCAAGCCCCCGTACTAATCAGAAAGAAGGACAAATCCGCTATTTGCATTCTTTCCCACCAAACCAGGCAGCTCTGGAAGGCTAAACCCCTGGCCTGCTGGGAAGCCCAGAAGGCCCAGGCTGGGGCCCACGAGCCTGAGGAGGGGGGGGGGGCAGGCTGGAGAGGAGGGCCAGTCCCTGCCCACAGATCTAGAGGCTGTGACTCATGTGCTTGTACAAAGAACCCACAGAAATCTCAGACTCTGAGCAGGAAGGTGCCTTACGAACAGACTGATTCATCTCTTTCATTGCACAGACAGGGAAACTGAGGCCCAGGGGGAGGCATGTACCAAGGTGACACAGAGGGTGAGACGCGGGGCGGAGAGGGAGCTCAGATGTCCTGCCTTTCCAATCGGTGACCAGGCATGGCCTGGGCTAAGCCAGACCTCCAGTCCCAAAAAGGAAATGGCCAGAGACAGGACATCACTCATTCCATTTCTAATCAGGGCAAGGAGAAACAGAGACCGGAAGACTGTCACTTATTAAGCGCTTGCTATATGCCCAGCCTGGTACCACGTGTTTCACATGAACAAAGTCTCATTATTTGTCATAATTCTGCACGACGAGTAGTATCGGCCCCGTCTTCCAGCTGAGGAAACTGAGGCTCAGAGAGCTCATGTGACTGGCCTGTGACCACACAGCAAGTAAGGAGAGAACCCAGTATCCGAACTCCCGTCCGTATGATCATTCCACGTGTCCCTGATGTATCTGCGTTAGACACCGTTTTAGTATTCGCTTGATGATTGGCTGCTGTCCTGTCTGCACCAACCTCCTAGCCCTTCCCTGATCGTCCCCTGAGCAAACCCCACCTCCCCGCTGAGACTCCTCCAGGGAGCCTTCCGTGACCATCCCCTTCCTTCCCCAGACCCCTCTGCACTTCCTATCCTCGCCGACCGGAAATCCCACTAAATTGTCCACGACAGTTTTGGTGGGGAGGCGGCCCCTGAAATATGCGAGGTTAGAGACGGACAGTCAGGTACATGTCTTTTTCGAGTCTCCCTAGACGCTGTGTGAATAAGGGGAGTTAGGTAAATGGAGGGCATTGTAGGTAATGACATTCAAATACAGACTGAACGATCGGCTGCCTCCAACACCTGTTGGGAACAGAGCGTAGCTGCAGACGCAGGGGGCTCACCACCCGTGGCTGATGGCCTACTGCATGCCAGACGCCGGGTTCCGTGTGGTACCCACATGAGTCATCAGGCACTGGGTACTGCCTGTGGTCCCACTGAGGAGCGCGGGGGTGCATGGAGCATCCGGGCCCCCCTCCCCACCTTACCCTGCCCCGTGGGAAGCTCCCGCCCACACCTCTCCAAGGTGTGCCGTCCAGATCCCTGCACACGATTTGGTGGTGGGCAAAAAAAAGTCCCAGAGCGGCCCACCTCTTGTCCAGACTCAGGGATGTGGACTTAAGATGCTATCTTCCCAGAATCCTACCTAGTCCTCTAAGAAAGGAGAACGGGTCAGGGTCACCCTCCTACTTCTCTCTCTCGAAGATTAAAAAAAGAGCCTAAAGTCACCCAGAAGCAATAAACCGCACCCCCTCCCCCCCTCCCCCCCCCGCCCCAGTTCCTGTACACAGGCATGACCTGCCTCTCTCAACAGCAGTCTGGAAAGTTCCTGATCCCAGCCTTGCCTTCCCACACGCCCGGCCCAGCCCGGGCCCCTCCACCCAGGAAAAGGGGGTGAGAAAGGCAGAGAAATAAACAAGGGTCTGTGTTCACCGGAGGCGGGGCTCTGTCCAGGCCTCTCCCTGTGGGCTGGAGCTGAGCCCTTGACTGACGGGAGCAGGTGGTTTTGTTTGGAGCTTCCAGGGGGGAAATAGCTCAGCTTTTCGCACTGAGGTAGGTTCACTGTGGACAAAGGCAAAGCTGGATGTGAGGCCGATCTTGGCAGCGTGCGTCCCTCCGGGGGATGGCGGGGCTCGCAGATGCCCGGGGCCCCGTGGCCGATTCTCTGAGCCTGGTAGCTCGTCCCTGCCCCAGGGCTGGGCTGGCCAGGAGTCAGGGGGAGAGGGCACTTGGGGCGTGGGGTTGCCTGATGGACTGAGAAGACAGTACCCGCGGCCCCCCGCCTGGTACGCCAGACGGAGGCGGGCAGACGTGGCTTGTGGCAGAGGGTCTCTGGGAGCTGGGCTGTGCTGGGTATGGAGGAAGCCAGCCGGGGAGGCCAGATGCTGCCACATGGCCTTTGGCTTCGGGGCCGAGAAAATCTGGCCACAGACTGTGGCCCTTCCCACCAGCTGACCCCTGACCCCCCCCCCCCCCATCATCGTTGGTCACGGAGAGAAATGGGTACGTGGGTGGGTGGGGTGACTCAGCTCTTCCCTAACCCTGGGGAAAACCACTCAGGATCAGAGCCGTGTCCTTCCAACCTGAGCCAGTCACTTGTTCTGTCCTTGCTCATCCTTTCCCAAGGCCCGAGCGGAGCGGGGAGAGCATCCTGTGTGTTCAGCAGAAAAGGGTGCTTCCCGCACCCAGCATTCTTTTCCCCCCAGGACTGGGCTCAGGGGAACACACACACCATGTGGTCCTGGACTGGAGCCCAACTCAGGCATTTTCCAACCAGTGGAAGGGAGGGTAGGCGAGAGGGGAGGGGGGGGAAGGGGGTAAGGCTGAGCAGGAGGCCAGGGCGCGGATGCAGGGCAGAGGGAGGCGGAGAAGTAAAGAATGGATTAGAATTTATTAAGCACCTATTATGTGCCAGGCACTTGCCTCGAATTCTCGCTTTATCCTCACAGCGCCCCCGGAGAAGCAGAGATTATCGCTTCCCGTTTTCAGATGAGAAAAAAACGAAGCCCAGAGAGGTTAAGCAAGCTGCCCCAGGGCCACACAGCAGCTCGGTAAATGGCAGAACCAGAACTCCAGCCCAGAGCTGTTTCTCTAGCCCCTGAGCTTCCTCCTACTCGGGGGTGGGGTGGGGTGCGGGGGCTTGTGGCAGAGACCCCTGGGAGAGCGAAAGCCTGGAGGAGATCCTGAGAAGGCAAAGGGAAGGAAGCCGGAGGCAGAAGAGGCGCCCAGAAAGGAGAAGAAGGAAGGGCTGGGCGGGGCACAGAGGCGCGCGCTCACTCGGCTGGGGGCTGGGGTTAAAGCCCCCGTGTTCCTACAACCCACTAAGCCGGAGAAATGAATTCTGATCCCTCCAAAACCCAACCTTGGAAAATGTGCGAGAGAAGGGTCTCCTTTCAGGGGAGCAAGAAATCCTCCGCACTCCTCCCGATGCCCCGGTAATGCCAGGATGTCCCCAATCTGCTTTGAGGAATGGAGAGATTAAGAATAATAAAAAAATTGCAATAAAATACGTGTGAAGGAGGGGGTAATTGTGGACAAACGCAGCATTCAAATTCATTTTTCAGGTCTTTTACACACCATTTCAATCTTATTTTCTGCTTGTTAATGAGATCTTGTTGCCTGGGCTAGGCAAAACCTTCCAATATCAGGACGTAATTGCACATAATTTTCTCTCCTACCAGTGATTTGCATCAGTTTTTAAAAAATTCTGGGCTATTTAACACCCCACCATCCCCCTCCCCGTCTTCCTGCCTACAAATCTCCCACTCCCTCCTCCTTCCTCGTCCCTGGTCCAGCAAGACTCATTTTAAATGCTTATTATAAACGCAGTGTCGCCAATAAAGAGAAAAAAAAAACACAAGGAGGAAGTGAGAGGAGAAAGCAGCACACGGAGTTTCCAGGGCTCATCGCACGAGGGGCACCGTGAGGCATGGCTCGTGGGTCAGGCAGATCGGTGTCAGTGTCCCATCTCGGCCGCTCGGCTGCTCTGTGGCCTTCAGCAAGTCACTTAACCTCTCTGAGCCTTTCTGCGGCACTTGAATGACTTCACAGAGCCCACGCGCTTCGCTTCCGTGGGATCTGGCCCTCGGCAGGGATTCAGCGGATGGAGTGCCTTTCCTTGCTGGGTTGGGTCCCCTGAGGCCCTCAAGTGATGCCAGGAGCGAAGTCTGCTGTGGCAAATCACTCAGGAGACCCCTTTTCATCAAGAAATTAAATAAAAGCCTTGAGATTTATTCCTGCCGGTTTTAGGAAGAAGGGGACGCTTCGCATTGGATGATTTGGACCCTGAGCCTGACTATGCCCCGTGGCTGCAGACTTCAGCTTCACCAGATGGACCGCAGGACGGACCTTGGGGGGTGGGGCTGGGGTGGGAGCGGGGGGCAGCCAGAGACCACAGAATAGCACAGAGGGCTCTGGAGGCAGACCGTTCCAATCCCAGCTCTGTCACTTTCCAGAACCTATCGCAGAGCCTGGCACGTGGCAGGCACACGGATGGATGGAGAGGTAGTTGACCCTGGACAAGTCAGTTTCCTCATCTGTGAAGTGAAGGTCACAAGATAATGGCCAGGGTTCGGTGAGTGAAAGCAGCCGAAGCATTTGGCCCCGTCCGTGCCGGCCCTCCGGAAGCATCCACCCCACCTTGGCCGTCACAGGTAATTCTTAACGGGCCAAAGAGGGAAAGGAGAAGAGAACATCAAGGAGCCCAAAAGGACAAAAAGGCTTGTTTCACTGTGACTGCGGCCGTGTGATGAACCGCACACTCAGAGAGTATTTTTCGTTAGTTCAGTTGGGGGAAATCGTAAATATGTAAATCCCTTTTACAGGTTCCTTCCGGTGAAGCTCCAGCGAGGAGCAAAGGACACAATGAATGTGGGACATTATGAAGGAGAAAATGAGCCACTGTGGCAAAAAAGAAACACCCCCTTCCTGTGAAGCAGTGGCAGGAGCCGTCTGCTGGGGGTCTGGGGCTCTGGGGGCCGGCCCTGCTGCTAAGCTAACTACGGTTTGGGGCAATTTTCTCCCCTGTCTGGGCTTTCCAGAAGTTTCCACTTCCAGCTCTGCTAGAATCTGCACTGAAGAAGTTTGGAGGAGAAGGAAGCTCAGGCCCAGGGCGCCCCACCCCCACCCCAGGGACACGCCCACAAGGGCCCTAAAGAAGCTGCCAGCACCAGACGCCCTGCCCGGAGCCTTTGGCCAGACGGGACCGTGTTCCTGATTCTTCGCTCAGGACTTCAGACTGCTCAGCGGGCATGAGTGACTTTCTGAGCCTGTCTCCCCTCACACCGGGAGGCCCCCGGGACAGCGCTGGCTTCTGCCATCACACCAGGGCATCTAAGGACGGGGGTTTTCCTCTTGTGTCTGACTGTGGGCTCCTCAGGATGGGCGAAGTCCTTCCTCCGCCAGACCAGGAGCCTCTCAAGGCAGTGGCTGCGTCTCCCCCATCAGACCGGGGAATTCTTAAGGGCAGGCATCCTAAGGGACCTACATATAGGTGTCCCCTTTATCTCCCCACCCACTACCCCTGCCTCCCAGCGTGCCCTGTGTGCGATTCCTAGCCACGGCGGGCATCAGATTACTCACTTTAATTCATAACCACGAAAGGTTCCTCTTGTCCTAAGCTGTCCTGAGTTGTTTTCTAAGAGCTGTGTCCAAGGACCTCAGCCTGGGCTAAAGGGGCGAGAGCGGGCTGGGCGGGAGGGTCTGCAACAAGTCCCCAACAAGCCATCAGGGACGAGATCGCACGGGCAGTACACTGACCCTTGAAGAGCACAGGTTTGAACGGCGTGGGTCCAGTTATGCATGGAGGTTTTCAATAAATATAGCACAGCACTGCAAATGTATTTTCTCTTCCGTAGGCTTTTCTTCATAACGTTTCCTTTCCTCTAGCTTGCTTTATTGTAAGGACGCAGCGTCAAAGAAACAGAACGTATAGAATAAGCAGTTAATGGACTGCGTATGTTCTCAGTAAGGCTTTGGATCAACAGGAAGTAGGCTGTTAGTAACATTTTAGGGGGAGTCAAAACTTATATGTGAGTTTTCAATCGTGGGGTGGGGGGGCTCGGCACCCCTAATCCTCACGTGGTCGAAGGGTCAAACTGTATTTGTTTTCCTGGTACCTCTTCAGGGGGACCCCGTGCACAAAGCCGGGGGTATCTTACCGAGTGCTGAGCCCCTGATCTTGTAAAGCTGAGCTTTGCACATGGCTGAGGGGCTGGGCTCATTATTGTCTGAACCTCTCAGGAGGCCTCTGCCCATGTGACTCAACTCTGCCCACTGGCCCCTAACCTGAGGTCCTGGCCTCAGTTTTCTCATCCGTGACATGGGCTGAATGAGCTTTCCCCTCTGCGGAGCTAAAGGGGACAGGATTTTTTTTTTTTACTGCCAGCCAATCTCCAAAAAAAAAAAAAAAGAGAGAGGGAGAGAGAGAGGGCATCTCTGAGGCAGAGGGCAGTGTTAGTTATGTTCTCAGGCTCTAGAGATCAGGGCTGAAGCCTGGCTTTGCTACCCAGTATTTACCACGTAAGAAACTCCCAGGACAGAGCCTGAGTCACAGGGGCTGGCAAGTTAAGCTGTCCTTGTCAACAGCGTATCAGATACACCGCATGGCCTGCCGTTCTATGATGTATTGTCTGCCTGTCCTGTGACACTGTCACCTCCGCAAGGGCAGGGGTCTTCCTCCTTGACGCTCACTGATTCATCCGCAGTGCCTAGAATGGTGCCTGGCACGTAGTAGGCCCGCTGTAAGTATCTGTTAGCCTGAGAGCCAGGGTTCAGCATAGATGGATTTCCCAGGGGATTTCGCCCAGGCAGTCCCTCCGTGGAGTCTCTGAGCCTTGACAAGCCCCCCTTCCCGGGATGGCTCGGAGACCAGGACCCGGGTCAGGCCCCGGGGGGGGGGGGGCACTTCTCCAGCCAGCAGCAAACTGACCAGTGCAATGAGCAGGTGCTCCGCAGAGCCCCAACTTCACCCCCACCCCCACAACATAATAATCGCCTTGGGCTTTTGTGAGAACAAAGGCCAAGGCTACTGGGGGGGGGGGGGGCGTGGTAAGGACCTGCAGTCTCGGGTGAGGGGTGATGTCCCCAGCCCAGACAGACCCCATCCCATCCCTCTCACCCAGGGGAGCTCCGGAGAACCTCCCTGCCGGTGGGGAGGCAGGGCGTGGGAAGCGGGTCTGTCCTGGTGGGGAGTGTACCCCTCCCACCCCTCCCAAGACCACGGAGGTGTGTGGCTGGCCTGCCCAGAGGGCAGAGGGAGCGTACGGGGAGTCACAAATACCAGAAGCTTTGGTACAGACCCAGACACCCCCCCTCGCTGTCCCCCTTCCGCAGGACGTGTTCGAAGCTTAACCCCGGCAGTTCACACGGACAGAAGCGCACCCGGACTGCCCTCCCGCCCACCCTGCGCACGGCCCCCTCTCCCCTGCCAGCAGCTGTTCACCTCCTGGTCCCCTCTGCCCCTGTCAGACCCTCCATCTGTCTTCACACCTTTGGTGGGAACCTCTGGGCAAGTCTCCGGAGTCAGCCCAATCCATCACGTCCTGACAGCCTCTCCGCCTGAGGAGTGGAGGAAAGCCTCCCGAGGGTCTCTGGGAGGAGAGGGGAGCGTCCAGCTCGGGCAGGGAGAAGGGTGGGCTACTGGCTGCTTACAGTAATGGCTGGGTTTTTTTTCTCGTCTTCGCTCCCTCCCCGAGGCTGGTCTCTGGGCCTAAACAGTGCATGAAACATCCTTGCTCTGTATCCCTCTCATCGCTGAATCGTGCTCCAGAAGCCAAGCGCCCCCTATTTGCTCGTCTCTCCTCTGCCCTGTGACAAAACTGCCACTTTGGGGAGAAACTTCAGCCCCGTGGGCCGCAAGGAGCAGTGGTCAGCCCCGGACTCTAGGCCCTGGCCCGGCCAACGCCTCCCGGGCCCTGTTGAGATGAATCGAGAAGACTGGCCTGCATAATCTCAACATCCCTCTTCAGATTTCCAAGTGAGGCTCCTCCAGCCTGTTTCATACCTCGAGGCCAGGCCTGGACCACATCCTCAGACGTGGACACCTCGGGTCTCTGCAGCCACGGCCGCCCAGCCAGCTCTGGGATCCTGTCTGCCTCTTGACTCTGGAAGGTCAGCTCAGCCACTTTGTCCTCCACACTAATGGCATGGAAGTCATGGCCTTGAGCGCCAAAGAGGCCAACGAGGTTCCACCGGGAAAGCATTCTGGTCTGCAGGCTGCATCACCCCGGTCCCTAATGTGGGCCCCAAGAGGACCTCGGGCATCACTGTTAGGAGCTCTGGGTTCAGCGGCTTGCTCAACTCTGCCCCGGCCTGGGGAAGAGGCCCCAGACAGAGGCTTAGCACCATCCCCATTTCACAGATGGGAAAATCGAGGCACAGAGAGGGGAAGGGACCTTACCCATAAGTAAATGAGGAGACTAAAATGCAGTTAGCTCTCCACCACACTCACTAACGGAGGCACACAGCGACGGACCCAAAACCATGCAGAAAATTAAAACCTCGGGAAGGTTTTAGACCAGGGGTTGGCAATTTTTTTTTTTTTCCCTATAAGGGCCACGTAGCAAATATTTTTCACTTTGTGGGCCACATGATCTGTTTTGAAAGTTCTCAGCTCTGGCCTTACAGCCCCAAAGCAGCCAGAAATCTGTAAAGGAGCGGGCGTGGCTATGTTCCAATAAAGCTTTATTGACAACAGCAGGAAGCTAGATGGATGTGGCCTGGGGGCTGTAGTGGACCTTCCCTTTGGCCCCCCTTTTTCTTCAAGTAACAGGGTTCTCATACTGATTATATTGTTCTGGCAATTGTGGGGGGCGGGGGGTTGACACGAGGACGAATGTTTATTCGGCCCCTATGTTGTGCCAGGCTCTGTGCTAAGGTTTCGGCCAGTTAGCAAGCTCAGCACAAACAACACCCTTCTTAGGAGGTTAGCAACACCCGGTTTAATCACTTTTTAGTTCAACGTGGGCTAAAGTGAGGCTCAGAGATGCTAACTTCCCCGACGCCCTGAACCGCGGAGCTGGGGTTTAACCCTCTTCCAGCCTTCACCCTTCCTACCGAACCAGAGCCGTTCAGGAAAGCTTGCACCACACTCAGAAGGTGGGAGGCAGGGCAAAACCAGCCTTGGATTTCCGCCTTTCCTCCGTGGATATTTGAGAACCCGCTGTGGCTACAGAAGGGAACCCATCAGCTCCTCAAAGCCACCAGGACGGCCAGCATCCCCGCGTCCTGCTCCCCAAACCACCAGCCACCACCAACAGCCTCAGCGATGCCTTCTGCACTGGATCGCAGGGTGGCCCCAACGACTTCCAACAGTCCGGGCAATGAGTGACGCAGCCAGCAACCAATCACACACGAGGGAACGAGCTCCAAGACCCAATGGGAGCAGGGCCCCCAGTCTAGAACCCCAGCGGCGTTTCTCTCTACCAACAGGAGGCGGTCCTGCCTCTCATTCGGTGGTCACGCCTGGGGAAAGGCAAGAGATGGGTGGAGCACAGGATGGAATCCGGGAAGGACTCCTGGTTCGAGAACCAAGCCCCAAAACCACAGTCAGCATCCCACAGGAAACGGTACAAGGCTTCTGCCAACACGCTGCCTGAAAATGCCTGACTTTCGTGAACCGAACAGCCATGAGGTGGGCGGGGGGCCGGACTCACAAGCTCTGGGGGGGGCTGTCGGGCCAGGAACAGCTTTTTGTTTCTGGTGGCCAGGAGCAGGGAAACCCATTCTCCGTACCTGCCCGCAGGGTCACCCGGGCCTGCGGCTCGGAGATAAAAGCCCAGGCAAAGGATCCCGGGTTCCTGACCAGCAAGGGTGGCAGGGGCGTCCCTGCTTCCCACTTTAACACTCTCTCTCTCTCCCTCTGGAGGTGCCCCGGAGCCCGCGGCTTCCCAGGGACCAGACTGGTGAGGCCACCTACCTGGGGAGACAGGCCGTTGCTGACGGGGTTCATGTGGTTGGAGGACGCCGCCGGGTTCATGAAGCTGTCCGAGTAGCTGCAGAAACTGTGGCGGGCTCCGTAGGCAGAACCGGTGTCGGCGGCCGCGGCGGCCAGCCCCCCCTGGTGCATGGTGGACGGCGGGAGGGGCTGGGGCCGGTGCACGGTGCTGCCCCCGTCTGCGGAGAGACCCAGGAGAGGGCCTGAGCCAGTGGCCCCGGCCCAGATGGCGGGCGTCCCAGGGCAGGGAAAGAACCGTCCGCGTGGAAGGCGAGCCACGAGCCTCTTCCTCCTCGTCGCCATCCAGCGGACGGAGGGGACCTCCCCTCGCTACTCAGGATGGGACCAGCTGGCTTCTGGACAGGACGCCGGGGACTAGCCAAGGCTCGACTGACAGCTAACCGACGTTCCAGACAACCTCCAGGCATCTGCACCGGCCACACTGCACAGTGTTTGGCACACAGTCGGTGCTCAGTCAAAGTCTTCTGGACTGAAAGTCAGACCTCACTGGGGACTCTCTTAATCTACCCAGGCCTGTCCCGACAGCATTTTGGGGGCACCGACCACCGGCCAGGTGCTTCTGCAAATACTGTCTAAGGGTGGGAAGCGGGCACAGGATTCCCATTTTACAGATGAGGAAACCGAGGCTCGGAGGGGCCGGGCACTCGTGCAAGGTGAAAAGGCCACTGAGTGATGGGGCCAGGGTCCGAGCTGCCATTTCTCTTCCTGGCTGCTGGGCTGCTGTTCTGCTCTGTCAGGGCCCCTCCACGCGGCCTTCCGGGGGATGAGAACATCATCGTCAATTTCTCATCAAGAATTACAGGGAGGGGAGAAAAAAAATCATAGGGAGGATCCCCTGCCTCTCTCCTCAGTTTCTAGAACTCCAGCCTGTCGGCCCTTTAAGAGGGAGCCCCAGGGGGGGCATGAGTCAGATGTCAGGTAGTGGGGCTCCCAACATGCGCCCCGGGGCGGGCGGGGGTGGGGAGAGAGAGGAGGGGGAGGACAGGATGGAGGGAGGGGTCCAGGGAGGGGTAGTAGCCTTGTCTGTCACTTCTGCGTTTTTTAAATTTTTTTTTTTCAACGTTTATTTATTTTTGGGACAGAGAGAGACAGAGCATGAATAGGGGAGGGGCAGAGAGAGAGGGAGACACAGAATCGGAAACAGGCTCCAGGCTCTGAGCCATCAGCCCAGAGCCTAACGCAGGGCTCGAACTCCCGGACCGCGAGATCGTGACCTGGCTGAAGTCGGACGCCTAACCGACTGCGCCACCCAGGCGCCCCATTTCTGCGTTTTAATAAGACCGCAGCGGATGCGTGTGACTTCACAGTTTGAGAAGCTCCGTTCTAAACGTGTGCGGGAAGGCTACCTGTTAACCCTCACCTGGAGTTCAAAGGCAGGAACTCACTGTTCCCGTGGTAATCGTCTGTCCACGTGCAAACAGACAAATGGCCATTAAAAAGAAAATGGCCCTTGGGGGCGGCTGGGTGGCTCGGTCGGCTGAGCATCCGACTTCGGCTCAGGTCACGATCTCACGGTCCGTGAGTTCGAGCCCCGCGTCGGGCTCTGTGCTGACAGCTCGGGGAGCCCGCTTCAGATCCTGCGTCCTCCTCCCTCCCTGTCCCTCCCCTGCTAGTGCTTGTTCTCCACGATAAATAAACGTTAAAGAAATAAATAGCCCTTATCGTTCCTTCTAAGTTAAGGAAGGGAGGAATGGGGGGCAGGGCGCGGCTGAGGTGCCAGGACAATCTCGTGCGCTCACCTTGGGAGATGGTAGTGGTGGGGTAGGTGGAGTCCGGCAGCTGGTAGGGGGGCAGCGTGGGCATGCCGGTGGGCGGGAAGCCCCCTGGCAGAAGGTGGTTGAACGCTGCCAGCTGGTTGGCTCCTGCCTGCTTCCGCCAACGGGCGCGGCGATTACTGAACCAGACCTGGGCGGGTGGAGAGCAGAGAGCGGGGATCCCTCAGCCTGGCTCCTGGCGGAGAGCTGAGGCACGGCTACCACTGGTCCCCGAGCCGTCACCCTGTGTCCAGCCCGCGTCCAATCCCCGCCTTCCCGCGGCCGGGGACGGAGTGCAGCGCACTTGCGTGGGTGTGAGCCCATCGTGGCCTCACCACCACCCAGCGAAGGGATTATTATGGGATTATTATTGTTCTCCCCATTTTATGGATGAGCAAACTGAGGGGCAGAGGTAGTGAGTGACCTGTCCACGTAACGGGGCGGGTCGGGGACACAGCCACGTCTGGGCGACTCCGTGCAACGTTCTCTCCACCGCAGCCGCTCGGGGGGCGACCGTCCTTGTCTTAACACATGCTCCCTCCCACCCTCTGCGCCAGGCACTTCCCCCCCCCCCCCCCCCCGTGCTGGTGCTTCACGTCGGCCCAGTAGACCCAGGAGACGTGTACTCCTATTCCCATTTCACAGAAGGGGAAACTGAGGCTCACAGAGGTCAAAGAACTTGCCCGAGGCCACACAGCTATAGCTGAAAGGAATCTGAGGTTCAAACTTCAATCAGTCTGACTTTCTAGAAGTCACTTGTCTGGATTTTGCAACGAGCTCTGGTCCAGAAAAGGAGGAAAAGGCTTACGGGAAAGCATATGGGCTTTGCATATGCCGTTCCCTCTAAGCCAGACACTCTTCCCGCAGCCAACTCCTGCATCTACATGGAATATTTGTTGAATGAATGAATGAAGGAATGAACGGATGAACGAGAGAACAAGGAAATACAGAGCCTGCTCTGGTGTATCTTTGCCAGGGCCGATGCGACAAAGCTCAGATGGGAGCCCCTCCTGGTGGGGTCCCCTCCAGCCTTCAGCAGCACAGGATCACTTAAGACCCTCCCCCCACCCGTCCAGCCTCGGCTGAGTGGAGGGGTGCTTCTGTGCCCCTGGTGTCTTTTGTCTTCCAGATCCTTCTGGAGGAGAGAAGCCGCGTTTAGCTTTCTGAGCTGGAGGAACAGCGCAGCCGGCTCTGACTCGTTTAGGGTGCACAGAGCAAGGAGTCGAGGCAGTCCGGTCAGGAGCGACAACCGGCTCTGGAATGAAACTGCGGCCCCCGCTTCTCCCCACTCCCCAGGGCACAGAGGGCTTCCCCAGGGGCGTCCTGACCGAGGGGCTTCTGAACTGGCGCAGAATGGGCGGTGTTTCCTCGCTCCCCCGCTTCTGGGAGAGGGTGTGGGGCACATTTTGGTTCCCACTCAACGTTTCCTCCTTCTACAGGGGAGGGACATCCCAGATGGCAGTGACACAGACATTCAGGAACCCTGAGCCCCTCCACTCCTCCTCCGGGCCTTCTGGGCGTGTGGAGGACAAGGTCCGGGCTTGGTGCTAACTTATCCTCGGTGCCTCACTGACACCCGTGCTGAGCCTCCTCTTGAACACACAGAAAAGCGCATCCACAGCTGATGTTTTCCAGCAAGTCCCCCATCAATGTTGTTTCGTCTTCCCTGATGTGTGTTTCCAGCTGCCTGCCTTATGTGACAGTGAGAGACACTTTTATTTTCAAATATATTGATTTGGGGGCGCCGGGGTGGCTCAGTCAGTTAAGCGTCCGACTTCCGCTCAGGTCATGATCTCGCGGTTCGTGGGTTCGAGCCCTGCGTCGGGCTCTATGCTGACGGCTCAGAGCCTGGAGCCTGCTTTGGATTCTGTGTCTCTCTCTTCCGCTCACACTGTCTGTCCCTCTCTCTCAAAAATAAATAATCATTTGAAAAAATAACATACATTGATTTTATTTTAAAAGCACATAGTGGGGTGCCTGGGTGGCTCAGTCAGTTAAGCGTCCGACTTCCGCTCAGGTCATGATCTTGCGGTTCGTGGGTTCGAGCCCCGCATCGGGCTCTGGGCTGACGGCTCAGGGCCTGGAGCCTGCTTCCGATTCTGTGTCTCCCTCCCCTCAGCTCCTCTCCTGCTCACATTCTGTCTCTCTCTCAAAAATAAATAAAGATGAAAAAAAATAAAATAAATAAAATAAAAACAAATAGCGATATGGATGATACATATATGTACCAAAAACCTTGAAGTCAGATGGAGAATGACGCAGGCGTGGGACACGCCATTCCCGACTGGCACACCATAGCTGCCTGTGGGTCATCCTTCCCTCGGATAAAGAATACCAAAGAGAGCTGGAAAAGTTCTTCCCCTTCTGTCCTTCCCTATCCTTTCCTTCTCTTTCCCTCCTTCCTTACTTCCCTCCTTCTCATCACGAACCTTTACTGGGACTGTGCTCTATGCCAAGCGAGATGTGAAGGATAGAGAGATGGACCGGACCGTCCTAGCCCTCAAGCTGCCCTGTGCCCCGGGCACACAACAGACAAGGCAGAGAACCACTGCCTCCCGGGACGTCAAGTGACTGACTTAACACAGGCCAAGCGCTTAGAACAACATCTACAACTATCATTTTGGTGGCCGAGCTCTTAGCTGGCATCCAGTGTAAGCTGCCCATTCACAGAGGGGGGCCTGGAGGCTCCAGGAGGGACAGGAGTAAGCCCCATCACCCCCTCCGCCCTCCCCCCCCACACACACACAGACACACCCCTGCACCAGAACCCCTGATCAGGGCTGAGTTCTTTGAAAGCAGACGCTGAGTTTTATTATCCACTTTTGATCCTTCCCACAACACCCAGCACTGGGAACACGATGCCATAGGAAGCAGCTGTTTACGGGGCTGAACATTCCATCTGGTCCTTCTGTCCACGGAGCACAGAAGAAAAGAACATGACGGGCAGAGTTGGGTTCAAGTCCCGGCACTGCTGATTAACTGTCTTTAGGGAATTTCTTCCCTCAGGTTTTCTCAGCTGAAAATGGAGAGACTGACCATACCTGCCTCCTAACGTCACGGGGAGGATGACAGTGACCATGTACGTGGAACACTGAGCATCGTGCCCCGCAAATGAGAAGTGTCCGATAAGCGTTATCTACTGTGAGGGAAAGGTCCAGTCCAAGTTGTTAATTAATGATGAGTCCCTCCAGTGTTTCTCAAATGGGATTCCTCTCAGGGAGGCTTCTGCTTCTGGGGGAAACACACAGGCTCAGAGACCTTGGTACTTGGGACACAGCGGATCTGTCCACCTCCGAGAAAGACGGATACAAGGTCGGGCTTGGCCCCTCGCTATTCAGGAGTGAAGGCTCCTCCAGAGAAAGGTTACTGGTCCCCAGGCACGCGTCCTCCTGCCTGATGCCCCCTTTCCCACCCTTCCTGGTGGCTTTCCGCCAGCTGAGACACGGTGTCTCCCCCGGACACTAGGGAAGCCAAGTATCACCCTGCAGGCTTCAGAAGCAGGGCTGGAGCAGAGCCAGAGGGAGGCAACGCGTTTGAGTTACTGGAACCCCGCCTGACACGTTTACCTGTGTCCTTGTTCATGCAAGCGTCAGCTCCGTGACAGCGGTTTCTGTCTGCTGACTCCCCGGGGCCCACAACAGCGTCGGCACAGAGTAGGTGCTCAATAAATGAGTGCCAGCTGAACGAACTGGGGGTTTCCAGGGTGGCCAGGATTGGAAAGAGCAGGTGGAGTTTTACTAAGAATGTACCCTACTTCTGGAGCTCCTGTGTGCCAGGCACCTCCAAATGCGGAGCGTGTGGTTTTTTACAGGTAAGCTTTTATGCTTAGAACAAGGTAGACTCTTCCTGTCACCTCCACTTTGCAGATAAGGAAACTGAGGCTGCAGGTGTAAGTGCTGGGGCTGAGATTCACACCTCAGCGTCTGGCTCTGAGCCCACTCGGGACCCCTTCACCATCTCCCCGGGCCACTGACACGAGACGTCTCAGGACTGCGGAATCCCAGAATCACAGACTTTTAGAATCCGACACCCGAGACCTCAGATCCATAGAGTCTCAGCGGTGCTCGGGAGGCTTGGAGGTCTCTGCCCTACCGTCCACAGCAGGAACCCTAGCAGAAACTAGGGTTTCTGGTTGATGGCACACTGTATTTTGCCTTACACACTTCCAGGAACGGGGATCTCATCACCTCACAAGGCAGCTCTGGTTGTCAATAAACAAAATTCCTAGGGGCGCCTGGGTGGCTCAGTCGGTCAAGGGTCCGACTTCGGCTCAAGTCACGACCTCACGGTTCATGAGTTCAAGCCCCGTGTGCTGACAGCTCGGAGCCTGGAGCCTGCTTCAGAATCTGTGTCTCCCTCTGTCTCTGCTCCTCCCGTTTGCACCCTGTCTCTCTCGCTCTCTCTCAAAAATTAACAAAACATCAAAAGAAAATGAAAAAAAAAATAAGTGAGGATCCTAGAACTGTAAGGAGCCGCAGTGACCATTTCGTTCCATTCCTTTATTTATAGATGAGAAACTGAGTCTCAAGAAAGGAAACAGAGCTATTGAAGGTGATACAGAGACCAAGGGAAACCTAGGCCTGCGGTTCCCAGTCCCTGCAGACCTTTATGTAGGCCTGGGGACGTTCCCCGACTGGCCCCGGTCCCACCCTCCGGGGCCTCTTAGAGCAGCCCCGTCCTCCAAATCGCTTCTCCGGGCCAAATGTTCTATCATCCTGGTCTTGATGTCTTTGGTCAGCTTTGGTCATTTGTTAAAAACCCAACGTATAATCCATCCCTCCTCTGCTGGGATCACGCTAAGTTCTCAGGCCAAGGTTGGGCACACTCACTGCCCTGGAGAAGCCCACAGGATGTTACGGGAGTCAGCATGTGCAGGAGGCTGCCTGGGCCCCCACACTGTGGGTCTGCCCGGCCTCTGGCTGCTCCCCCTGTTCCCAGCCCCCCTCCTTCCTTGGACCTTGAGTGACACCTGTTTCTGGGTCCCCTGGGCCAATAAAAGCACTGCCCTGACAGCCAGGAAATTTTACAAGGAGCGGTCAGGCTTCAAGGTGATGGGAAGCAGCCGCGGCCGCCAGACGTGGGAATGAGAAAGCACCCAGGAATGTGCCCAGGAGAACAGCTGCAGGACAATCAGAGCGGGGGGAGGGAGGCCCGGAGCCCAGGCCAGGCTCAGATATCACCCTGGAGAGGAGGGGAGAGAATGAGACAAGCTGGCTGCTGCCGCCTGCCCCCTTCCCCTCGGGGTCTCCCTCAAAGGCAGCCAAGGACCCCCCGCTCCAACAGTGGGGGTGGGGAGGGCGGAGGGAGGGACACCGGTTCCCAGAGCGTTTAAGTGCCACTTGCTCCTAGATCTTGCCCCACGGCTTTCAGGTCCCCGCCTCTGAGGCAGCTTCTTCCTTCCGCATGGAAAGACCTTGGCTTTGGTACCTGCCAGGCCCGAGTTCCGGCCCAGCTCAGCCCCAGCCGAGCTCTGTCGCTTCTCTAGGCCTGCTGCTTCTGCACCTGCGGCCTGCCTGGAGGTGACCTGCCTGACAAGGTGGCCTGACGTTCCGCCGGGTCATGCGTGAGGAGGGCTGGGGCAAGGTGGGCGCCTAGCAAAGCCGGGTTCCCCGCTGGAAGTGCCCAGTGAGCAGTCTGGGGTGGCCCCTCCCGCAGACCCGCCTCCCCCGTTTATGGGGAAGGCAGGCCGGGAACGCATTCCCCCAGGAGCTAGCCATCATGACCCTCTCTCACTTCCTCCCTGACCCGGGGAGAGGAGGCCATTCCCTCCCCCGCTGGGGCCAAGTGGCAGGTGAGGGCCTGTGAGCCCAGGCAGGTGCTGCTTTCACCGCCCTCCCTTCCCCCAGCCCCGCCGATGAGGACCCACCCCCTTGAGGGTGTGGATGGGGGCGTCCGAGGTCTGCCCATCCTTCCTCTGATGCTTCCAACCCACCAGGAACAAGCCTGCCCGGTGTGCTCACATGCTTCCTGTGACGGGAAACTCGTTACCTGTCCTAAGAAGCCGGGCCCTTCAGAAAATTTCCTCCTAATCACTTCCTCCCCTCATCGGAGATTTGGAGACTTTTGTGCTTCCTGAGCCCTGTCCTCTGGCTCATCTCGGAAGGGATGACTGCTCTCCAGCAGGACCTCACTGCAGCTCCTGGCTGCCCAGGGCTGCCCACCGCTGGCCCAGCCGGTCAACCGACGCTTGCTGCCCGCTTAGTCTGCATCAAGTGCCAGGGGCATTCCTCGTCTACAAGGTCCCCGGACCCCCTGCTGCAGAACCCCCTGGGGGCCCCCTAAACCCTGGGACCCCGGCCACACCTCCAACCCTCTCCGTTCCCGCCTCTTCGATTTGCCCGCCAACACCCGAGGCGCCGCCTCACCTGGACACGCGCCTCCGTCAGCTTGGTCCTCTGCGCCAGCTCCTCGCGGGTGTAGATGTCCGGGTAGTGGGTCCTCTCGAAGGCCTTCTCCAGCTCTTCTAGCTGCTCGGCCGTGAATGTGGTCCGACTTCGACGCTGCTTGCGCTTCAGAGGGAGGTCGGGTTCCGACTCCACGTCGGAGCCCTCGTCCAGCCGGTTCCCTGCAGGCAGGCGAGAGGGAGGGAGAGGGTGAGGGCCTAGTGAGACGGAGTAGAGCCACATGCCTGCCTTCCGACCCCTGCCGCGTGGACAGCCGGACCCCTCCTGAGTACAAGGGCAAGTATGTTCCCCGCAGCGCTGCTCATCACGGTGAAGGGGGGGAAGCAACCTCCGTGCCCAACCCGAGGGGATTGGTTAAATACTTCCTGGCACAACGAAATTTTTTTTTTTTTTTAAATCCCCTATCGTTGGGTATTTAGGTTAGTTCCACTGACAGAGAAGGATGTCTATGACCAAAGACTCAGGGTATGCTGAAATTCCTAGAACGATACTCTCCAAAATGGGAGAAGTTGGCTGCGCGTTAGTGATACCTCCATACACCTGACTCTAAGAAAAAGGCGAGGCACCAACCGGCACGCAAAGACGGATCCCGCTTCCGGAAAAAGCACGCATGACACATTCCGGAACACCGTGCTCAAAAGATTAACAAACGTTAACCCTCAGGGTGACAGAGCTTTTGTTTGTTTGTTTGTTTTCTTTACACTTGTTTATAGTTAGTATTTTTAAAATGATGACCATTTAGGGGCGCCCGGGTGGCTCCGTCGGTGGAGCGTCCGACTTCGGCTCAGGTCATGATCTCACAGCTCGTGAGTTCGAGCCCCTCGTCGGGCTCTGGGCTGACGGCTCGGAGTCTGGAGCCTGCTTCGGATTCTGTGGCTCCCTCTCTCTGCCCCTAACCCATTCGCATGCTGCCTCTGTCTCTCTCAAAAATAAATAAAATATAAATAAATAAGTAAATAAATAAATAAACAAAATAAAATAAAATAATGACCATTTAAGCAGCAATGCTATTGTTTTCAAGGAAAATACTGCAAAATGAAAGGAGGAGGGCCAGGAGAAAGGGAGGGAGGGAGACAGAGCAAATGCACATGCGCAGGGCTGGCAGTCAGGCAGCTTAGATTCCCTACCTGGTTCTGCCCCTAGACGCCCAGAACCGTGACCCTAAGAAGGCTACCTTCCCTCCTTGGGCCTCAGTTTCCCCCATTTATTACATGAAGCGTTTGGACTAGGTGACTTCTGTACCCAGGCCCTTCCTGGGTTGCTTCAGGATCTCTGAGTAACCCTCCAGGCTGGAAGAGACCTTACCTGGTGACCTTGGTCGTGACCATGGCCCCTACCTGAGAGTCCCCACTGATTTCCACCCAGGAGCCTGGGGATGGAGAAAAGCCTTTGCTTCCTGTGCAGACAGAGCCCAGGAGTCTGCGGCCAGCTTACTTCTCATCCCTGGACGGGGCTATCAGGCCAGCAATCTGCCTACCCCAGGCCCAGGCTAGAGAGGTTGCAGGAAGGGCTTGGTCGAGCTCCTTGGCCTCAGAGCTGAAGACACCCCGGGGACTGAATTGGCTTCCCGACTCCTGTGCCTCTTACCCATCTTGGTCCAGCAGAGGGAATGCCAGCAAGGAGTGGCCTGGCCGGGGCTCTGGAGCTGCACCCTCCGTGGACCCTGGGGGACTATGGGGAGCACAGAGGAGGGCCAGGAGAAGAGGAGACCAAGGAAGGGAGAGGGAAAGAGGAAGCAGGCGGTCAGTGGTGACCTTCCTCCCGCTCCTGCTTTCTCTCTCTTTCTTCTTTTGTCTTCAGTTCTCCCTCCCCCTCGCCTAGCATCCCATTTTGGGAATTTCTGGAAGCACTTCATGTTTCGTCATCCACTCGGTCACCGGAGCGATAGTGCTGTGCCTGGGCTGGGGACACTGTGCTCACGGCGTTCAGCCGGAGTCAAGCAGGAAGAGCCTCAGAGATCATGTGAGTCCACTGCAGATGGGGGAAACTGAGTCACCGAGAAGCAGCGTGACCTGCCCAGAGTCTCTCAGGAAAGGGGCACACCGGCCTCCCGCTCTCCTGTTGCCCGCCCCCACGCCGTCCTTGCTCAACTGCTTTAAATGTCTGTTATCCGAATAGGGGTAGGCCTCGCCCACAAGGGACACCCTCCTTCTTCCCCCAAACACCGCATATGGCCTCTGAGATGTTAGGTGAGGGGACAGGCATCCCAGGCCGCGGGAAGAGCATGTACAAAAGCCTGGCACGGCAAAGTGCACGATGGGCAACGTTGTCATGGGGCTCCATCCACAGCTGGGACGTCATCCGGTCTTGAGCAATGCTCCTCTGCCCCAGGTCCCCTCCCCTCCATCCTGCTCTCTTGGCCATTGGGCAGTCGTCTGTGCTTTTGATTGGTCACTGCCAGGTTGCCTTTGATCGTGACGCCACAGGACAAGGGAACCAGTGGCAGGGAAGCCCTCCCGTCATTACTCATCCCTAAAGGCAGAGACCTGGGGTCAGATCTAACCCCCTCCTCTCTCCTTTCCCAGCTGCCCAGCTTCCCGTCACTGAGAGGAGGCTGGGGGGGCACGGTAGGCATCCTGGGGCACCTTCCTCAGCACAGCTGGGGCTCAGAGCCAAATACACCCAGTCCCAGGGATTCAATCCCAAAATGCACTGCATAACCCAGAGGGGCACGGGGAAGGGGGCCACGTGGGCAGAGTGGATGTGAAGCACGTTCATTAGACACAGGCTGGATTTGGGGTGGGGGTGGGGGGGCAGCCTCCTGGCCAGCAGCAGCTCCCGCCCTCTCCCCCCACACAGCTGTGAGATGGAAAGGTCCCGAAGGGGGTGGGACAGAGCCAGTACAGGTGTGGGGAGAGCCCCAAGACAGAGGGATATGGCGACGGGCCTTCTCTCTGGGTTCCTGGTTTCTGCTCAGGGACGTGGGGAGTCCAATCCCGAGCAGGGAAGAAACAGCCCAACCTCCCAATCTTCTGGGGGAAAAACAGCCTCTGTCTTAGGAAGCTCCCAATCTGATGGAGGAGGTACCATCCCTATTCTGGGAATTTCCCAGTCTACTGAAGGAAACCCTGCTTCCGTAGGAACTGGGGCCAGGACAGGCACAGAACACAAGACAGCGACAGGACTTGAAAGAGCCTCAGAGCCCGCTGAGAACAGAATGAATGAGGGACAGGAAGGGTGACAGGAGCCATCTGGTTTGTCAAAGCTTAAGGGTGGGCAGGACTGAGGTCCGCTCAGGACAGAGGCCAGCCTAGGCGAGGTGGATGGACGTGGGTAGAGAGTCACCGGGGAGCATCTTCCACGGCTTCTCCTTCAGCCTCTGCCTCTCCTTCCAAGCTTGCCAGCTCCCACGGCGGATGACTCCGGAAGCCTCAGCAAGGCCAGTGAGGCGCCCCCCCCCCCCACCAAGCCCCCCACTGTCAGCCCTGCCCACGTGCTCAGGCCCACCCTGTCACTCCACGAGGTTCCCTGGCCAGCTCTTGGCACCCTTAAATGGCCAAGCCGGGGCCGTCTCAGACATCCATGCCTTTGACTTTGACCGTGAGCTTCCTCCACCTGGAACACCACACCCCCTTCCACTGGGCTCGCTCCTGCTTACCCAGCACAACGCAATTCATGGGTAGCCTCCCCCCGCTCCCTGAGCATGTCCAGGCCAGTCTGCACGCCCACCCTCGGGCTCTCAAAGCTCATCGGGGGACACCCAACCTGCCTGTCTATGGGTCTCTCGGTCCGACTGGACTGGGAGATCCCTGCATGGAGCAGAGCCTACGCCTGGGACACAGCAGGTGCTCAATAAGGGCGTCTTAGACGAACAGGGCCTGGCAGTACACTGGCCCCCGACACATGGCAGCGGTCACCACCCTCCGTGTGTGTGCCACACCCTACGGTTTCCAAGCTCTGTCACTGTCCCCACTCCAGACTCTCCCAATAACCGTGGAGGGCCCAGCAGGCAGTATCAGCCCCATTTTCAGATGGTCAGTGGAGCCCAGGGGCAGGGAGGCTGCGAAGAAAACCCAGGACTCGGGACTCACAGCCTAGCGAGAGCCAGCTTTGCAACAGAGAACTCCCAGGCGATGGAGAATTCCATTTCTGAGCGCGAAAGCCAACGCGGCTTGCTCTCTACCCTCACCCCCAAACATTCCCTGCTGTCCCTTCTGCCAGAGGAAAAGACGGGAAATGAGATGGTCACGATTGCTACACCTACCGACTTTCTCAGGAGGCAGGAGGGGAGCTGACCGTCTGCAGGTCCCTGTCATCTAGATTCGAGGAAGCCAGCAGTGGCCTTGAGGTCGGGGGTCCTTCTCTCAGCTCCCCCCGGCCCCCTCCCCCGACCCAGAGACGCCCCCCCCCCCACTGCCTCCAAACTCAGCCTTTATTACAGTTTTAACATAGGCCCGGCTCGAGCTGCGGCAGAGAAACGAATCACATAATAGTTGATATGCGTTTTAATCAAGTAATTCGGGCAGAGCCGAGAGCTGGCGAGTGTGGGCCCGGCGTCCCTGAATACCAAACAGGCCTGGGCGCAGGTCTCGGAAAATGGAAAAGTCATTTACAGCTCAGCTGGGGGCCCGGCGAGCCAGGGCCATGGTGGGAGCCCTCCCGGCCCCTCCGCAGAACTGCTCAGCTGTAACCAGCGTGCCGTGCGGTGCGTGAGGCTGGGAACGTCTGCGGGAGCCCGGCCGCACACAAGGGCCGGGCAACCCGGCTGGGCCGAGGGGCAGGGCTCGCTCGGACCCCGCGTGAAAGCTCCCCGGAAGTGAGCCCCTCCTGTCCACCACGAGTGCCCCAGCTTGTCTCAGGTGCCCATCCAGCACTGCCACCCAGGTGTCCGGATCGAAGGCCTGGCCCTCTTCCTCCACACCCTCTTCCTCTGTCGGCAACGCCTCCCATGCAACCAGCCCAGCACCAGGGCCAGGGCCATCAGAATCCCTGTTGGCTCCGAACCCACCCTGCCCTGCCCCTGTATGCCCTCTTCCTCATTCCCTGGACTCCAGCAACCATCTTCTGCTCCAGCAACCACGGGCCTTTGCATAGGCTGTGACCGCTGCTTGCAGCACCCTCCCATGCCCCCCGCCCCCCTGCAGTGAGCAGGTGTCCAGGCCAATGTAGAGCGGGCTATTTAAGAGCACAGGCTCCTGATGCAGTCTGCCCGGATTCTGTGGATTCCGCACATGTAAAACACGGATGATGTCAGGGACGCCCTCCCCCCTTCCTTGCTTTGTATTTTTCCACCACACCTATCACAATCAGATAGGCTGACTCTTCTATTTTATGGCCCTCCCCACATTGTCCTGGCCGTAATTAGAGCTCCTTGAGGCTGGGTGGTTTCATCTTTCTTGTTCACTGATAAATACCCAGGGCTTGGCACAAAGTGGCCACCCAAGTATCTGTTGCACGAACAAACGAACGAACGAGTA
The DNA here is from genome assembly GCF_016509475.1 of Prionailurus bengalensis. Classification (NCBI taxonomy): domain Eukaryota; kingdom Metazoa; phylum Chordata; class Mammalia; order Carnivora; family Felidae; genus Prionailurus; species Prionailurus bengalensis. Next base: position 13,453,999 of record NC_057345.1, on the reverse strand, counting down.
AGTAAATGAGCACACGAAGGCACAGGAAACCGTGTCAGGGACAGCAGTGCTCAGCCAATGCTAGCTGTCACTGCTCCTCGGCCTTTCTGATCAGCTTGGAAAGCCTTCCGAGCTCGCTCTCCGCCATCTGGCTCTGACACAGCCATCTCTGTGCCCTCATTGCTGGGGCTCAGCGAAACCGTCCACGCTTCAGCCCTGCTTTCTGGGAGGCCCCCTCGGGGGGGGGGGGCTGGGAGGCACTGGAGAGGTGGGGGGGTTTCCGTCTGACTCCACGTCCTCCGCTATTTCTCACCAACGAGTCAACGGGCCCAACTTCACTCTCCCAACTCTCCCTGTATTAGTGAGAGTTTAGGTTCACAACCTAAACCTGACAAAACGTTTCTTTCTCCAGGAGCAGCGTCCCTATCCGACCCCATCAGGCTGCTTTTTTTTTTTTTTTTTAAACTTGAAACTGCAGGTATATAATTTGCATTACAAAATGTGGGGCCCCTGTGGGGTGTTCTCTGATCACCGCTTCTCTGCTAACGGCCTGGGACTGTTCTCAGGCACTAGAGGGCACTCTTTATACATCCCTGCTAAGAGGGGGCCCATCAAGGAAAAAGGAAATAGTACTGTCTGAAACGGTACTGTGTAGTTAAACCGCCAGAATTCAGAGCCACATTTTCTCACGATGCAACCACAACTCTTTCTGCATGGAACCGTGAACCAAGCACAAGTCACATGCGAGAGAGAAGGGAGGGTTTCTGGAGGGCTGCAACTCTCTGGGTGCAGAGAATTCAAAAGTAAGGTGTCCCTGTTAAGGCAGGAGGTTGAAACTAACGACATCACAAGGGTCCTTCCAACTCGGTCTCTTTAACCCGTTGGCGTCATATGCAGCAAATGGGGAGTTCTGGAAGCGGACAGCAGCTGTGGGGTAGGGGAGGGGAGAAGGCAGGACATTTTTTTTTTTTTCCAACGTTTATTTATTTTGGGACAGAGAGAGACAGAGCATGAACGGGGGAGGGGCAGAGAGAGAGGGAGACACAGAATTGGAAACAGGCTCCAGGCTCCGAGCCATCAGCCCAGAGCCTGACGCAGGGCTCGAACTCGCGGACCGCGAGATCGTGACCTGGCTGAAGTCAGACGCTTAACCGACTGAGCCACCCAGGCGCCCCAGAAGGCAGGACATTTTAAAGCACTTAGGAGGGTCTCAGCTCACCATCCCCTTTAACTCTCTTCCTGGGATTTGAAGACAATCTTGAAAATAATCACAGTTTTCCTGTATCTCTTTGTTGGGCTATTTCTGTCGTTTACTCACCAGCCTCCTGTAAGGCCAGGAAAAGCAATGCTTGGTGCTGAGCAGAGAACAGAGCTCACTAGATCGGAACCTTAAAGGAAGCCTAACAACTGGGTCCCATCTTTTTTTTTTAATGTTTATTCATTTTTGAGAGAGAGAGACACAGAGAGAGAGCATGAGTGGGAGAGGGATAGAGAGAGGGAGACACAGAATCCGAAGCAGGCTCCAGGCTCCAAGCTGTCAGCACAGAGCCCGACGTGGGGCTCGAACTCACAAACCGCGAGTTCATGACCTGGGCCAAAGTCGGACGTTCAACCGACTGAGCCACCCAGGTGCCCCAACTGGGTCCCACCTTACAGAGTGTGGCCAGGCAGCCACGGGCAGACACTGGCGGGCAGCAGGGACAGAAGCTGGGAGGCCGGAGGGGCCTGAGCTTGCGCTCGGGATCTGCCTCCAACAAGCTACAGGTGCTGGGCGCGTTGTTGAACATCGGAGCCTCACTTTTGTCATTGCTAAAATGCGACAGTGGTGGGATGCAGGGGCACCCGTCTGAGCAGCTGTACCTCCAGGCCCGGTCTCTCCTCTCATTCGGAGAGCCTGGGGCCCCGGGGGCGGGGGGTGAGGTGGGGGTGGGCCTGGCCCTCCAGACTCACGCCTTGACCTGCGGTGTGACCCTGAGCGTGTCACGTGTCCCCTTGGAATCTCCATCTCCCCGTCCAGCCTCAGGAATAAGAACTCCGTGCGCCTCTGCTCCTCAGGGTGCTGGTGTGGCTGCCCGCGTGGGAGCCTCAAAACATACCACGCAGTGCCTTTGTCCCAACGATCAACACAGGAAGGCCACGCCCCCTCCTCTGGGCCAGTTTCCTCGTCTGTAAAGCGAGGAAAGTAGGAACAGAGGCGTCGGGCGTGAAGGTTACATGACTTGCCCCAAGACAAGGGTTTAAAACGGTGCCAAGTATACAGTAAGCGCTCAATGAACGCGAGCTGTGATTGTCGCTATCGCGGCTGTCATCACGGGTGTCTGCAAACGACGAGAACTTCATCTACCTCCGTACCCTCCAGAGGCAAGCACGTTTGCGTGGCACGAAACACAAAGGCAAGGAAGGAATGCGTGTATGAACCAACGACTGCGTGAACGGCGGTCCCTCCCTTGTTCCCTTCCTTGTTCTCCTATGGCGAGCGCTCCGCACAAACCCCAGCACGCCCACAGACCGCCCGCACCCTCTTTCCCCAGGGGAGGCCGTCCCAGATGCCGGCGGTGCCCGCAGAGGAGAGGGGTGCAGCGGGCTCGGATACAAGGGCTGGCAGGCACGAAGGGCCAGCGAAGGAGACAGGCCCTCAGGAAGCTGGGCCCGGGGAGGCCCGGCTCGAGGGCTCAAGGTCAGCGAAGAGGAAACAGCAGCTGGGGCCGCGGCGAGGAAAAGGCAGGCAGGCCACCCGTCGGCGCCCCACAAAGCCGCTGTGAAAGGGCCATATGCCTGAGAAGTCAAGCCTGCCCCACCAGCCTTCTCTCCCCGCCACCCCCTCACCCCTCCTCACTGCTGGAACTCTGGGAGGCACAGAGGGGTTGCAGACAGTTGCAAAGTCATCAAAGGAGGCAGAGATGGTAAATGGCTCAGGACCCCCGGCCCCTGCCCCCCTTCATCCATCGAACCACCCCCCCGCCCGCCTCCAGACTCAGCCGTGAGGAAGGGTTTCAACCTGGGGCTCGCTGGACCCTAAGACGGGGCTCTGCCGTCACACAAAGTCTCCTGCCACAGGACTGGGGACGAAGGATGCAGGAGAATTAAGCTACACGTGGCTGATGTGTTTCGGGCACACTATGTGCCTTTAGCGCCGTGAATCACAGAGTAAGGGCTGTTATCAGCTCCGTTTTATAGGCGAGGAAAATGAGGCTCAAACAGGGTAGACCAGCCCATGGCACAGCGACAGAGAAACCCAGGCAGCTGGCCCCGGAGGCCCATCGGAGCCTGGCATCCGAGGTCCTTGCCCTGACCTGGGCACGCCTTGCCCTGTGGGCTCCTTCCAGACCTTCGTACCTCGCTGCCGCCCGGGGTCACTGGAAATGCTCTAAATCACTTCCTAGTCCCCCCATCCTGCAAAGCCGCACCCGACGTCCCCCTAGACCACGAAGCTCTCCGTGACCGCTACACCCAGTCAGCTCTCGCTGAATGCCCGTGCTATCTGCTGCCCACACCACCCTCCCGGCACCTGGCATCGACTCCTGCCAGAGACCAACCATTAACTTGTAATGCACATGTTCTGTTTACCAAATACACCATATCAAAGGGCTTGTAAGAGGGTTATCTGAACTTCTTGAGTGTGACAGTTGGGCCTCCCCCCATCAAAGTGGGGACACCCTCAGAGAGACTGTGCCTTCGCTAGGAGTATCTTGAGGGTAGAAACTCTGTTTCTCTGTTATAACTGGGTGTTACCCTGTCCTGTGGTTCCTATCATTCTAGAATGTTCTTTTTTTTTTTAAGTGTATTTATCTATTTTGAGAGGGGGGAGGGGCAGGGAGACAGAGGGAGACAGAGAATCCCAAGCTGATAGCAGAGACCCTGACGTGGGGCTCAATCCCATGAACCCGTGAGATCATGACCTGAGCTGAAATCAAGAGTCGGATGCTTAACCGACTGAGCCACCCAGGCGCCCCATCATTCTAGAGTGTTCTTTTTTAATTTTCTAGAACGTTCTTAATGACAGTCTTTGGTAGGAACTGCAGCCACCCGTTTAACAAAGAAACCATGCGCCTTGTCATCCCAGGCACAATCGGAAGCTGTGATTCAAGCTTCCCCAGAGTCACAGATTCTCTCTCAGGACCCTGTGCTGAGTCATTTCTACCCACCCAACTCCCGACTCTTCCCTCCTCCACCTTTCTTTAAATAGGCCTCCCAGAAAATTCTATAAAACCCAATGTTCTGTTGCACGTCAAGGAGCACAGAGGAGCGTGGGCCCAACAGGTATTTATCAGTCCCCTCCTGGGTGCCCCACAGACCCACGCTGATAAAAGCGACAACAGTGAATGTTCACCACAACGGAAACCAGCAGACACGTCGGACTCTCTTAAAGGTGGGCAGTGGCGTGGGCTGAGCCTAGAACACAAATATGAACACAAATATGGGGTCACTGGAAATGCAAGCCAGGACTGCGGGGTCACTGGGGCGAGTCACTCTAAGGGAGGCCAGCCTCGCTCCTTAGAAAGGAAAAGCTTCACCTGGGAGGCTCACCTAATAGAACAGACTTCCCCTCTGTGGCCCAACAGGAAAGCCATCAGCCTGAGTTACTTCTCCACCAGAAATGCCAGGTTCGGATGCAAAATGTTCACGCAGAAGTGCCCTCCACCCTGGCCACAGGCACCCAGTGCCCCGGCCAGATGAGGCAACGATCACCTGGCCCAGAGACGGCTCCCCAGGAAGGCCATGGGCTGGCTGGAGAGACTGGGGGCTCTGGATTGCAGCCCTGAAGTTTGTTCCTGGCTTTGCCTTCAACTTCCTGTGTGGCCTCTGGCAAGTCTAAACCCCTCTCTGAGCACCATTTGCCCTATCCCTAAAAACCAGAGGTCCTCCTGGATCTTTAAGAACAGCCTTGAGAAGGGGACGTGGGGTCTATCTGATTTATTCACCACTTTCTACTCCCAGAGCTTAATACAGTTGCTGGTGCACAGTAGGGCTTTCAATAAACGCCTATCTGGATAAATAATGATCAATCAATGGCGGTAGGGGCGAGGTCCAGAGGGACTGGGATTCTAAGTTGGGGGTGCCGTGTGGGGTACAGGACACCCTGAGATCCTCTGATTCTTGTGGGGGCAGGGAAGGACAGATTTCATGACCCTTATATTCTGTTTCTCAATAGTCCTCAGGCCCTTCTTCTTCTCTTAGGGGAAGGGGTTAGGGAAGGTTTATCCCTCCCCTCCCCTCCCCTCCCCTCCCCTCCCCTCCCCTCCCCTCCCCAGGCCAGTCCTGGGCCCCTTGTGTCTCAGGCTGGGCTGGTCGCTGGGCAGCCAGAGGCCTTTCATGGCGCATTCTCGCATTCTTGGCTGCCCCTCCCCACCCTCTCTCCCCAGCAACCCCACCCTGTCATGCTCCCATCAATCTGCGGCAGCCCAGCCTCTCCAGCTGGCCTGGCTGGGCTGTTCCCAGGCGGAGCAGGTCCACAGTGGAAGGTGGTGGAAAAATGTGGACAAATTTCTGATTTGCAACACTCTGGGAAAGAGTTTATTGCCATTGTTTGAGGACGAATGTATAAATAAAGCAAGGCGAAGATTGCAGGGGGAGGCTGATGAAAGGCAGAAAACGAGAAATTTTATGGCCATAAGGAGCGTACTCTAATGGTGATTTTTGAGGCACTGGACCATGGTAGTTACTTAGCCAAATGATCGCTGTGAGGCTGGGCAAGGCGGCTTATTTCTTAATTACTGTTACGTATTATGTCAGGCAGATACCCCAACCCTGGAAAACTTGGTCCCGGAGCGGACACCAGCTCAGAGTCAGGTCCCAGTGCTGGACTGATGGCAGGCTGATGGGAGGCACCCACCGAGAGCAGGGGGCTCCCTGGGCCTGCTGCCCTCTCTCCCTGCCCAGGTTCCCGCCTCCAGATGTTAATCGGTCCACTTCAACCTAGGTGTTGGGCACGTGCAGGTTGCAGCTGATAATGGCACAGAGTCTGGCTTCCAAAGATAGTTGCAAAAAGCAGCCAGGGGCTCATCTGGGACTCCTCGCTGTGAGTCTCTGCGCAAGATAACTCGGGACGGGACAGAAGGTGGAAGGAGACAGGCCGGGTGGGCGGTCAGAAGGGGGCTGGTGACGGGAGGAGGGCGGCTGTGACACATGCCCTCTGTTTCTTCACCTGTAAACAAAGGGGCGGAACCAAATCACCCCCTTTTGGGTCGTGATGCCAAGATGCTGTGATTCTCTTGATCTCAGAGTTGCTGAGGCTGAATTTTCAAAGGTGACCAGCACCTGCCCCACGGAACGCTTTTCTCTTACTGGTTCACCCCTGTCGAGTAACGCACACAAGGATCAAGGGGTTACGGTTTACCGAGGGGGTCCTGTGTGCCAGGAGCTCAGTGTGTGTTACGTTCTCATGGAATTCTCTTGGCCATCTCAGGGGCCAATGCTCCTGGGTAAACGCTTCCGGAAGGGGTGGAGACTTTCTCAGATGCGAAGTGCTAAAGCCTCCTTTCGACCCAGGCGGGTGCCCAGAGTCACCAAATACATTTTCAAGGAAATCAAGCCGCCTCCCTAGCATCTTCTAAACCAACCATTCCCAAGCTCGGGGCATCAGGACCCCCTGGAGGGCTCGCTGGAACCCAGACTCTGCCCTGGGTCTCCCTCGGCGGGAGTTTCTGATTCAGCAGATGAAGCCGGAAGATAGATTTCCACCGACTTTTTCTGTGGCGCTGATGCTGCTGGTGGGGGCCATGCTCTGAGAAGCACTGTTCTCCAGAAATTCAGAGAAAAATAGCAAACAAACCCAAACCACGCTGCTCTGGGCAAAGGGAGAACCGTGCGACGTCTTACCTATCTATTATCGGAATGGAAATGGAGGCACCGAAACAGCCTGCCTCTCGGCACCCCCCGCCCCCGGCCCCCAAAGCCCGCATGTTCTTCACGCATGGCGTTGGTGGGGAGGAGACACTCGGCCCAAGGTGAGCCCAGCCCAGGGGGCACACTTGGCAGGTGCACTTTCTTCTCTGTGGTCCCTGCTTCTGCCACTTGCCATGGCGTCTGGGTTATCAGATTCTTGACAGGCCACAGCCCGGGGTGCCCGAAGCCCTAACCAGGGCCGAGCCTGTCCCAGCCCACCTCAGCCTCCGGATGCACCTGTTTCCACCCCTTCTCTCCGCCCTGGTTCCATACTTAGGTCCTCTTTTCCCTTCCCCCACTGCGTCCACCAAGCAGATTCCGTCACTTGTATTAACAAGGGGAAAGAGTTGCCACAGCATCAGGGGACCGAGCTTTACAAGGCTCACCTCAGGGACTACACCTGACCCCTGCTTCCTCTGTGACCCACCTTCCAGCCTTCTAGTTTGAACGGTTGGCAGGGGCAATATTTCTGCTCCGGAAGGATGACGCTTTTTCTCTTTTAATCTGTTTTGTTCATTGCTTTATTCCCAGCGCCCAGGAGAGGGCGTGGCCCACGGAGAGGGCTCAACACACGTTTGTCGAATGGATGAACGAATGAGTGAGAGGGGGAATGAATGCATGGCCTCCTCCTACATGCCCAGATCCACGCAATAACTTGCAATGTTCCCATAGACGCCTGTGACTGTTTGCTCTTCAAGCTAACGTGATTACCGGTGAGTATGTTAGGGTCACCCTGCACAACCGTCTCATTAGAGATGTATTTATGCAACACCAGACACCTGGCCCCACGCTGAGAGCCCCAGCTAGCCAGCTGAACCGTTCCAAGAGGTCTGGGGGATTGACGCTCTGTAAACCAACACACGGGTACCCCGCTGGATCCCCGCCCCCCCCCCCCCCCCGTCTACATCCAGATGTTTGGTCCACTCAGAGGTGGCCCAGATGCAAACGTGGCACCTTAACGAAGGCTGCAAAACAGCCCCCACTGCCGTGGGAATGATCCCCCAGCCACTCTGGACTGTAAGCATCTCGCTGCAGAGTCAGACGGCTCTGGAAGCAGGCGAGCCAGTTTTTAGAGGAGTTAAAATCCAATTTGATCCCGCTGCCTACGCCTTTTCTAGTTTGATGTGTTTTTGATAAAAAAAATTTTTTTTTCTTTTGATCAATAAAAATAAAATCTGTTACTCGCACCCTGGGGCAAATTATCGCCTCGGGCCCCGTCTGCTGAATCTTGATAGAATAAATGATGGTTATTTTTTTTCCAAAATGGGGCCGGCCATAGGTTAGTTACGTTAACCTGCAACGATCTGGTTAATCTGCAAACGATCCGGTTCTCAGCGGGGGCAAGAGGGGTGAGGGATGGGGCTCCCCAGTTCTGAAGAATGAGAGGTCCACCCCATAGGACTAAAACAGGGATAAAGGGCGTCCATGATGCTCTCACCCGGTGCCAGGTACTGTGCTTGGCACACATAAGTGGCATCACCCCACAACACTCAGCCCCGGGCACTGATTATCAGAGCAGTTCCACGGAGAAGCCTCAGAGAAGGGCAATGATTTACCCAAGGCCACACGGCTGTATGCGGCCACGTCAGGACTGGAATTCAGGTCCATCAGGAGGCTGAGGTCATGTGCAGACCCCCTGCCTTTCATTTCTCTGAGTGAGGGCAGTGAAGAGGCCTTGGGAACCGGAGAACATCCCCACTCCAACGCTTCTCTCCGACCGTCCCTTGCGTGCCTCCCTTCTCGCCCCGATCGGGGCAGCTGGAAAGACCGGCACCCTCCGGCCCGGGGCTGCATGTGCTGGGAGACGACGCAGCATTTGAGATACGGACGTGGTCATCACGGGAGGGTGCGGGGTCCGGCGCTTTCGCGAATGCACGCGGAAGGACACACGTCTACGGTCAGCCGTGGTCCTGTTGTGTTCACGCGCGTGTGCACACGTGCTTCCGATTGCAGGCACTTCTGCCTTCTGTTATAGATTTCGGAACAACGGCGACGACGACAAAATAGGATCGCTCATTGGAAGAATCCTCTGGATCCCGCAAGAGGCCGGGTGGGGTGGGGTGGGATGCGGTGGGGGGGGGGGGGGTGGCTGGATGGCCTCACAGGCTGCACCAGATGTGCGATGCGAGGCTAGGGGACCCGGTGACTAGATTCGGAGGGTCGGGGCTGAAAGAGGGGGAGATTCTGAGCCAGGGGAATGCTGAAGGGGGCCTGGGGATGAGGGAGGGGTTCATGTTGGAAGCGTGGAGGGTGGTAACCATTGTGGCGGCCGCAGGACAGGAACAAGCAAACGCCGAGCGCCCAGTGTGTGTCGGGACCTATTTATACACTCCCTCGTCCCCCCCCCCCCCCCGCCCCCCGACGACGGCAGCGTGAAGGAGTCACATTCTTCCCGTTCTAAAATTCAGAAGCAGAGCCTCCCATTAGGCCACCAACTCGAAGGCACGCAGCAGAGCGGAGACGCAGGATTCGAACCCAAGCCAGCGGAACCTCCCGCGAGGCGGGGAGGGGAAACGCCTCCCCAAAGCCCAGGGTTTGCCCTCCCAGCCCCCTCCCGCGCAGCCACGGGGGCCCCCCGGCCCAACCTCCAGCTTCTAGCGCTCTCAGGCTCGGCTGCCTGCCCGCTAATTAGATTCCCCTGGAAATAAGAGTGCATTGTACAGTTCCGCTAAAGGCAAACTGATTTCACAATTTCTTTTCTTTCCTTCTCTTAATAACTCGCAATGTCTCAAGGAGGTTTTACTTACAGCCTGCACACTGGAAAATTATTCTGTCTCTCATGCACTCATCTTTCTCTTAAGGAAAATTGAAAACTGGATTTCTCCGGCATCACCGCCACCCCCCCCCCACCCGTGCCCCCCCTCCCGCCCCGCCCCTCCCCTCCTGTCTTGCGCCCAGACTGTTCTAGTCCTTGGCCCCTCTCTACCTCGAAAGCAAGGCCCCCTGCCTTCCTGCCCCACAGCCTGGAAAGGCTGGCAGGCCCAACTGATCTTGGGAACAGCAAAGACTTCCAAAAGTTGAGAGAGGGGCCGGGGGGAGGGGGGAGGGAGGCGGGGAGGGAGGCCTGCGGTGGGGGGGGGGGGGGTGCAGAGGGGTCCGCTCCACTGCGGGCTGCATTTGCCTTCAGAGAACTGAACTGACTCCAGCACTTTTGGGGGAGGAGCTGGGTGATGAGGGGCCTTCATTGGTCCCATCGGGTTCCCGTTAAGTGTCAGGGAGTAAATTATAAACAAATGGGTCCCATTTCCATTTCTGAGGGCATCTCCAGCCCTGCCTTCGCCCTCCACATTTAAGGGTACATCCCCTTAAGTGGTGCCTGATGGGGCAAGGAGCCAGGTGGAGGGTGGCACGCAGGCGGGGCTTGTCCCCACACCCCGCAGCCCCTGCCGGCCGCCTGGCACCCACTCCCCGGGCCCTGGGGCCAGACCAGCGAGTGACGTGAGACGGACAGACGGATGGACAGAGGGACGGACATGCCGGGGCGGGGACTGTGGATCTGGGCCGTAAGTCAGTTAGGGTTCACGAAACGGGTTTGAGAGCCCCCGAGGGGAAGCAAGAGGGTGATGAGGGTGCTTGCTGGAGAACGAGGCCGGGGCCAGGGCGGCCACAGCCACGGGCTGGAGCCTGGGAGGGACGCCAGACGTGTCCCACCCTGCCGCCACCCACCCTGCCGCCACTTCTGCCCGCCTCCCGGCTTCTGCTGCCTCTGGTCCCAGGATGACAGCTGAAAGTAGGAGAAAGATCCAGCCACACCCGTGCAAACGACAGGGCAACAGTAACGGGGATCATCTGCCAGGCACTTAGGAGCCCCGGGGCACTTAGGAGCTCACTGAATCCTGGCAACAGTGCCCCCACAAGGGCTCTGGAGTGCAGACCTCATCACCAGGGCTCACCATAGCTCACAGGAAGCACGTCCTGTGTGCTCTTGTTCCATTTACAGATCAGGAATCCGAGGCTCAGAGAGGGAGAGGGCGAGGTTGATCTCAGGTCGGGTGCGGAGGCACCCGCCTCTCTGTTCAGGATGGCTTCTCCGGACGGACTTGGTCTCTAGTGTTCGAGACCTCCTTTCTATGTCAGCAGAGTCCAGAGGTTCAAACTAGAAGCAACCTGAAAGGTACTTCGGCCCCAACTCATTGTCCTACAGATGAGAAAACTGAGCCCAGAGAGGGCAGGCGACTTGCCAGAGGTCACACAGCAGGTCAGTGAAAGAGCTCATACTGCTGTCAGGTGTCAGGCCACCCCTCTCGTCCCAGAGACCCACAGACACTCTCAGGGTATGTCAGCAAAGGGTGGAGGGGTGGCCAGCAGCAGGCTGCCCCATCTAGGGGTGCCGATAACTCCATTTTGCCAAGTCCTGGGACCACTGACTCAGGACAGGCTCTGGAGCTCTAAATAGGTTCTGGATTCCTCCTGGCCTCCCCTGCCAGGCCGGAAGCAATGCCATGAACTGCCAGCCCCAGTCTGGGGTGGCTCCAGACCTGAGAGGAGAACCAAGGAGAAGGCAGAGTGAGGAGGCCAAGTGCTAGGAACTGAGTCACGTCCAGCCAGGCTGGGGATCCAGAAACATCATTCCTTTGCTCCCGAAGGGGAACTCTCGGCTGCCAGCGGCACAGTGGGGCTTTGAGGCCAAGCACTGGGTGGGGGGAGTCTGAATCCTGGGTGACCTCAAGGTGGACACTTAGCCTCTCTGAGCCCTAAGCATCTAGGAGGCGGGAGGGTGCTAGGGTAAAGCAAGTATCTGAAGAAGGGAAGGCAAAAGAGAGGCCCCTATCCTGTGGCCCCTGATCCCTCCCAAGGGCCCCAAAGAAAACCGGCACGGTTACTTGCTATATCCTCGTGGGCCCTGACCTGTTGCAGGAAGAAACCTGAAGACGGGCCTGGCCTGGGAAGGGACTTGGCTAAGGCTGAGTCACTGTTTGCCGAAGGTTACCCAAGATGTGTCCACACAAGAACCAGCCAGGGTCCTCCTCCAGGGCCTCCAGACACACCAGCCTGCCCAAAACCAGGGCAGAAGCAACCCTCCTTCTGGAGAAAGACTTGCCAAGCCAGGAATCAACAGGGAGGAAAGCTGATGTAAATGAATGCAAAATACCTGGATGGCAACCATTATTTACTCTAACAAGCATTTAATGAGCACCTACTAGGTACCAGGTGCTTTCTCACACACGGTGGCCCTTCTATCCGCCTCACTGCTCTCTGAGAGGGTTCTGTGGTTCTTGGTGTTTGTAGGTGAGGACATGGAAGCTGGGAGGGTGTGGCTCAGGGATCCCCGTGGCTGCAACACCCACAGCTCTGACTCTGGGCGAGGGGTTCTCAACCAGGGCTGTTCATTGGAATCACGGAATAATGGTCTGGGGTGCAGCTTGGGCACTGGAATATTTTTTAAAAACTTTTTTTTAATGTTTATTCATTTTTGAGAGACAGAGCACGAGCAGAGGAGGGGCAGAGAGAGAGGGAGACAGAGAATCCAAAGCAGGCTCCGAGCTGTCGACACAGAGCCCGACGCGGGGCTCGATCCCACGAACCGAGAGATCACGACCTGAGCCGAAATCAAGACAGACGTTCAACCGACTGAGCCACCCAGGCACCCCGGCTTCTACCATATTCTTAGAGCAAATTCCACCCCTGCCCCCCCGCCACTGCCAAACTCCCCCCTCACTCCCTGACTCATGACTCGCGGAGACTATAGGTACGTATTTCCTTAAATCTACCCTCAGACCCCTCCGACTGCACATCCTCCAGAATACATCTGCTGGGGTTCGTCTGCCTTGTGCGGCCTCGTCGTGGGAGGACGTGGCTTCTTGGGACAAGGTCTCCCTTTCCGGGGCTGTTGCAAAGCCAGGGCTGTGTGCGGACTGAAGCATCCCTGCTCCCCCTGCGGCTCTCTGAAGGATGTAGGCGAAGCCCAGCCACAGGACAAACTCCCCCCCACCCCCCGACGCTTTCCCTCTCTGTAGGATTTCACACTTGACCATGAACCTCAGAATGTTATTAATCTCCCCATATACAGATGGGGAAGAGGCATACGGCGGTAAAGCGGCTGGCCCGACGGCACGCACACCTAGCCGTGGGAGGGTCAGGCCTCGAACACCGGTGCCTTCTCGAACCTGGCCAGGGGCAAGCCGCTGAGGTCACACCATCTTCCCAATCGGCAGCAGGAGGGAAGGAAGTCAGATTAAAGGAAGGACTGCTCGCCCTCAGGTGTCTGAGCCCTAGAGCCAGCTGCTTGGGAGAAGCCACAGGATGTCTCAGGGGCCTCTCCCGATGACCCCAGAGGACCCCTGCCCCCTTAAGCGGGCTGCTAGAGTCAAGCTCCCAGATGCCCCCACCACCAAGCAGTCTGAATCTTTCCCCAGGTGAGTGGGAGGGGAAATTCAATCCTGTTTCCTTTTCTTCAAACGTGCCAAAAGCTTGTTTGCTCTGAGAGGCCCGTGAGGCCTTGGCTTCCCTGGTTTCAAATAATTGACTTTCAAAGCCTGTCTTCAGGTGGAACGCAGCCACACAGCACCTGGGCGAAGGGCTGAACCCCCGAGGACCTGGCCAGGGAGTGAATGGGGAGGTGTCTGGGCTCCAGGAGTGGCCAGGCGCCTTCAGTCACCTCTGCTCCCACCGGCCCCTTCCCCCACCCCACAGCCTGTCCCACAGTCACCGGCTGGCGCTGGGGGCTCTTACTGGGCGGCTATTAGAGAGAATGCGGTACGGGCAGGTACACGTTCACCTGGGCCACTTCTGGGGCTTGGGGCACAGAGCAAGCCCCCCCCCTTCTTCTGCCCCCCAGCAGCTTCTTCCCTGGAGAGCCCATGAGGTCCCCACAGGCCAGAGCACTCAGGGTCTCCCCTAGATCCCAACTGGGCCACTGTGCACAGAAGGGGGGTGGGGAGAGGCTTGAGGTTTGGGGTGCAGAGCTGGGTGCTTCCCCCCCCCGCCAAACACACACCGAATTACTTTGAAATAGGATGAGTTGACTTGGCATCGTCTCGTTCCTCGGCCGGAGACAATGAAGGACGCACGGTACAGGGTGTTGTCAAGGCCACCGGGGTCGAGAGCCGGGTCAGTCTCAACCCCTCTCGGTCTGCGCTGATCGCAAACACGATAAGCCGCCACGTTTATCGAGCACCCATGGTAACGAGGCTGTCATTCTATCGTCTCCCAGCCACTCTGTATGGAGCCCCATTTGCACCTGAGGAAGCCGAGGCCCAGAGAGGGGAGGTGGTTTTCCCGGGGACACACAGCAGAGTCAGGATGGGGGTCCGGGTCTAGCTGACTGGGGCACCTGGGAGCTTAGCTGCCTTCCTGCCCTGCTGTGTTTAGACACTAGAACCAGAGGGTGGTGTCTCTGGCCAGGCCTCATCAAATGCTCCCTGGGAAAGGGACTGCATTATCCTGCTTCTCCACAGGAGCAGGGGTTCACCGGACATGTGTCTACGGGGACAGCATGTGTCGGGGGAACAGATCCCAGAATAGGGAGCCCTTGGCTCCCCCCTCCTCGGGGCCTCGCCTTCCTCATCTATACAATGGGGGCATCGAAATAGACAGTCCAGAGCTCTCCCCTCCTCCAGGTCTGACACTCTGTGTGCCCCTGAGCTACTGGTGTCACCCTTTGGGCCTCAGTTTCCCCATGACTCAAACGGGGGTGACAAGGCTACTTTGCAGAGACACTGTGGGGATCACAGTCTTGGGAGGGCTTCGTAAGCTGTAGGGTGCTGGCCAAGCGGGACGGCTGTGATAACTTTGTAAACGGACTTCCAGCCCGGCTGCCTCAACCTCACCCCCGGGGCAGCCCCTCTCCCCTGCCCACAGCCACCCCCCTCACCCCATCCCAGGCTTCGTCTTCCACCAGGTCACCAGCTCCCCATTTGTTATGCCTCCTGGCCTCCTCCGGGTTCAGAAGATTCTCAACAGTTGGGAAGGAAAAACCCAGATGTGGCTATAGGCAGCGTGGGGGCCAGAAGAGAGGTCACCACTGCCTCAGAGGAGTAAGATCATCTTTCCAGCAGGATGGAATCTGTCTAGGCCCTGCCACTAATTAGCTGTGTGACCTTGGGCAAGTCACTTAACCTTTCTGGGGCCCCTGCCCCTCCCTCTGTGAAAGCGAGAGGGTCAGACTAGATGCTTCCAGAGCTGACATTGGAGGAGGCTCTGATGGAGGAGGAGCTTTTTTTCTGCTCCAAATCCCAGCCCTCGTACAGCGACTGGGGGGAGCTGTGAGTTTCAAGACCCCCCAGATCAGGAGAGAGAATTATACCCCATGTTCTTGCTGCCCGTGGGTGAGGCGCAGGCTTTCCAAGTCTCCCTGTCTCTCTGTTCTCTCTCGGGAGTCGGGGTGGGGGGAGGGACCCGTCCTGGATGGGCTGGTAACCGCTGGCCTGCGCTTCAAGTTGACGTGAAAGCCACCTGCTTAATGGCTCCTGGCCTGTCGGGAGAATGTCAGTGCTGCTAGTTTCTCACCTCAAGGCCAGGCTGCCGATCTTACCTGAAGTCCGTCCTCCGTGGTTGTATCTTAGAATAGAGCCAACTCCTCCACACTCCCCCAGAATATTCCAGAGTGAGAATCAGAAAACTCAGATTCAACTTCCAGCTCAGCTATGTTCTAGCAGGAGGCCTGAGGCGACCATTCCAATCCCCTGAGCCTCAGTCTTATCCTCTATAAAACAGGGACAACGGGGCGCCTGGGTGACTTATGGGTTAAGCACCCGACTCTTGGTGTCGGCTCAGGTCACGATCTCATGGTTCGTGAGATTGAGTCCCGCGTCGGGCTCTGTGCTGACAGCTCGGGGCCAGCTTTGAATTGTCTCTCTTCCTCCCTTTCTCTCTGCCCCTCCCCTGCTCGCACTGTCTCTATCTGTCCCAAAATAAATAAATAAACATTTTTTAAAAATAGCATTAAAAAAAACAAACAGGACAGCAATGGCTCCTTGAATTAACAGGTGAACCTGACAGGCACAAGTCAGGCACACCTGTCCTCACGTGTCAGACTGACAGCGACTAAAACACTCATAAAACCCATGGCCGGTGAGGCATCAGGAAGAGGCCGCCTCTTGCCCCAGCCTCCGGAAAACAACGTCCCTGACGTGTCATCAACTATGTGGGTCCAGAAGAGTGTGTGTTGCAAAGCCCGTTTTGCCAAAATAAACAATGCGTGTGTGCGCGCACGCATTTCCCCGCGGAGAAATACCTAGACGATCAGATTCCTAAATGATTCACAATATTTTAACACTGGGGGCCAGGTGGGGGGTGGTGGGGGGGCTTGACAAACTTTTTGCTCTCTATACCCTTCCAGCATTTGACTTTTTTTCCCCACGATAAGCACGTCCTTCTTGCATAATAAAGAACGAATGTTAGAAACCAGCTTTCTTTTTTTCGAATTCCGAGCAGAAGCCTGACCCGAAGCTGCGGTCTCTCTCACAGGGCAAGAGCCTAAGCGATCCCGTGAATGAATGAATGAATGAACGAACGAACGAACGAACGAACTAAAGAAGGAACAAAGGAGCAAATGCCACGGCTTCCCAGAGGTTACCCGGTGTTCCCACACCACTGGACGTCACTTAGCACATCCCTCGAGGTTGTGAGGCAGAGGTCATCATCCTCGGGCCCCTCTGGAAGACAAGATCACCGACGCTCAGAGAGAGGAGGCGAGCCGTGACTTGGCCGGGGCCCGGTCACAGGCTTCGTGCCTTGGGAAGCCAGAGTCCCTTCCCCCCCGCCCCAATTCACAGTCCTCCCCCCCACCCCCGGCCCCTGAACGCCGGCCCTGTCCCTGGCAAAGCGCCAACCCCTGTTGTCCAGCCCCGGAGCAGACCTGTGAGGACCAGTCTGTGCTCAACCAGGGACCAAAAAATAAATAACACCGCTGCTCTCTGGGCTCCAGGAGGCTGGCTTCCACCCCCTCCTTGGAAACGTTCTTTGATTTCAAAACAGGCTGGAGTGTAAAACCAATAAAGCTTCCTGGGCCCATAAACAAACAGGCAGCCGCTTAACCTCCCTCCTCCCGGTGCCCTCCGCCCACCCCGGCCCACCCCCTGCCACTCGAAGGCAAGGACAGAGGGCAGGGCTGAGCACCATTGTCCCGGGGTAATTAATTGCGGTAATAAGGAGCTGTACTAAGCTTCAAAGGCCAGGCCCGGCAGCAGGAGCTGGAGCCCTGGTTCCCGTGTTGCAGCCAGAAGCCAACCTGGGCTCCAGGCCCACGTCTGGCACCCGCACCCATGCTCTGAGGACCTACTGTGTGCGGACCCAGCATCAGGCGCTTGGTTTTTTCCAGCACTGAGCTAAGTGTCATTCGCCCTGTTTTCCGGACGAGAAGAGCGAGGCTCAGAGGGGTCGTCTCTTGCCTGAATTACAGAGCAAGGGCAGGAGCTGAGTGGACACGGAGCCCAGGCCCACGTGGGAGAGCCGGGACCGACCATGACCCTTCCCCAGCCCCTGCCTTCCCATCAGGAAGATTAGGGGAGAACGACAGGCTCGCCAGGAGATGTGCGCACATCACGCCAGGTTTGGGGTGGGCAAGAGCGGTAGGTGGGAGCAGAGGTCAGAAAGTTTCTGGAAAGATGCACAGGAAACGTGAGCTTGAAGAAATAAAGACAGATGCATTTTCATCTCATGAACCCCAAAGCCCGAATCTCCCACGGCCTCTGGGCCCCACCCTAAGCTCCCCTCACAATGAATATGGGGGCGCTATATATTTTCCTGTCTGCTTCCCCCACCAAACGGGGGGCCCCCAAGGGCAAGGACGTTCCCAGGCCGCTGCCCACCTCGGCCAGCGCCTGGCATGTAGTTAGTGCTCAAAAAAGACGGACTGATCTCAACCTACCGAAATCGTCAAGTGCCCCCCTAGGGTGTGGCCCCCGCTGATCACATTTTTCCTGTCATCTTTCCCCCCCTGGCACTGCTGAGCCCCTGGCACGCTCCAGGCTTTAGGGGAGTGGCAGCCACCCACATCAGTTCACCAAATCCTTGCAAAAACCCTATGGGGACAGTCTCTCTGGCTCCATTTTACAGGTGAGAAAACAGGGTCAGAGAGAGGAAATCCACCCCTATCTGGGGGGTAGGCTGCCCCTTCTCCCCCAACCCCTTCCACCTCCCTGATCGTCCTCCCGCCCGCACCCACCCCCTCCTCGGCCATGTGCTCACAGGCCAGGCCAGGCCCCATCTCTGGCTCCCTTCTGGTTTTTCACTCAGGATTCCTGAGCCCAAGGAGCCCCACTTGTTTATAGCCCTGCCTGCCTGGTTGCCTTGGTCCCAGCTCAGGTCAGCTCTCTGGGGCTAGTAGGGGCTTTTGAACGTGCTAAATACAGGTTACAGGGGTCAGGGGTCATAGCCCTTCCTTGGGGGAAGTTCGACTTGAATCATCCATGAAACAGCAACTCTTATCTGGGGGGAGGGAGGAGAGGCAGATTTCTTAAATTATGGTGATTCTTAAGCAGCCTCCCCACCCCAATGCCTCACTCACCCACCCCCCCCCCCGCCCCGCTTTGGTCTCTCTGGATAGATTCCGCATCTGGATTTCCCGTTTCCTTCCCTCTAATTCTGTCCACAAGCCAGAAAAAAAAAGGGGTCTGGGGGATGAGCAGAGTAGGAGCGAAGGGAGGGGTGTAGTATCTGCTAGAGGCCCACTTGGTCCCGAGCAGAGCCAGATCTGGATGGCATCACTTTCCTGTCCCAGGCCAGGGAACAACTGTGCCTAAACTGCCTGGCCAGCAAGTGGCAGATGCAAACCTGGAGCTCGGTTAGCCAAGCTCCCTCTGCCCTTCCCCTGCCAGGCTCCCCTGGGCTCCAGCCCAGGCTCCGCTTCCAGCCACACAGGACCCCCCACCCCCACCCCGCAGCCGCCCCGGCTGCCCAGTACAAGGCTTCCCTCCTTGAGAGAAACCCTCCAAGCACCCGGTACCCCCCCCCCCCCACTGCTTCTCAAAGTCCCTCTGCCAGCCCTTCTCCCTGCCCACCCAGCCTTTTAATAAAGCTGGGACGAGGCTGGGATGTCCCCAACTCGGAGGTGACAGACCTGAGCCTCGAGGTCAAAGGGCCTGACTTCGCACACCAGAGAAGAGAATGACCAACCACCCAGTTTGCCCAGGACCGAGGGGATCCCAGGACACGGCACTCTCAGTGCTAAAACCGGGACAGTCCCAGGTAGGCGGGGACACTGGGCCATCCCGCTGGAGCGGCCAAGGCCAGGCTCCTACCTCTGGGGCAGAAGAGATTCTCCTTCTAACTGCCACTTGCCTGAGCCCCCTCCCCTTTCTCTCCATCCCTTTCTCCAGGGAGAAGCCACCGGGGAGGATGGCTGCAAACACCCTCTGGGCATTGCTGTGAGGCAAGCTGTTCAGAAGGTGAAGGTAAATGAAGGCAAGTGGGGCATCCAGTTCTCCAACCAAGGTCATTAGGGACACTCCCTTTTCAGGCCTCCTCCAGGTGTGGGGGTGGGGGTGGGGGCGAGGGAGGGGGGGAAGGGGAAGGGGAGGCGAGGGAGGGGCTAGGCCTCACGCCTCACAGAGGCCTGGTTGTCCCTCTCCCCTCCGCTGCTCATGTGTCTCAGGAAAGTTCTGGATTTATGGAGTGCTCATGGAGCACCTACTCTGCTTACGGTATCGTGCCGGGCAGAACGCCGTGCACGCACACGCACACACACGCGCACCTACTCTACGCACACATTCACACATGCATGCACGCAGGTGCACACACTCACGGGCACACACTCACAGGCACACACATACATTGCTCATCTACTCTACACACACTTTCACACGTGCTTGCAAACACAGGTGCACACACTCACGGGCGTGCACACATACACGCACGCACACTAGACACCTATACACACACTCACATGTGCTTGCACACACGTGCACATGCACGCACTACACACCTACTCTATACGCGTATTCACAAATGCTTGCACACACGTGCATGCACACTCACGTGCACGCACACATACGTGCACACACATCACAACCTACTCTATACGTGCATTCACAAATGCTTGCACACATATGTACGCGCTCGCATGCAGGCACACATACATGCACACACATACTATGCATCTCCACTACACACACATTTACACACGCTTGCACACATTTGCACACACACTCTCCATCTCAGTTAGAAGGTAGGCACGGGGGCTTACTGGAGCCACAGCGCGTGCCTTCTCCTTCAGCTGTGATCGACAAGAAAGGACCATCCCAGGGACACTTCAGATCTCTCTTGACCTCGCGCGCTCAGCATGCTGGGGGCCAGGCCCCTCCCAGACAACCTCCCTCTCGGAATGGAACGCGTGGATCCTCCCTGAGCCCACAGAGCCACAGCCAGCCGGTCCGGAAGCCTCCATACAACCAGGGCTGACATATATGTCCTGCCTCAACCTGTTCTGAACGAAGCCGCTGACGCACAGGGGGAGGCCTCAAGAGTGAGTTGAGTCCATCGTCACTCCCCAACTCAGGCACGCTCGCCCCACCTTGCTGTCCCATCATAACTTGCTGGGAAATAACACCCACCTTGCTGGAAAAGCCCACATGGGCGATGACACACATATGGTCCTCCTCCAGCCCCGGGACACAGTGAGTGCTCAGTAATCGTGCTTCTTACTAAGAGGACAGACGGGAAGGGCCAGAGGCTCGAGAACCCCATTCTCTGCTCTTCTCCAGAAACACCCACCCCGGGGTCCCTCAAAGACACAGCAGGCTGCGCTCACAACATATGGCTGCAGGGCCGCTGGGTGAGGGGGCGGGGCGGGAAGGGGGGGAGGGAGGGGCAGGTGGGGGCAGGGAAGAGGAGGAGGAAGGGTGTATTTAGGAAAAAAGAAAAACCCACACAAAACCGACAGAATTCCAGCCGATTATTCCTCCCGCTGCTGCAGATGTACATTAATGCAGGAGGAGTGGGGGACGGAGCTCCCGGCTGGGGAAAGAGAAACAGCTCGAAGTTCCTTTTAACAAGCCCTTGTCTGGCTTGATCTTGTCACTCTAAAGAGGGCCATTGAGAGGTATTCATGCGTCGGCCCTGGGGGGACAAAAGGGCCCAGTATATATACTGACTGTTCAGTTGCCGGCAGGCCTTGGGGCTTTTGTCTAACCTTCCCTTAATAAACTTTTGGGAAGAGTTCATCAATCCGCTTCAATAGCTGATGTTCTCATTTTCAGAGAGAGAAGGAAAATAGCAGAAGGCCGGCGTGGGTTTTTTTTTTTTTTCTTTTTTTCTTTTTCTTTTTCTTTTCTCTTTTTTTAAGGAGGCATTCTCAATAAGAAGGTGAATGGGAGAGAGAAAGGGAGAAAGCCTGTGGACACCCCACTTTAAAGGCAAAAAGAACACATCACAAGTACAGCCACAAATCCTAAATGGGGGCCCAGACAAAACCGCTATTCATCGGGGCCCTGGAGCAGGCCTCCGGCCGCCGAGCAACAATCTCTGGGCCCTCTGGAGCCCCGTCCCCTCGGCAGAGGTGGGGAAGACTCAGTCCCAGCTGTAGGGAGCGGGAGAGAGAAGGAATTTCTTAGAAGGAAAGTGTGTATTAGAACCAGCAGCAGGCAGGAGCCTGCCCTCCAGCTTCTGTTTTAGATCTGGGGTCACCTGGTTGCCTTCCCATCAGGTGTTTTTGTTTGTTTGTTTTAACTGGTAGTGTTTTTCTTTATTGAGGGCAAGGTGGGTGTGGTTTTTGCTTCTGCTTCTAAGGCCACAGGGACCTCTACCCTCAGGTGGGGTGGGCTTACATCCCTGGCCTCTCCTGGAAGCCTGTATCTCCTCCCGCCCCCCCCCCCCGGCCCCACACAAACCCTGGCTTTGCTTTGGGTGATAGGAAAGTGCTCCCATGGTCCTCACCAAAGGAGGGAGCTCTGGAATGCCCCCCACATTCTTCACTGCATGGTAGGGAGCGGGGCATGTGGGGTGAACGGGGAGTCCCTACCCCAGGGAAGGAAGGGCGTCCCTCACATCCCTACAATGCCGGGCACCGCGCTAGCTCTGACTCTGGATGTCACTTCTCACCATAAGCGCATGTTCTAACACACCTTTTCCTCAGCGATCCCTTACATTTGAAGGGATTCTTAATAATAATAGCTAAAAAGACTCCTGCGACTACTACCAATAATAACAGCCACCAGCGGGAGTGCTCCTAGCAGGTGCCAGACATTGCTACGAGCCCCGTGAGGTGGGGGCCTAATTAAAACGCCCATTTTCGGGGCGCCTGGGTGGCGCAGTCGGTTAAGCGTCCGACTTCAGCCAGGTCACGATCTCGCGGTCCGTGAGTTCGAGCCCCGCGTCGGGCTCTGGGCTGATGGCTCAGAGCCTGGAGCCTGTTTCCAATTCTGTGTCTCCCTCTCTCTCTACCCCTCCCCCGTTCATGCTCTGGCTCTCTCTGTCCCCAAAATAAATAAACGTTGAAAAAAAAAATTTAAAAAAAAAAAAAAAAAAAAAAAAAAAAAAAACGCCCATTTTCCAGAAGGGGGAGACTGAGGCACAGAGGATAAGGGACTGGCCCACGTCGGACAGGTAGGAGGGGCCAAGGCAGATCCCAACTGACTCCAGGCTGAGTCTGGAACCGTGCCTTGACCCCCACACCGTTCCGCCCTGGATGAAAGGAACCCGCGGGAGGAAGGAAGTGGATGAACAAATGAATGACTTCTGCCCCTGCCAAGCCTCAGAGGTGGGTCTCCCAGGGCCCAGTTCGGCTTTGCAGTGCGTGCTCTCAGGCGCGCGCGCGCACACACACACACACACACACACCCTCTGCAAGTCTCCCCAGCGGCTCTAGTTCAATGTTTTACAGGCTTAATGAGTGTTGACAAGTTTAATGAGTTTGTTTTAAAGAGGGGAGGGGGAACCTGGTCAATTTGAGATTTCCGAGTCAAATGAATTAGTGGAGACCGCCAGACTTCAGCTGACAGGTCTGGAAACCCTCCCGCCGATAGCAGCCTTGGGCCACGGACCCTGGCTCCCCTCGCTGGGAGCCGGGCCCCACGCCAGATACTGGGGGCTCCGGGGGCCTCTGAGCGGCCCTCGGGTGCCCAGGTCCCAGCCGAAGCCCAGCTCCTCATCCTGCAGCCCCCTCCCCTGCCAGCCCACCCCTGATGGCCACCCCCCCCACTTCTGCTGGACTCTCCTCCCCCACTGGGTCCCCAATGAGAAATTTGATTCAAACCCAGTTTGGCACTTGTTTGCATATTGATTGCGTGGTAATTAAGTGGCTTCATCTGCGGAGGGGATGCGCCACCTGCATTTCTAAGCTTCCCAGGCTTGGGCTGGGACCGGCCGCAGCCCTTGCCTCTAACCGTGGAAACCGGAATCCAGGGAGACCAGCTTCTGGCCGCAGGAAGGGAGTACGTCGTCTTTGTTTAACACAGTATTTGGTTTTTGCGGAGAGATGAACTACGGGGGAGTTTGCACACACCCGAACAGCTCCCGACGAAATAGCGGAGTGAAAATTAAATCATAGAAGTTATGCCAAAGCTAAAGGGATACCTATGCGCTTCTGGCCTAGGAGCTGATGTCGCTTTGGCATGGTAGGCACCTGCAAAGCTAGATTAGTTCTCACCTTGACTGGCCCCTCCTGAGCCACCCGGGGGCTGACATGAGTCCTGGACCCAAAGCAGGAGGGGCCCGGTTCAAACTCCTTCTGCCTCTTTCTCCAGTCCCGACCTTGGGAACCCTGAGCCTCAGTTCCCTCATCTGTAAAATGGGATTAGCAAGATCTGTGACTGTGGGGCTTACGGGGGACGTGCTCCTCCCACGGTAAGTCCTCCACAATCCCAAGGTGGCTCTCCAGAGCTGCCTCCCAGCTGAAAGTGAGTACGATCTCTTCATCTCTAATGATCACAGCCTTGCAAATGAGCCCCCCCCCCCCGATGTTGGCTGGTGTTTTCCCCCCTCCGCTAGCCCGGAGAAGCCAGTGACGTTCTCAGGCGCCTTGCCACTCACCAGGAGGAAGCGGGTGAGTGGAGACTCGGGAAGGAAAAAGACACCGCGTCCCCATGCGTTGGTTTTACGTATTTGGTTGTGTCGTGTCATCCGTTCAGGAGAACAGAGTCGGAGGCGACGCATCTCAGGCTGGGTCACGGCGTCCGAGTAGGATTCCAGCTGCACCCCCTCCAGCTCTCTCGCTCTCTCTCACGCACACACACGTGATTGTTTATTGGCTATTTCCCCCTGGGATCGGGCACCCCTCTCCTTCTTTAAGTTTCCCCTAACCTCTGGTCCAAGGTGGTGGACCTGTAAGAAGTGATCTTTCCAGGAAGAATTTCTTTACAGACTCTGTTTTCCCTTTGCAGCTGGGCGCACGGGGCTGGGGTGGGGCGAGGGGTCACTCCAAGTCAAGTGGGCAGACCCTGTGAGCCGCCCCTCTGGACAGGGCTGTCGTGCCTCTCAGGCTATTTCTTCACTTCCTAGCTCTCGCCATTGTTCAAGGCTGCAGCCAGCTGCAGTGTTAATCTTTGACGTATTTGCAATCCCAGGAAAGAAAGGCCCGCATGCGACAGGGCTGGGCTGGGGGCCCGGGGAACAGGCAAAGGCCGAGAGACACCAGAAGGAGGAGGGGGACGTGCGTGTGACTACCCATGCGTCCGCCCGGCTCACCCTGGCATTTAAACCTTTTTTGTCTGCCACTTAAACCTTTCCTGGGGAGCAGCGGAAAAAGGCTGGACTGAGAAGGCAGTCCTGGTGTCCCTTCCTGGCTCAGACACTTACTGGCTGGCGACTTCTGCCTTCCCCAAGCCTCAGTTTCCCATCTGCAAGATGGGGACAGATGCATTGAAAACACACTGACCTGCACCTGTTCCTGGTGGAACCGACACAGCCCCACGAGAACACCGATTCCTTAGTCTCCAGTGACAGCCCCGGGGACATTCCACCGCACAGCACTGACAGAGGCACACCCGTATCGACGCAAACCACACACCCCTGAACACGTTCACCCCCAGCCATCACACTTCAAGTCACAAGGACCTACCCACACACGCCATCAAATGAAGACAAAGCCCCCCCCCCCAACCCCATCTATCCAAGACCCACTCTCTTCCTTCCCGACTCCTAAAATAGTGCCCACCAGCAGCCATGCATACACAGTAAACAACAAAATACACACACAGGCAAGAACACTCCCTCAACAGAGTCCCAGCGTTTACCTTCCAACACACTCACCCCCAAGGCCAACTGGGATTTCTCAGTTCAGAATCCCAAACACAAGTCAGTATGTGGGCAGGGCCCTCGCGAGCAAAAACGCGTCAGCAAGCCCTCCTGCTGAATCTTCTGTTAATGACAAGCCCTCTGCTCCAGAGATAGGGAAGCCACTTCCCAGGGACACAGCATGCTGTGAATTAGTGGAGGGCAGCCCAAGGTCAGATGCCTGCCAAGAGGCTGGGATGTGACAGCAGGAAGCGTTTGTGGCACCCGAATTCAGGGCCTGGTTCTGCCACTTGCCGACCCTAGGGAACTGGGCAAACCTCTCTGAATTCTTACTTTCATCGGCAAAATTGGGATACTAGGTGCCTGTGGGGCAGGGCTGGGGTTGAGGCGGGCAGTGACAGGAGGGGAACAGAGCGCCTGGCCGGGCTCCTGACCTATAGTAGCAGGAGGTGAGCAGGTTGAAAGCACAGGCTACCAGTGAGATGCACCTGCCCATCTGGGCTCACGGAGCCTAGGCACCTCCTTCTGTCTATAAATGGGCATCTTAATAAATAAGCCCTTCCTTAAGGTACTCTTGGCAGGATATCACGAATGCACAAAGGTGCTTAACCCAGGGCGTGGCACACAGTCAGCGGCCGGCCGACCGGCTATTCTCCTAAGTAGTAGATGTTCAATAAACGGCTGTTGCTTTCCAGCCTGCCAGGTCTCCCATCAAATATCACCTCCCTGGGGCGGGGCTCCGTGATCACCCATCACCTCCCCAGGCAACCACTTCCTATTGCTCTGCTTTATATTCTCCGAGTCCTTGTCCACCTTCCCAAAGTCTTCCCCGATTCGTGGACCTGTTCATTGCCTCCCTGCCCCCAGGGCGAAAGCTCCACGACCTCGTGCATCTCGAGGCTGTACTTCCAGCCCCTAGAACAGCACCTGGTGCCTGGCACGTAGTGGGCACATTGCTGCTGTGGGAATAAATGGTGTTGTATCTCCACCTTCCTGGGGCACTAGGTGGGGGGGGAGGATGGTGGAGGGGGCCTCCCGTCTCCTCCCACTCCCTGCCCTCCCTGTGCGCGCGCGCGCGCGCGCGCACACACACACACACACACACACACACATGCTCTGTCTGTCGCCTCCCTTGGGAATGTGATTCCCAGCTGCTGGCCCAGCCTTTCGACTGCGGGCGGGATTCCCTTGCTGCCTCCTGCCAAGGGGCCCGGTGAGCCTTGATGGGTTTACCTGGGTGTTAATCCCCCCCAACAATCCCCTCTGGCCTGACCAGACAGCCAGCCTCTATTCTTGTCCTGGGTCTAATTAAGTGCCTGAAATGCCACTTCCCCTTTCAGAGATGAGGCAGGTAAAGCCTAGCCTGCCTGGAGCTCTGCTTTGAAGCAGAGGAGGCCGGAAGCCAGGGCAGGTGCACAAGAGGAAGGAGGAGGCGAGAGGCACTGAGGGGGCCAAGGGGAGCGGTGTGGGGGGGGGACTTCTGCTGCCCCTCCTTAAAGAGGACAGACACCTGCAAATCTCCTACCTCAAGACGCTTAACCTTTTGGGGACCCCGAGCCCTAGAAACCCAGGAAAACGAAGGATCCCTCACTGGGGAAACGTACACGTACCCACAACCAGGATTCAATTCTAGGGTCTCACGCTCACCTCCAAAGCCTCTAACAGTCCCCAGCTTAAGTTGCTACGATGCCATTTTAACTATATATATCTAGGTCTAGATGGATGGACGGAGGCATAGACACAGATACAGATGTAGAGACATAAATCCCGACAGCTATACCCCCAAACTCAACGAGACCATCTCCGGAGGAGGAAAAGGATTCTCCGTCTTAATTGTATCTGCTTTTTCTATCATTTGAACTTGGGCAAGTACATGCTACTTTTGTAATAAATCTTTATGAAAAAACACGCACATGTATTTTAGAGCCTTCCCCTCCCCATAAAACAACCTGCATTTGACTTGGGAAATTCTTATCTGAGAAATCTCCACGGGTCATCTGTCCTGCACGAATCGCTTTCAGGTTTTCCACCGCCTTGTGAACACACACTCCCTATGTGCCGGCCACGTTTTCTGTGTTTCGACCTGCGCTCCTGTTGTGGTTTCTAGCCCCACCGGACGGGCGAGAAGACCAAGGCTCAGAGATGTGAGCAGCTCATCCAGGGGACCCGCGGGGTAGGGGGGGCTGAGATGAAGGGGGGGGTGTCTGGGAGGCCACGCTCATGCTCGAGGTGTGGGCAGGAGGGCGGCACAGCAGGACAGGCAGGGGGCTCGTCCTGACAGTCCCCTTCTTCCTAGCCTGGTGCCCTTACTGATCAAGACCCTCAGCAGGGGCAGGTGATAGTAATAAAAAGTGAGGGACCCAGCGGCTTTGGATGAATGTTCCATTCATGGTGCCTGGTTTGAAAGTCTGGAGATCGGGGTCCCTGTTCTGACTCTGTTCCTGATTTGCTGTGCAACAAGGCACAAGTGTCTTCCCCTCCCTGGGCCTCAGTTTCTCCATCTATAAAACACAGTGCGGCAGCAGACCAGTGACTCTCAACTGGGGTGGCCAGCAGACCGACCAGAGCCCCTTACCCAAAAAGCCACGCCCCTCGGATGTCCCAAACCAAGGAAGTGCCCCTGTGTGCACACTTTGCAAAAGCCCCCGGGGGGCTCTGCCACACAGCCCTCCGCCTTCCTGCCTCATCGGATCTTTCCGTCTCCCACACTCTGCACTGAATCCTCCCTCCAGGGCCACGCCAGGACAGCACTGCAGTCTGGCCCCGCCACGGGTACCCCTCCCCAGTGAAGCACAGAGAGGGTAACCGCCCCCCCTGGTCACACAGCAAGCTGGGCAAGCCCTCAAAAGGTAGACCCCAGTGTCTGGAGACCGGCCATGCCTGTTCTCCCAAAGAGACCTCCCGGCCAGGAGAGAAAGTTCCCTAATCAAGGGAATAGAAGAGGAGTGAAATCATTTGTCACCAGATAAGCAATATCAGCTTATCTCTGAAGACCAATAACCACAGCCCCGGGCTCTGATTCCAGGCGTAAACACAGCTTCTCTCGCCCTCCCCCTCCTCCAGAGTAGCCTCCATTGGAGGTAGGCCCCCCGCTCCCGCCCTGGGACAAAGCCTTGCCTCATCAGAGTTTCCTCCTTCAATGAGGAACACATTGGTTTTTTACTTCCTCCCCTCCAGTGCCTATGTGCTCAGAGTATCAGAGCTCAAAGGGTCCCCGCCGGCCGTATCACCCCTGAAGCTCTTGCTAGGAACCCCAAGTCTCCACGGAACTCACTTTGAAAAACACTAGGCTGATCCTGCCTTGCCATTGTTCAGACAAAGGGGGAAGGACCAGAGAAATTAAGTGGCTCCTTCAGGGTTATGTGGCAGTTAGTGCCAAAGCCCGGGCCTGTCCGTGGGGGCCATTCACATGGGATCTGAGTTCCAATCCTACCCGCCATATTGCAGTTACTTTCTGTCTTTCTCCAAGTCATTTATTTGTCCTTGCTACTCAAGGGACTCTTCCCAAGGAAGATGGCCAAGTCTGTGACATCTGTCAAGTCTCAAGATCCCAGTAGGTGCTCATGGGTGCTGGGACTGTGGGTGGTATTGGGGGGTACTGGCTGGAGCCATAGTCTCCCCTGGGCCAGCCTCCCCTGGGCCGGGCTCCTGAAGAATGGAAGGGAGGGGCTGGGGGCTTGCAGTTATCCCAATGGGACAAGAGTAGCCAGACTTGGGGCGCCTGGGTGGCGCAGTCGGTTAAGCGTCCGACTTCGGCCAGGTCACGATCTCGCGGTCCGTGAGTTCGAGCTCCGCGTCGGGCTCTGGGCTGATGGCCCGGAGCCTGGAGCCTGTTTCCGATTCTGTGTCTCCCTCTCTCTCTGCCCCTCCCCCGTTCATGCTCTGTCTCTCTCTGTCCCAAAAATAAATAAAAAAGGTTGAAAAAAAAAAAAAAAAAAAGAGTAGCCAGACTTGTGCCCTTCAGCGTCTGGGGGTAACGGTCTCAAGGTCCTATAGACCGTACTAGGAGAACGGTCTTCCTTTCCCTCCTTCCTTGAGCTAATCTCTCGGAGCCTCAGTGTCCCCCTCTGTGAAATAGAGCTTAAAAAAAAAAAAACAGTATCACACATTAAACACAAAGGGTAGGGGCGCCTGGGTGGCTCAGTCGGTTAAGCGTCCGACTTCGGCTCAGGTCATGATCTCGCGGTTCGTGAGTTCGAGCCCCGCGTCGGGCTCTGTGCTGACAGCTCAGAGCCCAGAGCCTGCTTCAGATTCTGTGTCTCCCTCTTTCTCTGACCCTCCCCCGTTCGTGCTCTGTCTCTCCCTGTCTCAAAAATAAAAAAAAAAAAATAATAAAAGTAAATAAAAAATAAACACAAAGGGTGACGAACTGCAGGGATGGAAAAGGGCCAGATTCCCCAGGCCCTCACCCCTGGCCTTCCTGGAAGCAAGACTTCAACCCGCTTCTTTGGCTGTTCTGCGGGTGAAGCTGCCAGAAAACAAGCGTTCCCTTCCCCTCCTCTGGCCTCAACTCATGCCACGCTCTCTGGACCTCAGCTTTTCCATCTAGAAAATGACCAGATGAGCTCTAAGGCCTGTTCAACTCCGGCTCACCCTTTGGGATCCC
This sequence comes from Prionailurus bengalensis, assembly GCF_016509475.1. Classification (NCBI taxonomy): domain Eukaryota; kingdom Metazoa; phylum Chordata; class Mammalia; order Carnivora; family Felidae; genus Prionailurus; species Prionailurus bengalensis. Next base: position 13,424,418 of record NC_057345.1, on the reverse strand, counting down.
AGCCCTGTCCCTGTCATTGTCCTGGGAGCCAGCCACAGGCTCAGCACTCCCTGCTGAAGTCCCTTCCTTGGCTCCCCACTGCTCTTGGAACAAGTCCCAGCTTCTTAGCTCAGCCTGGAGAAGCCCCACCACCTGGGCTGGGCTGGGGGTGGGGGGCGGGTATAACCCCCACCCCCCCAGCCCAGCCCACAGTCGTGATGAATGGATGAAGAGTCTAGATGCCTTCAGGTCACTTCCAAGTCACTGTACAGACCTCCCCTATTTCAAGAGAACTGGGGGGGGGGGGGGCAGCTATTCTCGGGGAGAAGGTGTGATTGGGGGACTGTGTCATATACCCTCACCTGCTTCCTCTACGCCGGGAGGATGTTTCTACTATCTCCTTCAGTCACCAAATAGGGCTCACCTTGACTCTCCCAACCCTGCCCACCAAAGCTGGGAGGTCCCCGTTTGTTTGTTTCTGCCTTCTTCACCCCCCCCACCCCCCGCCTTCTGTTGAATGAGCTGCCTCCAAGCCCCACTTATTTCTTCTAGATCAGGGAGGATGCCACTCATTGGCACATGGCTCAGCACCTGCCCCGACCCCAGCCCGGTCAACCGCGGTGATCACTTACAGATTTACAGTCCCTATTCTTTCTCAAGTCATAGGGGAGTGGCCTTGGAGGACAGGAGGAGGTGGAAGGGACTGGAGAGTTCTGTTTATCTCGTCTCCTAATCTGCCCTGCAGTTTCTATAATTACATCACCACCTCTTCTGCAGTTGACATCCATGGGACAGTTTTGCAGATGGGGACTCTGAGGTTCCAGGGGCACCTCAGTCAAAGTTACCCAGATCTTTCGGTCAGGGGACGGGGCTTTTCTTTGTCCTTCATCCCCCTCCTCGCTGAGGCCCCAGCTCAGGCACCTTTCCTAGAGCATCTCAGGAGTGGCCTCTGCCCACCAGATGTCCCTGATCACAGAACCACAGGTGGCCACAGCAGGGGACGACTTTTGGAGACCTCTGGACCCAGCTCCCCAGGTTCATGGAGGAAGGGAAGGGCTGCGAGCCAGAGCCTGGAGCCCAAGCCACCGCAGCCCGTAGCGACAGACACACCAGCCTCGCCGGGGGAACTTTCTCCTCTCCGCCAGCATCCCCTCCCAAGAAAGCCACCGACCGCCTGGCAGACGGGCCTTAACTCCTTTGCCCCGCACCCCGCTCCGTGGGTCGCCCGGCCCGGGGCAGCTGACCCAGCAGAAGCCCAGGGACCAAGCCCTCCACCGCCAGCTTCCCTCGCCCGAAGCTTCGTTTTTGTTGTGGGGTTTTGTGCGACCTGTTTTGTTCAGTCTCCCCGCCCCTTCCCCCGCGCGGGGCCGATCCCCTCGCTCCCCTCCCCCCTCCCCCTCCCCCCCAGGGCTCCCAGCGTGCCCGCTCTTGACTTCATCCACTAAGTCAATAGCCCGGGCGCGGGCAGCCCGCTCCCCCAGCTCCCCCCGCCCCGCGCCGCCCCCGGTTTTCTTCTCGGGATAATGGGGGCTCTTTGTGGCCTAATCAGCCTCCTGAGGGGCCGGGAGGCCCGGAGCGCTTCCCCCGCGGCCGTCGGTGAAAATGAAAGCGGGATTAGGCCGGGGCCTCGGCCCACACCATAGTAAAGCGCCACCAGGCATTCGCCCCTTCAAAGCCCCTTTCGGGGGTTTGGTTACTTTATTTCTAAAGTTGTTTGTATTTCTAAAGTGGCCATTGAGGCGCGAGCGGGGACTGCGCCGAGTGGGGGGGGGGCGGGCGGTCAGCCCGGGGAAGGAGAAACCCCTGGAGCCTGCCCCTCCCCCTCCTCGGACCCGCTGACCAGTTTCTGAGGCGCTTTCCCGGCCCTTATTTCCTCCTGCCCCAGGAGGTGGAGAAGGGCTGACAAGCCCACTAATCAGATGGGGAAACTGAGGCTGGCCACTGCAAGTCACTGAGGCAGGGCTCCGCAACAGAAGAGCTACCAGCATTCAAACCTACCACCAGCCAGGAGGGGAGAAGGGTGTGTGTGTGTGTGTGTGTGTGTGTGTGTTGGGCAGGGAGACGCAAGGGGACAATTAGGGGGGTAATCGCCCCTGCAGCGCTCAGCCCTGAGGGCACCAGCTACACCTCCGTGGTGTCAGCTGCACCAGCTACGGAAGGGAAAGTCCCAATCCAGAAACCATCCGACCCTCAAGGGAGGAAAGGAGGTTCCAGAGCCTCTTTGCTTAGGGTTCACTCCCAGCACCTCCAGTAAACCCTAAAAATGCCAGCACAGTAATTCAGAACCTTCCCCATCACCCAAGATGGGAGGGGCGGCATTTGTAGGCGGCTGGAGGGACCATAACAGAAGGAGAGAATGGAGGGGGCAAAAAGCAGTAGAAGAAAGCAGACGGGCATCTCCTAGCTTTTTCTCGAGGGGGCACACACACACACACACACACACACACTGGAATTTCTTTTTTTTCTATCGGACTTCTCATTCTCCCGAGAGTAAATCTAAGACCCAGAAGACCAGGTGTGGAGAAAAACTTGCAAAGAGGAGGCACGGGGGTGGGGGTGGGGAGGGGATTAGTACAAAATCAGTCCCGAAAGTCCTGGGTTCCTCCTTCTGCCACTGGACCGGCAGTTGGGGTTGGTTCTGTGGTTACAAGAGACTGCAGGAGACAGGAGGTCTTCTGCAGGCTTCCGCTGGGAATGACAGAGTTCCAGACGGTTCCTTAGAACTCCCCCTGACCCCTACCAACCCCAAAGTTGATGCTCTGGAGATGAACTCTGAACCTGATTTTTGTGCAGCCCAGATAAATCTGATGCAGACCGTAGGACAAGTTTCCAGAGAACTGGAGCGTGCTTGATTCCAGACGCACAATCTCTGCGCAAAAGTATATACAACACAGGACGTGCCACGAAACTTCCCCAAATGTTACCTTCTCTCCACTTTCCCCAGGCACCTACAGACCCACAACTGTAATTTGAACCCACGTCCAAGAGTGGACCCTCTCCACCTGTTACCTGTTACCCCACAAAGGCTGGGGACCGGGGGAGGATCCTGCAGAAAGGCAGCTGCCCATTCCACTAGGGCCCCGCTGGGTCTGGGTCCCGTGAAAAGACCCCAGAAAAGTTCAGGCTGGAGTTTTCCAAGCTGTTTCTCCGGAGGACGCCCCACGCCTTTTTCTGTCCTGTCCTACAGGCTGTTTGATCTTTTTTTTTTTTTCAGTGGCAAAGAGCACAGGGAAGGCGCTTGGGAGCTCAGGCCCCAGGCTGCCCCTCCCTCCTCCTCTTAGCTGGAACCCTGGGCACTTCCCGTGCCCTGTCTTCCAGGCCTGTGACCCCCCAAGTCAGGTTGGGGGCTGCCTGCCAAATCCAGCCCGGGCCCCAAACACATCCTGTTGTTGCGTGCAGTCATGCGCATACAGACATACAGACAACCCTCACAAACACCAAAACACACAGGCAGCCTGGCAAGGGGGCGAGGCGCACTCAGAGATCCAGGTAAACATGCACACAAACACATGCGCTGGGGCACATCTCTCCACCGTAGGCGTGTTTATTTTCTGTCTCAACCACCTGGCTCAAAAGTCTCTGAAGGCAGAGACCTTCTTGGTGTCTTAGGTGCTCCTGGGCACTTATCACAATGCCTGGCACAATGCATAGTAGGTGCTCAACAAAATTTTACAGGTTGAAGAAATTCACCCTCTGAAACAATTTTCTTTTCTTTTCTTTCTTCATTTCTTTTCTTCCTTCCTCCCTTTCTCTCTTCTCCTCTTTCTTTTCTTTTCCTTTCCTCTTTCCCTTCCCTTCCCCCCTTCCTTCCTTTCTCTCTCTCTCTCCCTCCCTCCCTCTCTCTTTCTTTGACAAAAAAGGGGAACACCACATTTGTGCTTATTTCAACCTCAGAAAGGACCCTTCCAACAACCAAATGGGGGTGACTGGGTGGATACTGCTGCATGCTTTGGAAAGGGGTGGAAGCAGCAAGGGCCAGATAGAGGGCAGGCTTCCAGCCTCAACACCCCTCCTCCAATTCCAGATCCTCATCCCGGGCTCTCTCATCCAGGAGTGTCTGGAGAGACACTCCCTCGAGAATATTGGAGTCACCAGGAAACTTGCCCGTGTGAAGTTCCCAATGGGGCATGGCCTCCAGAGGCCCAGAGACCCCTTTATACGCTCCCCGAAATTCTGTCTGTACGAACTTGTGTGGTTGGCCAGTTTGTTGGGTGTTATCCAATTCCCAAAGGGGTCTCAGGTCCCCCCAAGGAGGACAAGAATCTTTGACTTAGTCCAGGGCTCTGGCTTTCATAGGAGGAGACCGAGAGCCAGAGAGACTGAGCAAGTTGTCCAAGATTACACTCTAGTGAGTTGGGGACAGGACCGACACTGGCACCCTTCCTTCCCAGGCCCACCACGATGCCCTCTGCCCCTCCTGATTCCTCCTGCCTGGCGCAGCTGGGATCGTTTGGGGACAGGGCAAGCCGCAGGAGGGGGGAATCTGAATCTGACCCTCCGGCCGCTGGTACCCTGTGGGTGTGAACTGGGCCCAGAGCAGCATGAAGCCTTCAGCTCTCCAGCCTTGCAACGTCCCCCTTACTCACCCTCTCACCCTCCAGTCTGCGGCGTGGGAAGCCAGGGAGTGGGGATGCCGGCCTGCGCCATTTCTTCCCCAAAGCCGAGAACTTAGAAGGGGCGGCTGCGAACATCCCGAAGGCAGGGAGCCTCACTCTCGTGGCAGTGAAACCCCTACAGGCCCGTTTAAGGAGCAGCGCTCCGAATGAGGGCCCCACCCCCACCCCCCGCCCTTGCTCCCGGTCCCGGCTGGACCAGGCTCTCGGGCCGGCCCCTGCTCAGCGCCCCGGGTCGGAGCGCGGCGCCCAGGCCCCCGCCTCGGGCTCGGCCTCCCTCCCGCTCCGCCGGCCCCGACTCGCTCGCCTCTAATTAAGCGGCGGGATCGCAGCGAGCCGCCGGGCCGCGCTGTAATATGATGAACTGCCTTTGTGCCAGTGTCACCGAAAGCGCTTCTGATAAGGGGAAGCCGCGGAGGATCAAAAGGACGACAGCGGCTCGCCCGCCTCCCGCCGCCGCCCGGCTCCGCGCGCTCGCCCTCTCCGCCCGCGCTCTCCCGCGGGCTGCCTCGGGGGCCTACGGCTTCTCCCGACCCGCCCGTCCCCGGCCAGCCTTTCGGGGCCTCGGCGTCCCTTTGTCTTCCTTCCTGCCGCTCCGCGCCTGCCGCGGCCCCTCCGCATTTCTCGGCGCCCTCCAACGCTCCGGGCAGGTTCTCTACCCCCCGCGCTCGGTCCTTCTCGCTCCAGTTTTCCAGCGCGCAGCGTTCTCTCTCTCTTCCCCTCCCCCTGTTGCTGTTCTCCTCCGTCTGCCTCTCTCTCGTACCCCCTCTGTGCCTCTGTGTCTCCCCGGTCTCTGCTCACCCCTCCCTTGGGCTCGACCTGGGCGCAGGCCCAGCGCACAGCCAGGGCCCGGGCGACCAAATCTTGGGCCATTTAGCTGAGCCGCAGTCCCGGAGAAACCGCGCGGACCCTTCCGCAGCAAGCTTGCGGGGCTCTGCGGCTCCTGGAGGTGCCCAACTGAGGGCCAGGCTGGAGCGCCCAGGCGCCTTGGGATGCCCTAGGGGCCTCATGGAAGCACGGCTTGGGGCGCACACAACCCCCCCCCCATCCCTCCCCAGGCTGCAGCGCCGCGAAGCCTTGCCTCTCCCCGGGGGCTGAAGTTCCAAGTGCAGCCGACCCCCCTCTGGCATATCATATCCCCTTTCCTACACCCCTTCCTTTGGCCCCCACCTCCCCTCTGCCCTCGACCCTTTCTCTTCCTCCTCCGGGCCCCTCCCCTTCGCAGGCTCCCGGTCCCCCCCGAGCTGCCTGCGGACCCCTTCCCCGCCTGGCCTCTGCCTACCCAGCTTCACCGTTCCCTTCCCGCCACCCCCACCCCACTTTGTTTGAAGTTTTGGAGAGATCTATCTACTAATGGCAACGTTTCCCCCTTAGGTCACCGTTCTGCCTTGATTCGATTTGGGAAGGCAAGTTCCCTCCCTCCCCCTGCCCGACCCCAGCCGGGGCCAATCGCTCCAGAGCGGGTCAGAAAGCGCTGACCCCATTTCCACCTTTTCCTCTTTCAGCCAGAGTTGGGGGGAGGGAGGGGAAGAGGGAAGGCCTAGGACAGTAAAAACTGAGGGGGGCATCCCCACCTTCCAATCTCCTCTGATCCCCATCCCCAACCGGGTTTCCTAATTACCTCATTAGTCTGGGATGGGAGAAGGAGACGAGCTATTTTTCCTGGAATTCCTGGAATGTGCCCCCCCCCCCCTTAGTCATGGCCTTCAAGGCCCCAAAGCCCCTGGAGAATCTCCCCTTTGGGGTTTCTCTTCTGTGCTCTTCACAGTTGGAAGGCTTCTCCTCACCAGGCACTTCTGTGCCCCTTCTGTGGTGTGAACTCTGGCTTTAGGTGATTGTACATTTCATGTTTCTTTAGGTGCCCATTAGGAACGAGGCCTCATCAACGTTGCTGATGATGACAAACAGAAAGTCCCAAGAGGCAACCTGGAAGGAGATCTCCTTTGCTCAACTCTCTATGTATAAAATATATATATATGCTTTTATATCGTATTATTTACATAAGATGTAATGTGTGACAACTATCATTTTCAGAAAGGCATTCTTTAAAAAAAAAAAAAAAAAGCCCAAATAATCACCTTACTGCTTTAAGGCTACTGTTATATGTGCTTTTAAATCCTTCCATGTAAATTCCAGTGAAAAATTTGGAAAGCTGTGAAAGGGGAGGGGGCGGCGGGGGTGGGGGGAGGTTAATCCGGGTTTAACGCTGCGATGCCGTCTTAGGACCAGGGTTATAGCCTGATTGCGTTATCTCTTCCCAACATTTGAGACGCCCATATTTCACCCAGCCAAATAGCTCCAAGAGCCGCGCAGATGGCTGCCGTGGTCGCGCCTCAGGAAAATGTGTTATTAATATCTAAATAACTTCCCAATACTGTCTGGTAAATCTCCCCTCCACCATTCCAAATGATGAATTCGTTTGAAGTCTTCCCCCAGCCAGCCTCGTCTTTTCAATGTCTCTCTCTCTCTCTCTCTCCTCTCTTCTTCTTAGCCAGGCTTATTTCAAACTGGTAAATATCTAATTCCTTTCACGGCTGCGCCGCGCACACGAGTCTTTTAGGTACAAACGCCTCGAAACGGCCGGTGTGTGTGGCGGTGCGTGCCCGGAGGTGAACATAAAACCCGCACGCCTCCGCGGCGGGGGACCCCCACCCCGTGTAGAAATGCGTCCGGGAGGCTGGAGCCGCGCGGGAACCTCAATCTGGGAGCCGAGCCCTTCCCCTGCGCGCCCTGGGGACCCTGGCCCGGTTCCCCGTGGAGTCCCAAAGGCCTTCCCCTGCGCGCCCTGGGGACCCTGGCCCGGTTCCCCGTGGAGTCCCAAAGGCCTTCCCCTGCGCGCCCTGGGGACCCTGGCCCGGTTCCCCGTGGAGTCCCAAAGGCCTCTCGCCTCCCCGTCTCCCCAACACGCCCCACCCCCGCGGCTCCGGGCCCCCCCCCCGCCCCACCCCCTCACCCCCAGCCCTCCGAAGGCTTCCCTCGCTCTCTGGGGCGGATAATTACCCTCCGCTCCCCTGTTCTTGTCTCAAGTTTGTTTGCTAAATGTCTTCTATTAGATTATGCTCGTTCATTCCCCCTCCAACCTTATCTCCTTCTGTCTCGACTCTCCTTGCCCGTCACACTCGATTTAGGCACGAGTTTATCTGGCAAACAGTTTGCCGACTTTGTTTATTTACCGCGGGTTCCGGGGCTGCGAGCGCGCGCGCGAGCGCCAGTGTTTGCCTTTGTAACATTGTTGTTCTCCGTGAGTCTCCGCTCCCTCCTTCCCCTCTCGCGGCTTCGGTTGGGGGGGGATGCAGGGAAGAAAGGGGGAGTCTTGTCAGCCCAGTGTGGGCTCGCCCCTCGCCGGGAGCCCCCCTCCTGCGGGATATTCCCCCACCCCCGCCCCGCACGCCCCCTCTCCGCTCACCCCATCCCCCCACCACCCGGGCGCGGCGGAGGCCTCGCCCCCCTCCCTCCCTCCCTCTGGTCTCACCACTGAGCTCAGCCTAAAGCCGGGGAATTGCCTGACACCCTCCCATCTTCCTCCGAGCCCCCATTATGCGAAGCTGATCCCCACTCTGAACAGCCTCAAATCCCGCCTGGACTCTGTTTGATTAGATTGCCAACCCGGGGTAATCCTTTGATTTGGTAGAGTGTCAATTACCTTTCTCTAAACACACATTTACAGAGGAGGGAACTTGTTGGTTTAAATCAATGCAGATTGTTTCTTGATAAATGGACTATCTCCGTCCCCTCCCCGGCTCCCGCTCCCAAGGCCCCGCTCCCTCCGCGCCGCCTCCCTTGGCCTCGGCCGCTCTCGCCTATCCGGTAAACAATGCCCCTTCCAGGTGTGAAGCCGGGGGAAGGGAAAAAAGGGAAAAAAACAAAAAACGGTGTGGGCTGAGGGGGGCCGAGCCCCCCCTTCCCCTATTCATGCGCTCCCCCGGAGCCTAATTAAATTTAGCAGGTCCTTGTACACACAATCAAAACAGCTTCCTCCAGTGTAGCGAACGACCGAAAACCGCATTAGCAGCTATCCGCGCTGCCAAATTAAATTGTTTCCCACCTCCTTGTACAAGTGTCTAAAACCGACACTTCGGGGCTCTCCTCTCCCTTCCGATCCTCCTCCGTCACTTGCCACTCCACACCTGTGCGTTCGCGGCTTTAAAAACGCATTAAGGAAAGAGGGAAAGAAACACAGATCTGCCTTACACAGCAGCCCCCTCGGCCCCCACCTCGGACGGTCTTCCCGACCCGGGCAAGTCAGCAAAGTCTCCGCCCGGCTGTGACCACGGCACTCTCCCCCACAGAGGGAAATGCACCCTCTTCTTTTCAGCTTGCGAGTCCCCCCTCTCCCTCCTTATTTCGTATTAATCGTGACCTCTCTGGGCGCCGTACCCCAGAGGCCCAGATGGAGCCCCACGTCTGATCTAGTCAGTTTCAGCCTACGTTTGTGCAACGTCAGAGGCATGAGGTTTGGGGGTGCTGATTACCACTGATATGGCTCCCCCCCATTTCTTTACACTGGCCCCCTTAGTTCCCCCAGAGAGATGGCTCGACTTTTTGCAAACCCCTATCAAATTTCCCAGCAGAGTCTCTCTGGGCTCAGGCTAGGCAAATCTTTTTCTTCTCCGTCCCTCCTCCAGTCCTTTCCGGCTTGGGTCTCCGGCCTGTCTCTCCCCTGGTCCTCGGAGCAGGGCTGAGGGGAAGAGGGTCCAAGTGGATGAGGGCAAGAACTGTCCATGTCCCTCTCCAGGTGAGCAGAGCGTGGCCGGAGCCCCTCTCCGCAGCGGTCTGAAATTCTCAGCACCAACAATCCTAATAACTCGGTCTTAACAAGGATAAGAGCAAAAAAAAAAAAAAAAAAAAAAAAAAAATACGAACAGCCTCATGAATATCAGCCCAAGGGGAGCAGGAGTGAGCTGTTCAGAGATGAAAGTGCACAGAAATAAAAGCTCAATTTAATCTGCTTTAAAACCCTTCAACTTAACGTTTGTGCTTCAAACTCTGAGAGTGAGGACTGATTGCGGATAAATAGTTTCTTACCATGCCTGGAAGCTATTACACCCCTCTCCAACACAGTTTCCTATTCAGGAGTCCCAGTTTTCATTACCAGCTCTAATAAGTCTTAACATTATTAAATGCCAAGCGGACGATAGGGAAAAACGGACTCAGGGAGGGATCTCTCTTTAGCGCTTAAAGAGGAGAGCTCTTAAACCCCTTCTTCCAAGGCTCCCCGCCACGAGAGGGGCAACCCCCCGAGAAAGCGTTCGTCAAGAGCAAGAAGCCAAAACAAAGTTCGTGGGCGCGCACCCCTCCCTTGGCTCTGCGCTTTGAGGGGTCTCTGCCTCTCCCCACCTGGCCGGCTTGGGTGGAGGTTAAGGGGTCTTTTCACCTCTAACTTGGCCGTGAAGCTGATGGCCGGGGCCTAGGAGGGAGAGGAGAGTTTCCCACTGCGGGGTGGGGGTGGGGGTGGTCGCCTGGGATGCCTGCCCAGGTACTCAGGGGGCCGATGTGACTTGTCACCAGATGGACAGGCAACCCTCACTCATCCCCACGGTCGCTCTGCCCATTCACACCCACGTACGACCACCCTGCACAGCCACACGGAAGCACGGTTGCACAGAATACAGCCCCACGGCACCACGATCCAGAGGGCCACGGGCAAAGAGCCACACGGAGAGTCACATGCGCCGACACAGCCACCCAGCCCACACTCCCGGCGCCCGACATGCCCACTGTCACTCAGAAAACTGCTGGGCTTCCTGGATACCAGACCCACGGGTGCCATTTCATCTCTGCAACTCCTCTCCAGACTCAGCTCCTGTGCTCTCTGCCTCCTCCCCGCAAACCCCTGGAGAACTGGAGCTTCCTGGTTGTGCTGCAGGGAAATCCTCTCTGCAGCGAAGTTGCCTGTTAGCTGGTTTCGTAAGCCCTGACCAACACCAGAAGCGCAGGACCTCCCTGGAGGCGGAGGGCTCCCCAAAGCCCACCCTTTCTATCCCCTTCCCTTCCTTCTTTCTCAGGACAGACCGAACTGGACAAACCCCCAGCCACACACACGCACACCTAAAGTCTCTCCAAATAAAACCAAACCTCCTTCCGCCTCTCCCCTGGCACCTCCCAGAAACGGCGTCCGCCGTGTGGTAAGGCACCAGAAAAGAGCCCTTCAAGTTCAATGTGCCCCACCCCACAAAAAAAGGAAGTGCCCCTAAGCCCCTTTCTGCTACAAACTGAAGTAAGGAGTGGGTCCCCCCACAGGGGGTCGCAGGGCTCAGGGCCGCCTGGGCCAGGCCAGAGGCGCTCCTTGGCGGCACAGGACCCCTTCCCACTGCAGACCTGAGGCTGTGCGACAGGCCCGGCGCAGCGGGGTGTCAGGCGCGGCTCCCTCCCTTTCTTCCCTCGCCCTTTTGTCCCTGGCGGGACTGGGCTCCACTTGGGGCCCTGAATGTCAATGGCCCGCCCCTTCCCCAGCTCTAGGCTGCACTCAAAGGGGCTGCCCCTGCCCCTCCTCCCACCTTCCCCCTCCACCAGGCCAGTGGGGGCTGGGCCTCCCTGGGTGTTGTCTTTGGAAGCGGGCTTTGTCTCTGAAGTTCATCTTCAAGGTTGGGAGAGCCTGCTGAAAACTGGGGAGAGACCCGGGCTGGGAGTTCGCAGGACGCAAGGAGGGAGGTACCTCGAGAAACCTCTGCAAAGAAATTCCAGCCAAATGTGCTCTTTCCAAGTTCCCAGGTTCGGGGCGCTTCCCCACTTTCCACAAAGCTACTGTGTTGCTGGTTCACAGGAGCACAGTCTTTGCTGTCCGCCTGCCTGCAGCCCCCCACCCCTGCCCCGGCCCCGCATGCCTGCTGGGGGGCTTGCTTCTTCTCCCCAGCCAGCCCCCGTCAATAAACAAACGCACGCCCCCCTTTCCCGGGGCGTGCAGGCGCTTCAAAGATAAATGCCTTCCCTAGCAGATCCCGGGGAAAAAGCCGGGCGCCAGACTCCCGGCAGCGGCCCAGCCGCGCTGCAAAGTGGGGAGAGTGCGAGGAGCGTCCGAATCTTTCTCCTCGCCCGAGACCTCCCCACCCCGGGCCTCTGGGAACTTGGCTTCCACTCCTGGCCCCACGGGGGCAAGCCTCTGCCTCGTGCGCCCGTCTGCACCCCCTCGGCGCTGCCTCGGCCCGCGCGCCCTGACAACGCGAGGCTGAGGGTTCGGCGGCGGCCCACGCGGCCCTCGCTAATTTTTATTGATTGCAGCGGTCAGTCAACTGTCAGGCAGGGTTTCAAGGGACCGTTTAGAGAGCGTGTGCGGGTCTGGTTAACAAATTCATTTAGGGAGCCGCGGGCCGGCTCCTCCTTCCTCACCCCCCCCCCCCCCGCCCTTGCCCAAGTTTCCTATAAATAATAGATCCACGCCGGGACCAGCCGCCAAAACGCCAGCGCCGGAGGACACACGCGCCGGAGGGCTCGGCGAGGCCCTGCGCGCGGGGCTCGCGCACTTGGCGGCGCGCAGTGCACCAACCTGCCGCCGGCTCCCCGGGGAGGCGGGGTCCGTCTGCGCCCCGGCTCCGCGCCCTGCCCTGGCCCCGGGCGCGCCGAGGGGGCGCTCTCGGCAACCCTCGAGGGGGCTCCCGGCTGCCCCCCCCCCGCCCCCACCCCCGGAGGCTGCGAGTCCTCCCGCTGAAGTTCGGTCGCCAGCCTTGGGCGGCGGAAGCGCAGCACCGGCCCGCACGCTGGCGGGTGGGGACGCGCGGCCCCGCCGTGGCGTCCCCGGGGAGGCTCCCTACCTTTGTCTCCCAGGATGCCGTCGATGCTGTGCTTGGCTTTCTTCTCGCCGTCCTCCTCCTTCTTGTCCGCTTCATCCTCCTCCTCTTTCTTCCCGAACTTGATTCTGAGCACGCGGCTAATCGAACTCACTAAACCTCAGAAATTCAAAGGCAAAAGAGCGAGTATAAGTCGTTGGGGCAGCAGAGCCCGGCGCGACCTGGGCCCCTGGGAGAAAGCCGCGCAGCCCCCACCCCCCGCCCCCAACACGCTTCAATGAGATTCACACCCGCCGCCCCCCTCCCCGGTTAAGCGTCTCTACCTAAGGACAGTCACTCGCTAGGGAAGCTGACCCACCTGGGGCATCTCACGGCGGCTTTCCTATACGCATCCTTGCACACACTTGTGCCTCACACCCGCGCATCCCCTAGATACACTCACACCCACACCCACTCCCCCAGGGCCTTCCCGGAGGCCCTCCAGCCCCTGTGCTGCGGTCTCCACACTCAGGTGTGCGGCCCAGCCCTGCGTGCCTGGCCGCCCCTGCACACGGACATCCCAGGCCGCTTTCTGTCTCACAAGGCAGGATGCTGGAAGGCCCCCACATTTGGGGCCCATTGCTGGCTGGGGGCACTAACGAAACAGAAATTGTGACCTGGGGAAAGTGGTCCGGGGAGCCCACCCGAGATCAACCCTCCCAGGATGGACCCATCTCTCTAGGCCACTTCCCGCAGAAAGTGCCCAGGGAGCTCCCGTTACCACCCAGCCTTATAGGATTAACTTTTCGCCCCTTCCGTCCCTCCTTCCGTTCTGTCCATCCATCCCTCCTTCTCTGCTTCCTCCTCCTCTTCTCTCTTTCTGAACTTTCTTCTCCTTCCTTCTTCCCTCGCTTCATCTTCCTTTCGGTTTTGAGTCCCTCCTGTGCCCCAACTCTCTCCACGCTCCTGCCCCCTTGCTCCCCCCAACTTTCCTTCAAGCTCTGCGTCATGCACCACCTCCTGTCCTCTTTCTTCCACCCCCAGCCCCGAACCCCGAGCCTGAACCAGCCTCCGCCGGCTCAGCTGCCTTCTCACCTGAGGGCACCGTGCTGCGGTCACAGTGCCCATCCTTTAGCAGCCGGTCTCGGATCTCCCAGCTGAACATGCCTGGGTTTTCCCTCTTGTACTCCTCGATCTTTTTCTCCACATCCGGAGTCGCCACCTGCTTCAGAGGTGGAGGTGGCAGAGCGGGAGTGGAAAGATGGGGTGGGGGGAGGGAGATACTTTTAATATCAACCTCCCAAGAGCCCCAGGCCAGGCTGGTGGCTCTGGTTCCCATCCCCCCCCACCACCACCGCCCCCTTCTGAGATTGGCGTTATCCCTTCTCAAAACCTGAGCCTGGTTCCCAGGAAGGCAGCTGACTGAGGGCCCAGGGAAGTCATAGGTAATAAAATAAAAAGCTAATTAGGACTCCTAGGATCTCCCTTTCACTATTTCAGGCAAGACAGAGGGGAGATTTTTCCCTGGTCTGGGATGATGATAGGGGATGGGGCAGACATAGGGACGGCCCAGGGATGACTCATGGGCCTCCAAGTCTTGGGCAACCTGGAACCTCAGTTATCTCCATCCACTAGAAACTCCAGTAAGGAGGGAGCTATCCGGGGGTGAGGACACTCTCCCCCTGTACTTCCACAGGAAGCGTACGGACTCCCCAGTGATACTGGATGATGGAGGGCATTGAGAGGGGCTACGGCCAGGATCCCCCAACCGTGGGAAGGCTGACTGTCGGCTCGCAGCAAAGACACTCACTCTGGGCTTGCTGCCTCCGATGGCCCCAGGCCGGATGGACCCGGTCTCCTGGTAGCGGCAGAGAATCTTGGAGACACAGCCATGGGAGACACGCAGCTGGCGGGAGATGACACAGGGCCGGATGCCATGGTGGGCCATCTCCACTATCTTGTGGCGGATGTGGTTAGGCAGGGGTCGCCCGTTGATGAAGACCCCGCCAAGCTGATTGACCCGGCCTTGGCCAAGTGGTGTGGACACTGGAGAAGGGAGGGCAGATGGGGAAGGAGAGAGGCACAGGGTAAGGATGGGGAGGAGACACTGAGCACACCTCCCTGGCTCGTCTCATTTGAGCCCCAAGACCCCTGACAGAGGATCCCTGAACCCCCCCCCCCCCCCCACACACACACACATTTGGAGCCCAGGCAGTACAGAGGTCAGGCGAAAACCGTCATAAAGCTGAGAGAAGGTCCTGGAAGGATGGAGGGGGGAGTCACGGCTGGCTGCTACAGTCCCCCAGACGCCGCGTGCCCCTGCTCCTGTCACACCATGGGGAATGAGGACGACGGATCTGATACTTCTGAGGATGGGAGGGAGGGGACAGAGCCAAGAGGCTGATGGAGTCTTGGAGTCTCTGGGACCAATGTCCCCCGGGATGCAGTTTGGGCCACAGGTCTGCCTGCCTCTTAGAGAGGCCACTAGCGGATGAGATGTGGCCCCTCTGGTCCGCTCCGTGCCCTAGGTGGTCAAGACTGATCCATTTTGGAGGGAGCCAGAAGGCGCTGGTTAATTACCAGTGTTTATTGCTCTGGCCTGGGCTGTCAGAGCCATCCAACTTCTAACTGAACAGTCGAGGGACTGGTGACATGATGCCGTTGGTCCCTGCCTCTGGGGTCACCTGGCTGTCCCTTGAGGGACTCTCCTTGCTTCCAACCCCTCTCAAAGCTCTGATTTCGTTTTGGGGAGATCTGGGGAGATGCTCCAAGCTTCCAAATCAAATACTAGTTGGCTTCAGAAATCCATGAACTGTCCCTGCGGGCTCTGAGAGGCTGGTACACAGATGGGCCAGAGTCCCCCCGCTGGGGTGTGGGTGACTTTGGGAACCTGGGAGACAGACATCCCCGGCAGTCAGTCCCTGCTGTATGCTGGGGAGGGGAGAGCTCCTCAGAAGCCTTAATGCAAAGTGTACACAATTTCCTCCCAGAAGGTTGGGGGACACCCGGTGCACTAATCCGGCCTCGATCCCCCCAATTTGGAGACTCGGCGGCTGCGGAGATCTGGCAGATTAGAACGATTTCACAGCCGCCCGAGTGGAGGGAGCTGCCGGTATAATTGGAAGGGAGGAGGCGAGAAGAGGCTCGGCTGTTCCTACCGCCTCCTTCCTCGCGCTCCCGGTCCCCCCCCCCCACCTCTCTTTGCAAAAGTAGGAGTCTGAAGCCACCCTCGGATTTAATCAGAAATCGTGCGTCGCCAAGTCAGAGTCACTCGGTCTCCGTGGCGGGATATGCCATTAGCACTGGAGAGCTCTCGAGCGCCCAACTTTATATTCAAGAGCCTCTTTAGCGACCGGCGCTCGGCTCTCCTCAGTATTCTCCGTCATGTTGGGCAAATATTGTTCTAATCCGCTGCGCGTCCTCGGCCGCCTGTTTCACTTGCATTCGCTACAGGAGAGTGTTACGGCAAATCCCCGGGCTTGTGCGCTCTCCCGCCTGCGTGGCTGCTCGCGCGCACTTGATCACGGAGCCACTCTCTTCGCCTCTGTCTAATGCAGGGACCCGCGCCCGGCCCGCTGCCGGAGGGACCCCTCCCTCCCCAGATCGCAGGCTGCCTGCCCGTCCATCCCCTCCCCGCCTCCTTTCCCCTTCCTCGCGCACAAGGGGGCTCATACAATTACCAGAAGAGTAAGTAAAAAATGAAAGTGGAGTCCCGTGTGACACCGTGGCTACCTGCCCCCAGAAGCCCAGCGATCCCTCGGTTGACAGGTTGAAGGCCTTCCACCGTTTAGAAAGAAAGCAACACAACACAAAACCAAGCCAAAAAAAAAAAGAAAAAAGAAAAAAAAAACCCGCAGGAAAGGGTCTCGGCAGCCCGCTCGCACCCTTTTCTGGAGCCGGGAACCGTCCACGGTCCGCCCTTCCCTGCTCGCCCCGGCGCTGGATATTTCTTTAGGGAGGACGCATTACAGAATCGCGCACTTTCCCCGTCCCGGGGTCCCCTCCCAGGAGAGTTCCTGAGTTCCGAAGCCCAAGTGAAAAGTTGTGGGGGTGGGGCCGGGGGAAATCGTTGCTATCGATTATTTCGCATTAGTTTGTTTCCAGACCCCAAGAGCAGGGAGTTTCTGACTGTTGCTTTGGAAGAAGCGGAGAACCTTCCTGGTTTGGACACACACACTATCCACATGCTGTCGGCATTTCGAAATAAAAGGGGTTTTGGAAGACCATCCCAGCAGTGGGGAAAACAAACAAACAAAAAGAACAATTCGGAACGAGGAGCAGGACGCGCTGGCAGGGGCGAACGCAGGAGAGCTGCGAGAAACTACAGGGGGTGGGGTGGGGGGAGGAGGGAAGTATCTGAAAATAGTGGAACGAGCTGAAATTCACGAAGAGCTGGCGTTTCCTAGGGGCCGAAATCTGCCCCGGGTTCCGCCCGGCGGAGGAAGGCCAGGGCCCGCGCGACCTGTGAGGCCGGGCCGCCGGCCACCGAAAGCCACGCAGAAACGGACAAGTGTCGGCCCCGGAAACTTCCGGGGTCCAGCGCCGGGACTCCGTCCCAGAGGAGACGGGGAGCGCGCCCCCCCTCCTCCCGCCCCGCTGCCGCTGGCGCCGCCGCCACCCCTGGAGATGGCTGCGTCTCCGCGGACCCCGGGCTCCCGGCGGAGGCGCGGAGGCGCTCTTACCTTCCAGAGGAAAGCCGGTGCGCGGGTAGTTCTGCCCGGGCGCCGGCCGCATCATCCTGGGGACGGTGCCGGGAAGGGCCGCCATTCTTGCGCACGCCGGGGACGAGTCCAGAGTCGGCAGAAATCGCTGCCCGTCCGCTCCCTTCACCCCCGCTGCGCTCTCTTTCTTCCCTTCTTCTGCCACTTCGCTTTTTTTAACCTCTTCCCCCTCCTCCCCTCTCCGCACGCGCTCCCTGCCCCCACCCCCACCCCCGGCTGCAGCCGTTCGCGTCCAGAAGCTGGGGAGGGGGGCGAGGTGGGGGGCGGAGGTTGGTGGAGGGGGGCGGTCGGGAGGGGGGGGGGAAGGTGGCGACAGGGAAGTTCAAACAAACAAACACGCCAACCCCAAGTCCGCCTGTGCCCGCTCCGCTCGGCCAGAAGTTGTGCGGGCGGATGCGCCGGGCGGAACCGGGAGGCGAGGCCGGCGGCGGAGCGGGGCTGGGGCAGGGAGGGGGGAGCCGCGGTCGGAGGCAGGGCCCGGCCTCGGACGGGCGGCCGTGCGCGCTCGCGCGCTCCGGGCCAAAGTTTCTGAGCCGAGAGGCTGCCGAGTGGGATCTCGCCCGTATTTATTTATATATTTACTCCCGCGCTCGCCCGCTCCCTCCCTGCGCTCCCCTCCACGCCTCGCTGCAGACCACACTCACGTCCCCCGCGCGCACCGGCTTTCGCCCCCCGCCCCCCCCAAGGCTCGGGGAGGGGCCGAGGTGGCTCTGTCGGAGTTTCGGGGCTGGAGGGGAGGCGACTGGGGGCGACGGGGTTGGGAAGGCAAGAGGGGAAGCGAGGGGGCGAGCGATCCGCCGGGTAAGTTGTGCAAAAGTGCTCAGCTGGAGCACGAGGGGGGTGGCGGCGGCGGGGGGTGGGTGGGGGGGGAGGCAGCGAACGAGATCTGATAGGTTCGGACTTTTCTTTTATTCATGAGATGGAAAAGGGGGCCAGGGCGGAAGGGAGGCGAGGACCAATAACGAAAAGAAATCGCCAACGAATATTTTTTCTCTCTCTCTCTCTTTTCTAATCCCCGGCTCGACCTGGTTTTTGGGGGAGAATTTGAACCGCCCGTTAACACAGAGGGAGCGAGGCCCCGGGGCTGGGGGAAGGGGGCAGAAGGGAAGGGGAGGGGGCCAACTTTGTGCAAGTGTCTTCTTTTGACGAATGGGCCACAGCGGCCGGGCGAGCGCCCAGCCCCCTGGTCGCCCACGGCCCCTCTCGGCGTCCCGGCTGCTTGGGAATGTCTGCTGCGGGGTTGGCGGCTCCGCTGAATTCTCGCCTCTTCTCTGGCCTCCCAGGGCCAGAGTGGGCTGATTGCGGATCTCCTCCATGTCTCTCACACGTTCTGAAATCTCCGCCAGTGGGGCCACTCGGGCGAGCGGCCTAGGGTGACTTCAGGAGAAGGGTTGATGACTTTCTCTGTGAAATAACGTCCGCGCCCCAGTGGCGGGTCCTCGCCCAGCCTTCCGCGGCTCCCAGCCGCCCAGAGTGCTTAGGAAACTGGGCGTGCCAAATATTAGGGACTGCGTCTTCTCCCCTCGTCTCCCCCTTCCCTTCACCCAGCTGCAGCCGGGTTTAAACTTGCCTTCCTCTCCAGGCACCCTGGCCACGACCCAGAACCTCTTTTCCGAGGGCAGTCTGGTGCCGGGAGGCTGACAGCGAGCGTGGTGCCCCGGATCTGGGCGGGGGGGGGGGGGAGAGTCTTGGTGCCATGGGGGAGCCCGTCAATTCTGAGCTCCCCCCTCAGAATTTACAGGGGGAAGTGCCCCAATTAAAGGGTCAGCAGTGGGGGTGGTGATTCCCCCCCCATCCCCGGCCGGAGTGGCCAGACGCCCCTGCCCCGGGACACGAGTCCTGGGGGCGAACCGCCCTCCCAGCGGGGCAGGACGCCAGGACAGCAGGCCTTTTGTCTCCCTCGGGAAAGAGTGTCTCCGGCCCAGCGCTGGAGGCAAAATACAATAAAATAAACCCAGCCCTCCAACTCGGCCCCCGCCCCGCAGCCCGCCCCCTGCCCGCCCTCTCCAGGTCCTGGGGTCAGCCTCCTCTTGGCCTGGGGGGCTCTCCTCGGGCTGGCCCTAGTGTGCCCCCTTCCCCTCCCCTTTTCCTCACCTGTGACCTTTGCCCCTCTCAGCATGTGACAGACTCCCTCCTCTCCTGTCTGTCCCAGCACTTGGGGGGGGGGGTGGGGAGGGCTCATCAGGCTCTTGGTGGGGAGGCACTCTGGGAATGGGGGCCTACAGAAAACCTGTTAAACCCACACCTTCCAGCGGCTCCAGAATTGAGGAGGGGGAGGCCAGGTAGCTTTAGAATTGGAAAGGGGGAATCCAGGTTGCACTTGCCCAGGCCCGGGTACCAGGCTGGCCTGAGTTTTAGGGGCCCGACAAGGTTTTCTGGGCTCTTTTCTTCGTTAGAGGTGCTACCCTGCTATATCCATTGCCCCTGAGGAGAGGGACTGAGAGATGAAGTTTGAGGCCACCGTGTACGTGTCTGGGGAAGTCCAATTACACTTGGGGTCCCTTTACATCTTGTCTTGCTGGAGCGTCTGGCCCGGGACCTGCAGAAGTGGCTGTGTATTTTATGTATGCACGTATGCATGTGTGTGTGGATATACACATACAGATATGCACACAATATACACTCATTCGTAGAGATACTTATAATATAGTGTACATTCATTCATTCATTCATTCATCAGTAACTTCCATACTGGCGAGGAAGCGTTTAAGGCACCGGTTCTCTACGTCTGTGGGTGGACCGAGGGGTATGTTTGTGTGTGAATTTAAGCCCCTGTGTGTGTCTCTAGGTGGAGGTCGGCTTGTGTGTAAGGCTCCTCGTAGGCTTGCGGGCCAGTCTGAGTACGCGAGTGCTTCTAAGTGAAGGTCTCTGTCTGTGTTTAGGTTTTAGAGTCGCTTCCATGCTGTGTCAGCTGTCAAGAAGGTGTGAATGTGTGTTTGGGTCAGTTCCCTGGGCGAGGAGAGGCCTCTGGGGCGCGCTGGCGTGGAGGCTGGAAGAGTCGGTCCCTCCTTGCTGACTTCACCGCCGGGCCACGCGCGAGCGCGCGCGCGTGCATCTCCTGGGGTCAGGGCCCACCAGCTGCGGCTGGGGACATCGAACTCGGGGTGCTCCATGGGGGGGGGGCCACCTAACCTTTGGCACGGTCCCCGCCGTGCCATGCAGAGGGCTGAGCTGTGGGCCCAGTCGCGAGGGAGGCCCCGAGCAGGCTCCCCGAAACCCCGCGCTAGCGGCGCGAACCCTGAGTATTCGCAGCTTGGGGATTCCGTGGGCTCCCGCGGGGCAGGCGGAGGGGGAGGAAGGGGGGTGTCTGTCAGAATGAGCGTGGCCGTTCTCGCCTGTTGGAGACCAATTTCACAAATGATTTTTGCAACAATTAAGAAGTGTGG
This sequence comes from Prionailurus bengalensis, assembly GCF_016509475.1. Taxonomy (NCBI): domain Eukaryota; kingdom Metazoa; phylum Chordata; class Mammalia; order Carnivora; family Felidae; genus Prionailurus; species Prionailurus bengalensis. The sequence continues at coordinate 13,404,016 of NC_057345.1, read as the reverse complement.
CGGGGCGAAATGGCAATTTCACATCCAGCAGGGGAAAGGGGGGTTCACCTGGGAACTGGGGCTGGCGGCTGCAGCTGGAGGTGGCGGGGGGGGGTCTTTCCCTCTCCTCTCAGTTCCCCTGGCTCACCCCCTTGCCCAAATTCACTCCCCACACAGACATTAATCAACTGCAAAGACCGCCAGCCATTCTGCCGCTTCCAGCGCTGGGGGGGGCTCAGGTCTCCATTGTGTGTGTCAGGCTGGACTCTTGGCCTGGAAAGTTCCCGTTCAAGCCCTCACCCTAATCTGTCTCTCTCCCTGCTCCTTTCTCCCTCCCTCTTCTTCTCTCTTGGTCTTGATCTGCCTGTCTCTCTCTGTCTCTCCCTGTCTCTTACACACGCACACACACACACACACAGACTTTTCTGTCTCGTGCGCCCCCTCTATCTCTCTTTTGTCACCACCCCCTTTCCTCCTTGCCTTTCTGACTTCTCCCCAGTGGGTTTCCTCTCTCAATCTGTTCATCCCGTCCCTGCCTCCCCCATCTCCATGGTGTGCTCAAGTATGTAGGGGCCTCCACTGTGCACCAGGCTATAACTCAGACCTGAATCCCTGGGGAGCCCTTTGGTCCACGTGGGGTTGGGCAAAGACCTTCCAGAAGGGTCCCTCCTCTGCTTTGCATCTACCTCAGGCTGTCTCAAAAGGGGCATCTCCAGGCTCAGCCCAACATGATTCTGGCACCCCCTCCCTCTAGAAATTCCTTGGGTCCTGGTGCTCTATGGCTTGGGTAAGTAACTGGCCCCTACCTCCATCTTTTCCCTGTCTGGTCTGAGTTCCTATCTGACCCCCCCCCCCGCCCCCGCTTTGCCCCCAGCACCTCCTTTCTAAGAGCGACGACAAGGCACATGGAATTCCTCCTCCCAATTTCCCCAGATGAACCCTCCAAGTGGGAAAGAGGCCTAAGGATCCGGAGCAAGACCTCAATGTGTCATCGGCCTGGGGAAGCTGGCCTTTCTCTGGCTGCTTCAGCCCCAGACTGTGAATTGATGGGTCCGACGCATGAGAGACTTAGGGCCACAACTGAGGCTTCCTTTTCGCTGCCGGCAGTGGCCAGGGATCCCTCCCCCCCCCCCCAGCCCAAGGGAGAGGACACTCTTTTTATTTCAGATCCCTGTGTGATGAGCACTTTCTGAAAGCGATTACCCAAGGAATCTTCCTTTAAAGGGTGATAAATCCACCTTGAAAACCAGGGGTCCTGATTTCGGCGGGGCCTTTTGCATTTTCAGAGGCTCTGGCCAAAGACGTCAACAAATGGAATTATTCTGTCTTCAAATGTTTGATAATGAGAGAGGAGGGGGGTGGGCGTGGGGGTGGGGAGAGAAATAGAATATCCATGAACAAAGGACCCTCTGGAGGCTCGCTCCGGTTCCGGATGCCAGAATTCCTCAGTGCAGCTTGTGAAGGGGCACCCTTGAAAAAGAACACCTCTTCCCCCACTCCCCCAACCTTCTGCTACTGTTTTTCTCTCGTGAGTAGTAGCACTCTTAGAAGAGCGACCTTGAGATATCTGCTCCGACCGGGATAGGAAGGAGAGGGAAACTAAGAGGTTTTCCTGCTTGGTGTTTTCTCTTTTCCGAGCAAAAGAAAATAGTGTGGTTGGATTCCACTTCCCGAGGTAAATAACAGCAGTAATGGTAACAGACTTCTCCCAGGCAGACGGCTACATAGGATCTCAGTGATCCTTTTTCCTGGCCTTCCTCCACCCTCTCCCCTCCCCTCTCCGCCTCCTCTCTTTGCCTCCTTTTCCACTTCCTTCTCTTTCCTCCTCTGGGCCTCTGCCTCTTGCTAACTGCTTTCCACTGGCTTCCAGAAAGGCAACCAAGGCCATCTTTGCAGCGTGTTCCCCGACATCCCTAGAAGCCTCCCCTCTGCCCAGCAACCCCTCTCTCCTTTTCACTCCTGGTGTGGGGCAAAGGGGCCTCCGTGGGACGGAGAGGAGGTTTCTTTTTGGGGTGGCCTCCCCGGGGACGGCGTGAGACGGAGGGGACCGTGCGCGTGAGTGCGCGTGCGGCCGTAGGGGAGGCCGAGAGCCCCTGTGTACCTGTGCAAGAGGCGAGGAGAGCGGGTGAGTGTGCGTGTCCACAGGTGTGCACGCGGGAGTGCACCGCGCACCTGCAGACAGGCGGGGCTGGAGGTGTGTGAGCAGCCGGGATTTCTGTTCCCTGCAACCGCTGGGCAGCCCGAGGACGGAGGTCTCCTCCCAAGCTCCCGGCTGCCCGAACAAAAGACCAAGTGCCCGATGGCTCTGGGCTGCCTGCGCTGGCCCCTTTAGATCACTACTCCAAGTTCAATTTGCAGGAGTCCAGCGTTAATGGGTTGTAGACTGCGCCCTTGCACAATTACCTTATCACAACCGAGCATCTATGGAACCGGCAAAGCATTTTCATTGAACAAATCAAAGGGGGGAGGGGTGCTGGCGCCCGGCTCCAGCTTGCCTGGAGCTCCCGGCTGGCCACGAGTTCCAGGGGAAGCCCACAAGCCCAGACTAACTTTCCCTGCAGGCCCCCGGGCTTGTGGGGGCGGGGTGGGATGAGACTGAGGAGGAAAAGATCAAACACTGCCTGGTTCCCACCTCAGATGGCTCTTTGCTCCGGGGAGGCCGAGGCCGATGGGATGCTGCTCCTTTGGTCCCCAGGGCTCCTCCTGCCTTGCGTCCTTGGGAAGGGCCCTCCTCCATCATGGCCCACTCAGGGAGGGGTCTGTCCTTTCCTGGGTGCAGGATCATTTATTCTGTGCCTTCACTGTGGTAGCCTACGTTCCTTAGGAGATGCTCAGAGGACTCGTTGGGTGAATGAATGAATGAATGAATGAGTGATTCTAGTACAAGCAGGATGTGTGCACTTGGGGAAAGGTGGGGAGACCTGGGCTTGAATCTTGTGGGGATGGCGATCCACAGTGGTATTTATTGGACCTTCGTGTGCCGTCTGCGTGCCGGGATTTCCTGGATCGCTCGGGGCATCGGGAGGGTGACCAGCCATAAGCACATGGTAAGAGATGCTTGGATGGAACTCGGGCACGGTCAGTCTGCACCGTCTTAGGGAGCAGTGATGAGAACTGGGTGAGCCTCTCAGGCTGCAGTCGGCACTCAGTACACACTGGCTTCCTCCCTTCCCGCTTCCTCTGTACTCAGTCGCTAGGACCTTTTTGTATCCATCTCTGCAGTTCTAGAGTGAGCTCAGTGTGGAAAGGAGCACAGAGGGTGCTTGATAAAGAGCTGAGTTGAACGATCATATTACTTTTTGCTCTTGGGCACCGATATTAATAACCAGGGTTTTTGAATGCCTCGCCTGTGCCGGGTATTGATTGAACAGCGAGCCTGTTTAATCTCCAGGCCCCCGTAGGTGGCGGATATCAGCCTCTCTGTTTTACAGAGGTGGGGGTGGGGGTGGGGGTGGTGGAAACTGAGACTTGGGGATGTCCAAGGTCAAACTGAGAGTGGTCCAAGGTCAAAGAGTTTCGGGTGGCAAGGAAGGGATTTTTAACTCAGGCTTCCTTGACTCCAAAGTCCGGTCTCTCTCTTGCTCCCATTTAGTCTCTTGCTGCCTCAGTTTCCCCTTTTGCAAACCAGATGATCCCCAGCACTGAGCGCAAAGACTGGAGCACGGCAGGTGCTCAGAGGTGCTGTGGAATGAACGAATGAAGCTGACACATTCTGGTGACCCTAGGGTCCTGCCTCGGGAGTCCGTGGAGGTGGGGATGGGAGGCTGGAGGACCAGAAAATTGTAGCTCTACAAGGGAGACGTTGAGATGACCTTGCCCAGGGACTTTTCTGCTTCAGGAGCCCACCTCCCTCCTGCAAGCTCTGGGGAGGCCAGAGGGGCTTTTACCCCTGGCTAGAAAGTGCCTATAGCTCGAGGGAGGAGGTGGCCAGTCTGGGGGTGCCCCAGGTCCTCATTGAAATGTGTAGGTAGAAGCGAAGTCACTGCACATTTGTCTAGGTGAATTAAAAGCACAATCCCCATCTCCCAGAGGGAGAAGTTGGTTCATATTTATACATTTAGTCTTACAGGTGTAAAATAGGTTTCCTTTATGCTTGTATAATAATTTTTCATTTGAATTTCAAGGCTTTATTCCCTTCTTTGGATTCAAGTCCTCCACCTGAACCCGATTCTCTCCATAACCATTAATTCCTTCATCATAAAAATGAATTCCATCTAATTCTCTATAGTGGCAGTTAGAGCAGATCAAAAAGTGCCTTTGCAAAGGGGCTCCCCCCCCCCCGCCCCTGCGTCTACCATTGTAGTTTTTACCTCCCCTCTTCTCCCCACCCCCTACCAAAGCTGAGTTTCAGAAACCAGGGCTGGAAGCAGAAAAACTTATTTCTCTCGCTCAGGAGGGTGCGTATGTGTGTGTGTGTGCGTGCACGTACATGCGTGTGTGCATATGCATGGGGGTGCTGTAGAAAATGCTCCTGGGTTTCGGGAAGACGGCGACCATAGCAATGGCCATAACAATGGCAAGTCTGTACTTATGATGAGCCAGACGCTCGCTAGGCACTTTGCATATGGTATGTTATTGAATTCTCGTACACATCCTGAGACGGATACCAGTAACTTCATAATATAGATGAGGAGACAAAAGTCCATAGATGTGAAATAAATTGCCCAGGGCCACACAGCAAGGAGCTGGCAGGGCTTAAATTAAAAAAAAAAAAACAAACTTATTAAATATTTCACATTATATTATAATAGAATGGGTTCTTCCAGAGTCCTAATCCCTGGAGCCTGTAAATGTTACCTTACGATGTAAAGGGGACCCAGTTAAGGCCTCTGAGATGGAGAGATTATCTTGGATTATTCTGGGTGGCCCGACATGCCAGGACACGTGTCCTTATAAGAGAGAAGAAAAGGGAGATTGGACACAGAGGAGGAGAAGGTGCTGCGGCCGAGGAGGCAGAGATGGGAGGGATGTGGCCGTGAACCACGGAACGCTGGCATCCACCAGAGGCTGGAAGAAGGAACGGCTCGTCCACAGAGCCTCCTGCAAGGGCGCGCCCTGTGACACCTTGATTCTGGCCAAGGGTTACAGTGATTTGGGACTCCAGAACCGGGAGAGATTACGTGTCTGCTGTTTTATTTTATTTTTATTTATTTTTTTTGAGACAAAGAGAGACAGAGCATGAACGGAGGAGGGGCAGAGAGAGAGGCAGACACAGAATCGGAAGCAGGCTCCAGGCTCTGAGCCATCAGCCCAGAGCCCGACGCGGGGCTCGAACTCACGGACCGCGAGATCGTGACCTGGCTGAAGTCGGACGCTTAACCGACTGCGCCACCCAGGCGCCCCGTGTCTGCTGTTTTGAGTCACCAAGTTTGAGGTCGTTTGTTATGGCCGCCCCGGGAAATGAACACACGTGCTTTTAGGAGTTGATTCCATCTTTACCTTAAAACCTATTGCCTTAACAGTTTATGTATTGACATGCCGTGAGCACCGTTCTGAAAAGTCACACGATGTTTCTGAGATTTATCCGTGTCGATATCAGTAGTGTTGGGTTAGAGGCGGGGGAAAAAAAAAAAGAATTAATTTGCGGGGAAGCTCCAGCTGGATCTCGCCTGGCCTCCTTTAGCCTCGTAGAATGTTCTGCCCGGTAGAGAGGCTGGGGTGCCTCTGGCTGCCGTGTCCTAAACGGGCAGGGCCGCTAGCCTTCTCTGCATCCCCAGGTATGGGGACTCCGCGTACACAGCATTCCATGTGTCAGGGCTCATTAGAGCAGGAGGGAGGCGTGGGGCCCGGGGTTCCGGTGAACTCAGGATTCCGTGTTGTTGAACGAATGGAAGAGTGGGAAAGGGGCTGGTGATCTCCTGTAAGCTTATCTGGCTTTGCATGATTGCTACAAGTGGATACAAGTTGGCACAAAGGGTAAGCTTTGCCGAACGAACGCTTTTACGGTTCACAAGGTTGTCCACGTTAAAAATTTGATTCTCGACTCCATATTGTGTGGCACAGGGGCGGGTCGTGAGCATCCCCAGGTGAAGGAAAATGGGACCGGGGTCTTCCTGGTGTCAAAGTCAGCCGAGGGGGGTGGGGCACAGCTGGGGTTAAAACCCAGGTGGGTCCCGTGAGTGGGGCTCCGAGATAGGGCGCAACCTTTAAAACCTGGTGAGATCCCTTTTGATCTTGGTCTGCATCCTCATGAGCTGGGTTTTCTGGGGGCAAGTGACTTAACCTCTCTGAACTTCCATTTCCTCATGTAGCAAACGGGCACAGTGACGCCCAGCTGGTGGAGGATCGCCGGAGAGGTCGCGTGTGTGCACAGCAGCTGGCACTTCTCAGGGCTCAGGAAGGGGCCGGTTTTGTGGCTCATCCTCAGTTGCGTATTTTTCCTCTTGCAGTTCTGGGCTATAACTTACATTCTCCCAAAAATTTTCAGGGAAATTCAGGGAAGCAAGCAGCCGAACCAGTTGGCTGGCACCAACTGTTATCACCCCCTGGGGGCTTGATTTATCCCTTTTCGGGGGTCATTGGGGCGTGATGACCTGTGACCTGGGCTGCCAGCGGGGGTAGGAGCCCAGCCGATTTGGGGTCGTCTAGGACTTCTGGAAAGACCTGATAGACCACTTTCCGATTGGGTTTTTCATTAGGTAGGGGGCAGTAAATCAAAGGGACTGCCCCAGGCTACAAACTTAAAAGGGCCCCAGGCTGATGGAACCGGGCTAGGAAGATACTGAGGGGGGGAGAGCAATGGTACCTCTGGCTGGTTAACAAGTGGCTCTTGGGTGGAGGGGGGGAAACGAAGTAATACACAAGGAAAGAAACCCACCTAGAATAAAACTGAGAAGCGAATGACAAACCGGAGAAAGTACTTTGGATACCTCTGCTGCAAAGGGTAAATGTCTTTGCTATATAAAGAGCTCTTGGAAGTCAATAAGGATGATGCACCATCTTTAGGCGAAAAGACACGGACAGGCAATTTATTAAAGACCTATGTCGTTAATACATGAGGACTGGGAGCGTGTGAAAAACTGTCCATCTCACCAGATGCCCAAGCAAAGCATATTAAGACGGGATGCTACGCTTACTCATGAAAGGGGCAGTTGTGAGGGGGAAAAGTGATACTATCCAAGGTTGCTGAGGGTTCTGGGAGCTGGCACTCAACTACACTGTTTGTGGTGGAGGAAACTGGCACCAGCTCTCTGAAGGGCGACTTGGAAAGCATGCTTTAAAAGTTCCAGAAATGTTTAGAACTATCCTTGGGCTACCGCTTGGAGCTTCTGGGAACCTGTCACGCACATGCACAAAGACATAAGTATGTTCATCACACTATTTTCTTTTTATAATAGGGAAAACGGGGGGGGGGCAATTTCAAACAATATAATACTGACAAATAGTTTATGAAACATCCATATAATGGAATACTCTGGAACGATCACAAGGACACATAGTAAGAGGTAACACTGGTATAATGTTTCTTGGACACCATTAGCTCATTTAATCCTTACAACAACTGTTTGGAGGCCTGTACTCACATCACCCCTATGGTACTGGCTGAGAAAGTGAGCCACTGAGAGGTCAAGTGGTGTGACCTTGGTCCCTGAGCGAAGAGATGGGGCACCTGGGTGGTTCAGTCATTTGAGCATCTGACTCTTGATTTTAGCTCAGGTCATGATCCAGGGGTTGATCGGGCTATGCACTGAGCACGTTGCCTGCTTGGGATTCTCTCTCCCTCCTTGTGTTCCTCCCCTGTGTGCTCCTGACCTCTATAAATAAGTAAATAAGTAAGAAAGTAAGTAAGTAAATAAATAGAGTGAATAGATGATTCTGGGAAGAGGTAGCTGGATCTCACATGGCCCTGTTTTTGTCTCTGCAGAATGTCGTGCTGGGTAGAAATTGGGGTGTACTGTACCACCTCTCAGAATTTTTAATGCCAAGTGTTCAGGAAAATGGAGTGGAAAAAAAACCCGCTTCCAAAACAGCATGATCCTACTTTAAGCAAAAAATGATGCCTATGTGTAGAAAAAGAACCCAGAAGAATGTATACCCAAAAGATGAGCGTTACTACAGGGCGAGATCACAGGCGATACTGATTTTCTTCTTTTTGCTTCCAGGCATTTTCTAAATTTTTCATAATGGGGGTTGTACCTTTAAAGAATGAAGGCATCCGGGGGCGCCTGGGTGGCTCAGTCGATTGGGCGCCCGACTTTGGCTCAGGTCATGATCTCACGGTCCGTGAGTTCGAGCCCCGCGTCAGGCTCTGTGCTGACAGCTCTGAGCCTGGAGCCTGTTTCGGATTCTGTGTCTCCCTCTCTCTCTCTCTGCCCCTCCCCTGCTCATGCTCTGTCTCTCTCTGTGTCTCTCAATAATAAATAAACGCTAAACATTTTTTTTTAAATGGAGGCATCCACATGGAAGTTATTATGACGAAAAGAAATGGACTCTGGGGCCAGGTTCAGGCCTTGGCACCTACTCACCCCCAACCCGCTATCAAGGCAAAGAAATGCGACTAATGGGTCACTCTTTTTTTTTTTTTCTTTTTTGATATGTTCATGTATTTAGTTAGTTTTTTTTTAATAAACTTGGTTTTAAATGTTTATTTTATTTTTGAGAGAGAAAGAGAGAGCAGGGGAGGGGCACAGAGAGAGGGAGACAGATGATCCGAAGCGGGCTCCACCCTGTCAGCACAGAGCCGGATGCGGAGCTTATGCCCATGAACTACAAGATCACGACCTGAGCCGAAGGCAGACGCTGAACCGACTGAGCCACCCAGGTGCCCCGCTATTTCTTTTAATGTTTATTTTTGAGAGACAGAGAGAGACAGCAGATGCAGCGGAGGGGCAGAGAGAGGGGGGAACGGAGAATTCCCAGCAGGCTCTGTGCTGACAACAGCTCCCCCAACGCGGGGCTCGAACTTGCGAACGCCAAGGTCGTGACCTGAGCCGAAGTCGGACGCGTAAGCTGCTGAGCCACCGAGGCGTCCCGCTATTGACGTTCCCCTGGACCCTGGGTCACCTCCCCCTTCCTTTCTGCTTGGGCAGTGGGCGGGCACCGGTGAGAACTGCCTCCCCTCAGCAACAGAAGCACACGTTTGTCTGGCGTCGCGTTGTGATGTCCCGGCCCCGGGGCCGGGCACCGATGGGCCACAGCAAACAAGGCCCTGCCCCCGGGGCTGGTGCGGCAGAGTTGGGGGGTGCCCGTGCCTCTGCCTGACTTCGACACGTTATTCTGCCCCCGGATGAATAGAGTTGCTTTTTCACCCTTCCGTCTGCGCCATTCAAATAGCTCCGATGGCCCAGGGCGCTGACTCTCAGGGTGGTCCCTGGACCAGCAGCCTGGGCGTCCCCGGGAGGCTGGTTGGAAACACGACTTCTGAGACCCCACCCCAGACCTGCTGCGTCTGAGCGGGTGGGGGGCAGCCATCCGTGCTTTTACCCAGCCTTCCAGACGATTCCGGTCCGTGCGAAAGTGTGAGCCGCTAAATCAGAGGGATCATCGTGCAGGGGCAGAGCGTTTGAGGGTGTGAGGGCCGTTTCTCATTTTCCCAGATGCCCCCAAAGTGACTGGCTCTGCTAAACTCGTTTTTGAAATCCTGGAGACAGGCTCTGGAAAATGAGTTCGTCTCCTCCGTTCCCCTTTCCCCTCCCCTCCCTCCAAATGCTGCTGACAGCTGATTAATGGGGAATAACTCTCCAAAGATTTCTTTACATATATTAGGTTAGGGAAGGCTTTGAAAACTTTTTGTGGCAATTGTGTCTGCAAAGACTCCCTCCATTGGCTCTCCTCGGGGATGGAGAGGTGGCATTTGTTTCCTTTTAATTTAGACAATGACCTCTATTCTTGTACCTCTCTGGGCAGTGCTGGGCCGGGAGCCAGGGGGCCTGGGTACCCAGTTGGGCTCAGCACAGATTCGCGGTATGACCTTGGGTGAGTCGCTCTTCCCCTCTGGGTCTCAGTGAGCTCCTCTGTTAAATTATGGGGCCGGCTGGTTCCTGCACTGGCATCCATGTTTTGAAACCTGGACATTTTCTTCTGTCCTGAATTTCCAGAGCCGGGCATGGTGGAGAAGGTTCGTGGAAGTATGTCTCACGCATCGATTAATTTCTGGGAAGAGACCCATGGAGTGGTAGAGTGGGTGGGCAGGTACGCGCACGTGTCTGCGTGTGTCTGTGCCCGAAACACTGACGTGGGCTGAAGTGCGTAGGGAGGAAGATGCATATCATGCAGATCGAAAGAGCAGACTTCGATTTCCTTCATTCCCCGAAAGACACCGTTAACAGACAAGTGTTGACTATTACTGGGTCGCCACGGAGTGTAAAGTGCGGGCCGTTCAGTTCCTCATGGACACCAATGGTTTTGCATGGAAGCTGAGCTTCCTTGGAAGGAGATGGGGGTCCTTCCAAAACCCCGTAGAAGCAAATGCTTTATTCTTCCTTCAGGTGAAAAGTAAAGCCTAGAGGGTGACGATGGGAGAGGGCGGTGGGGGATCCTCCTGAACCAAGCCTCCCGCTTTGTGCGCCACACCTGAGGTGGGAGTGCAGGGGTGTGTGTGTGGGGGGGGGGGGCACCCAGCTGTAAGCCGGAGCCAGGGATCAGGATTTCTAGCCACCCTACTGGCTCAGCCTACCCGGGGCGAGCAGTTCGTTTGGGATCCATCATGCCTGGTCCCGTATAGATACCGTTCGTGATTCCCAAGCCACAGAGCCAATAATCTTCATCTTCAACGCGGGAGACACTCTTGGGGTTAGATCCCCTGGATTTGCCAGCTGGGTGTTTACCTCTCAGTGCCTTTATCTCCCCATCTGTAAAATGCGGATATGAACAACGCCTATGTCTTAGGTACTGTTGAAAGATTAAATGAGGTAATGCACGAAACGCACTTAGCGCGGCGGCTGACCGTTTGTAGTCGCACAATTAAGTAAGCGGACGTAGCTAGAGCTTCACAAGCGTTTACCGAACCACACATGCTGCCAGTGCTCGCAGAGGGACAACATGGACACGGAAATGAGAAACCCATTCAAAAGAGCCTGGACCCTGGGGCCAGGGATCCGGGTTCGAATCCTGACTCTCCGTTCTCCAGCCTTGTGACTTTGGGCAGCCGTTTCCTCATCGGTAGAGTTGACACGGCTTTGGGGGGAGGGGGGGGTGGGTTGTCCAAACAGGCGAGTCGTCAGACCAGCGGGGCCTGAACACAGGGTTAACATCGGAGGCAGGCTCAGAGCCCTGAGGACTTGCTTATTCGAACCTCATGGGAACACCTGCCTCTTTTTACCGGTGAGCGAGTCCAATGAATTGCCCAAGGACGCACAACCAGGTTAAGTGGCAGGAGCGAGGGCGGACGGAAGATTCAGGGAGCCCACGGTCTGCGCTCCGATCTAAGAGGATGTCGCAAGTCCCTCTGAGAAAGAAGTCCATCACGGGAGGAAGCGGGACAGAGAACATTCCTGGAGAGAGGTTTCGTGTCCCCCAACACCCCATCGCCTCTCTCGGCCTGGGATTCTCTATTGCTCCGGGCCGAGGCTGCATCTTTGGGAGGTGGCCAGAGGCAGCGTGGAGCCCAGAGGCTTCTTCGCGTGTGATCTGAATTTCCCTCACTGCAGCTTCAGTGACGGCCAGAGAGCAAAGACGAGTTTAGACCATTTGCGAGCTGGAAGCCATTTCAAAGGGAACGCTGGTCCTTGATAGTCCCTGCAAATCTTTGAAGGAAAAAAAAAAAAAAAAGTTTGGGGATTATAAAAGCAACACGCGCTCTTGGCCGAGTGTAGAGAACTAAGTCAAGACTGCCCATCACGAAATCATCCTCCGCCTTTTCAAGTATTTGCTTCCAATATGTTCCCTGTACCTACATTTGCGGTGATATTATGGGTTCAAAGGCTCAAACGTATGTGAGAATATATCTTCGTGTCCTTAGGTGGTTTTTTGTTTGCTTGTTGTTGTTTTTTTTTTAATGTTTATTTACCCGAGAGAGACAGAGGATGCAAGCAGGGGAGGGGCAGAGAGAGAGGGAGACCCAGAATCCCAAGCAGGCTCCAGGCTCCGAGCTGTCAGCGCAGAGCCCCAGGTGGGGCTTGAACTCACAAGCTGTGAGATCATGATCTGAGCCGAAGTCGGACGCCTAACTGAGCCACCCAGGCGCCCCCGGAGTGTAGTTTCTTTAAGACTCTCAGTTGAGACTTGGTGGGTTGCTGTCCCCTTCCCCAGGCCAAATAATGCTGGGATGAGCCCCAGCTCACCTATAAGACAAAAGCCCCAGGCAGGAGTGAAGTCGAGCAGATCTCCCAGAACCATCTTCCCACAGCTTGGTGTGGGCCCGAAACTCACTTGGGCTCCAAATGCCTGAGGCCAGACCCTTCGAAGAAAGGACTCTCCCCCTTCTATTAATTGGGCAATTTGGAAACCCAGGCTTGAGTTAAAATATTATTTTTCCCCAGTCATTCTCAAATTGCTTATTCGCCGGCTTAAAGCAGCCAGTCAAAGCGAGGGAAAAGGAAACAAAAAGCCCAAACTTCGAACCAGCTGTGCCGTGTTGTGTAGACAAAATAACCCTCTGACAGACCGATCGGATCACCTTTTTGACCTGTTGATTCTCCACAACGTCAGCGAGACTCAGCTGTTCCAGGGGTCTGGGCTTTGTTTGTTTTCTTCTTGTTTTGTTTTGGGTTTTGTTTTGTTTTCTTTGGTTGCTTTATTGTGCAAACAATATTCCAGTATTAGAGATGAGGAGAAAAGGGGAAAAAGATGTCCACACACTCCAGCCTGGAGGAGTCAGACTCACTCTGCCCTTCCCTCTTCCTTCCCTCCCCTTCCCCCCTCCCCCCTTCCCTCCCTCCTTCCTGCTTGCTTGCTTGCTTGCTTGCTTGCTTTTTTCCTTCCTTCCTTCCTTCCTTCCCCTCTCCCTCCCTCCTTTCCTTACAGTCTTTCATTTATCTTTATACATTTTTTTAAAAATTGTGGAAAAAGTCACACACACAAAAAATACCACGTTTTCACCATCTTACCGTGTACAACACAGGGACATCGAGTGCGTTCACAACGTTGTGCACTCGTCACCACTATCCACTTCCAGCACGTTCTTGCCCTCCAGAAGGAGAGCAGCACCCATCAGCAACCACTCCCTACTCCTCCCCCCTTGACCCCGCCCTAAGCAACCGCTGATTTCCTTTCTGTCTCCGTAGACCTGCCTATTCTGAGTGTTTCCTATAAATGGACTCCTAGGCTGTGTGTCCTTCGATGTCCGGCCTCTTTCACTCACAGCATGATGTTTTCCTGGTGCCTCCTGGGACTCAGGACTTGGCTCCTTTTTATGGCTGAACAACAGTCCACTCCACGGACGCACCCCTTTTTGCTGATTTGAGTTTGGTGCTCCATCGGGCAGGTGCGGCGGAAGGCGGCGGGCGCTGGGGTGAGGAGGCTGGCTGACAGTGAGCGGTCAGCCCCACGCGTGCCGACCGTCTGGGTAACTTAACCTGCGCAGAGGCCACGGAAGGAACCAAACTGGCTTTAGGCTAAGGATGATAAGCGGGTCATCCACACTGGCGGGGAACGTCAGGGTTCTCGTCTTTAAAAAGGAAATCGTGGGGTGCCTGGGTGGCGCAGTCGGTTAAGCGTCCGACTTCAGCCAGGTCACGATCTCGCGGTCCGGGAGTTCGAGCCCCGCATCGGGCTCTGGGCTGACGGCTCAGAGCCTGGAGCCTGCTTCCGATTCTGTGTCTCTCTCTCTCTCTGCCCCTCGCCCGTTCATGCTCTGTCTCTCTCTGTGTCAAAAATAAATAAACGTTGAAAAAAAATAAAAAGGAAATCGTGTCATTTAAAGAGTTGCCAGGCACTGAGAGTTCCTACCCTTCCCTATGGAAGCGCATCAGCAGGATTCATTCGGTCTCTGACATTTCATTTAATTCCCACGTATGTCCCCACCGTCGTTTACACACAGAGCCACCTGCTTGCCTTCTCTGGCTGTTGAGAGGATGGTCTAACTTACAAGTGAAACCACAAGCCATAAACCTCTTTATGAAAATCACTTAAAAAGAAACCGACAGGGATTAGCTTTGCTTTGGTTTATATGCCCACTTCTCCCTAGAACAGTAAAACACGATTAAAAGGAGACAAAGATTCTGTGGGCCTATTTCAGGGCGGGTGAAAGAAGATACAGAGTAGTTGAGGATGGGAGTAGGGGTGAAAGTTGAATCAGAAACCTTGGCTGAGAGAAGCTGTGGCAGTTGAAAATAAAACATTGCTCTGAGCTTCCTAGGGGCCAAGGCAAAAAGGGAAAGCAAGTAGGTTTGATCACTCTGATGCAGGGTCTCTTAATCTAGGTGCCATTGACATGTTGGGCTGGGTAATTCTCTGTTGCGGGGGGCCGTCCTGTGCACTGTAGGAAACTTAGCCTGGCCCGGGATACCTGCCCTCTGCCCAGCTGTGATAATCAAAGACATCACCAAATGTCCCCTGGGGTGAAAATTGTCCCGTGGTTGAGCCCTGACGATCTAATGAAAGGACACAAACCCTTTTTTTTTTTTAATTTTTAAAAAATGTTTATTTATTTTTGAGAGAAAGAGAGACAGAGTGCCAGTTGGGGAGGGGCAGAGAGGGAGACACAGAATGCAAAGTAGGCTCCGGGCTCTGAGCCGTCAGCACAGAGCCTGCTGCGGGGCTCAAACTCACAAACTCAAATGCTTAACCGAACGAGCCACCCAGGTGCCCCCCCCCTCCCTTTTTTAAGGACACAAATCTTGATCCAGGGTCTTCAGAGAAAGGACTGGACAGTGTCACCACCAGGGCCTTCAGGATTAGATCTCAAAGCCCAAAGATGAATTTCATGAGCCGGATGGGCCCAGCTCATGAAGACATGAGCCCCAGCCCCAGCGACTTCATCGTTGGTGTTAATCTTCTCTGGGTGACACTCTCTGTTCCCCCCCACTCATGACCAGTTCCTTTGGTTACACACGTTCGCCAGATGCTGGGCTAGGCCCCTCAGGTGCACCTCACAGGCTTTATCTCATGCAACCCTCAGATCAGGCCTCTGCATATCATTATCACCCGCATTTTGCAGGTGGCGAGGCTGAACTTTCCAAGGTCAAGCGGCGTGCCGATGATACCACTGAGTGGCAGAGGGGGCGATGGACCAGGGCACCCTGTGCCTTTAACTGCTGGCGCGGCGAACCTCAAATGGATGACTTTGCCCCCCTAGAGTGCGAGGCACAACCTGGAGACACATGTGGTTGTCACCAGCACTGGGGTGGGGGTGGGGAGCTACTGGCATCTAGTGGGCAGAGGCCAAGTTTGCCGTTAATCGCCCTCAAGTGCATGGGAGGGCCCCCCCCCCACACAGCTGTCAGTGCACCCTGTCAGTGGTGAGCCTGGGAAGCCCGGCCCGGGGTTGGGGGGCTCCGTAGGAGCAGAGAGGGATAGGGGTCCCGGCGGAAGAGGAACCTCCACTCCCACTCCCTGGGCTTGGTAGACCCTCTCCTCCTGGAATAAAGACCCAGACCTGGCTTCCCCCCATCTCAGCCGGTGTCTGCACAGGCGTGGGAGCTTCTCCAGAAGCCTTTAAGGTTCCGGACGCGTTGCTGTCTTTTTAGTTGAGGAGGACAAGTCGGAAGGTGACCGTGGGACCCGAGGCCTGCGCAACTGTCCGAGGGGGTGGTGTGGAGTCACCAGAAGGGAGCTGGAGCCCGGCAGGACGGCGGCCGGGGCCCAGGCCCCGCCGCTACCTGCCTGATGACCCCAGCCCTCCCGGGCGCCTGCACTCCCCGAGCCTTCTCTGGCCCCTCACCACGCCACGAGGATAACAGTACCCCGGCCGCGGGGTTGCTGGGGCGATTCGGTGAGGCGGCCTGTGTGACAGCCGGCGTGGCCACCCGTGAGCATCCACTGTGCATTTGCTCTTGCGTGGCTGTCGTTGCGATGAGCGGAATCATCTCCCTGGAGATGACCCGATCCCACCCCTGGGCTGACAGATGGGCAAAGTGAGGCCCAGAGAGGCAGCCGTCCCAGCGGTGTCCCCAGCGGGCCCCGAGGGGGGGGCAGCCCAGTGCTGGCTCTGGGGCCCATCCCGGACAGAGCAGGAATCCCCCCCACCCCCGGAGGCCGGAGCCAAAATGTCCTCCCCAGCCTTTCCCTCCCTGAACCAATTTGTAATTAATGGCTTGTGGCCAGTTTCTCTCCGCCTCCAGGCAGACCTGTAAAACCTGTATGGGAAGCCGCTGTGGGCCCCGGGGCAGCCGGCTGGGCGGCCAGCCTCTCTGTTCCGGCCTCTTTGTGTCTTTGCTCCTGCGGGAGGGGGTTGGATGGGCCACCCCCCCCCAACCCCATCCAGGCCCCTCCCCGCCTCTGGCCTCTGCCTCCGGTGCCCTTTCCTGCCGGCCAGTAATCCACACTTGTCTGGGCTGTAATTTGTGGCTGTGAGTCCATCGTGGGGTGTGGTGCCCTTCCAGGGGTGCGGGGAGCTGCCGAGGGGAAGGGCAGGGGTTCCCGGTGGCTCTCTGGAGAATTTGGGAGGTGCTCAGTGGGGGTGCCGGGGGGGGGTGGGCAGTGGCCAGTGGAATGAGGCCAGGCCCAGCTGGGGCGCCTCCCCCCTCCCCGAGGCCCCGTGGGCGATGCCACCAAAGCCGGAGTTCCGGGACTTGAGGAGTCTTTGCCACGGCTGCTGACTTTGGCAAAAAAGAAATCTTCCTACTTAATATACTCTCCTTCCAGATAGATGGGGGGGGGGGGGGGTTTGAAGCCGGCTGTGGAGAGGAAAGACAATCTTGTTACTAATGCACCATAAAGTACAATAAATATTCTGCTGACAGGCTCCGAACCCAAGAAACAATTCCGAAACCCTAAAAAATAATCATAATGAAGAAAAGGAACCCAAACCTTCCCGAAGCCTCGTTCTCCTTTGGTAAAATTTTATTAAGATGAGAAGTGAAGTCATGCTTCCTCCCTGCACCCCCCCCCCCACCCTCAGTACCTCTCTTTTGGGTCAGAATCTGCACCCCCCCGCCCCCGTGCCGCCAACTCATCTCCGATGTGACAACTTTGTGGTCAGAGCACCCGGCCGGTGGGGTGGGACTGGGCGCCCCTGGCCGGAGCCCTCCTGATGGACTGGGGCCTCCTCTCGGAGCCCACCAAAGAAATACCTGCCAGCCCCTTCTTTCTCTGCACCCCACAAGTACACCTGTCTTCAAAACCCTCTCCATTTTTTTTCATTAAATCCGAGAGAGTCCTAGGGAGGGAATGACCTGGCCTACTTCAATTAATTTTTTTTTCCCCCGTTCAAATCATAAGGTTCAATTTCCTTTGGAGGAGGTAGGATCTTGCGGGGGGAGGGGGCTGGAAACGAAGGGCTGCATTTGAATGTTTGGTCTTGATAGGAGATAGGGACCAGCATGGAGAATCATCTTTATCACCCCAATACGGAAGGTAAAGCGTGTGGCCTGGGCTGGCATACCAAACGGCCTGCGAGCCCTTATCGTAATCCCAGGAGTCGCCTCCCCCCCCCCCCCCCCCACTCCGTCACCTCTGCTATTCCAGGCAAGTGTCAGACGTCTTCCCTGCTGTAGGGAGCCAGATAGCACGAGCCCGGCCGGCGCAGCGGGCATAATGAGAAGCGGAAATTGCTCCCAAGGAAAGTTTCTGAGGAATTAACTTCTGATGGGTGGGGGAGGCAGGGGAGGGGCGGGGGGAGCAGGAGGAGGAAAATGAGGAGCCCGGAAAGACCAGGAGATCGCGGGTAGCATCTGAGGAAGGAGGGGGCTGCCTCGGATTTATCCAGAAGGGATGGGAAAGACAGGTGGGCCATCAGCATCCGAGGGGCAGCGGGCCACCGAATGGCCGACAGCAGGGGCTTCGGGACCCTAGAGACCCCCAGCTGCCTGAGAGAGGGGATGCCAGACGGGCTGGGCTGCGTGTCTGTCCCAGAAATCATGCGGCTTTGGGCCGCACGGAGCTTTTGGCTCAATGCCTTTGCTGATTCTCCCGCGGGCAGCCCTGCACCCCATCCGGGCCCCTCTCAGGCTGCCTCTAAAGTGTGAGCCTCCCGGCCCCGTGCGGAGGGCTCCTTGGCCCACGAGACGCTGCCTTCCAGCCCCTGTTTATAAATATCGGTGCCTGGGCCCCATTCCAAGCCCTGGGTACCCAGCAGAGAGGAGGAGGGCCAGACCAGCCTGCAAAGTCAAGGCAAACGGAATAAGCACCTTCCTGCACGCAGACGCGTGAAAAGACCAGCTAAGCAAGCGAGGAGCGCCGTAAAGGCCATGAAACCAGGTGGTGCCTACTCCGTAGAGCGGCCACCGTTTGGCCCCATGCCTCGGGTTCTCTCCCTGTAAAATGGGATGGAAACACCACATTTCCCAGGAGGTGAGTTAGATATAAAGCGATAGCACTCAGCGCAGAGCCTGGTACATAGTAAATGCTCAAGAAAGCTTTGTTCAGGCTCTATCAACCGGCCCGGGGTGGGGGGGGGGGGCGGGGGCACAGAAAGCTGGCAGATGTCCCTTTGGAAGTTCTCAGGACACAGAGAAGGAGACTGGGGCATTTCCTCCAAGCTTCTTTCTTTCTTTCTGCATTTTATTTTATTGTTTAAGAGTTTATTTATTTATTTTGAGAGAGAGTGAGAGCACAAGCAGGGGAGAGAGAGATGGAGAGAGAGAGACGGGGAGAGAGAGAATCCCAAGCAGGCTCTGTCCAACGCAGGGCTCGAACTCCCGAACTGTGAGATCATGACCTGAGCTGAAATCAAGAGTCGGACGCTTAACCGACTGAGCCACCCAGGTGCCCCTGTTTTTTTTATTTTAGAGAGAGAGCATGCACGAGTGGGGGAAAGATGCAGAAGGAGAGAGGGAGAGGGAGACAGAGAGAGGGGGGGGGTGAATCTTAAGCAGGCTCCACAATTAGTGCAGAGCCCGACGTGGGGCTCGATCCCACGATCCTGGGATCAAGGTCGGAGCCCAAATCACGAGTCAGATGCTCGACCGGGCTATCCAGGTGCCCCCCTCCAAGCTTCTATTGAGCACAAAGGGGGAGTGAGTGGAGTCTGAGCTCCTGGATGGGAAGCCTGGCTCACCTGCTTCCTGGCCGTGGGACCTGGGGCAAGGACTTGCCCTCTGGCCTCAGTTTCCCCATCTGCAGATTGGGGCTGGAGCTCCAGTGAGCGTTAAGGAAGTCACTCCACCGCAGTAGGCAAAGTGAGGTCTCATGCCCACCGACTGGGGCCTCAGTGCTTGGCTAAGACAAGAGGACAGGGAAGCAGCTCGGGCTGGGAGCTGGATCCCTGGCTTTCTCCCTGGGTGGATACCCACGCAGGGCGCACGGGTCCCTTGCCATAGAACTGCGGGGCCACGCGGGGGTGGAGGGGCAGGCACGGTGGGTGCTTTACCTGTCTATTGATTTGCAGAGACCCTCAGGACACTAAGGAGGCAAGCTATTCAGAGAGGGTGTGTGAACTTCCTAAGACCACACAGCAAGCTGGAAGGACTCAGGTCCCAGCCCGTGGCACCTGCTAGCCCTAGCCCGGTCCCGCAGGGGCTTGGGGAGGGGGTGGGGGGGCGGGGGGCGGGGGGAGGGAAAGGGCAGCTCTTCCGTTATGGCTTGGGGGTGGGGGAAGCCTGAGTGACCATCCTGGAGTAATTGGGTGCGAATACTATTATGCCCATTTCATACTTGCCACGTCCCCAGGGCTCTCTCCCAGGATCTCAAAGCCCTTTACATGACAATGCTGCCATTAACTCCTAAATCCTCCCCGGCCTGCTGGGAGGAGAGGTGGGTGGTATGTTGGAGACGCTGAGGAATTAACCTCAATTATTTTCCTCTGATTCAGACTTCACAGGGTTGTCAGGTTGGCTCTGGGGTTTGTCAGGCCCCGGTTAGTGCTTGCCTGCCGGGTGGAGGCCAAGAGGCCGGGAGGGGGCTGGTGGGGTCTGCTGAGCGGGGAGGGCCACGTCCTCTCCAGCTGGGCTGGTCGTCCACGGTTTCACTTCCCAATTTTCGGAACAGCTCTGCGGGGTCGGGAGCCGTATTCCCAGTTTAGAGCGGGAGAGACTCAGAGAGGCGCCGTGACTCAGGGAAGGTCACACAGCGAGGAGGGAGCAAGGCTGCTGCTCTGTCTCCAGTACAGAGGGGAGCAGAGAGGGGGTCCAGGGCCTGGGCCTACGGGATGGGGCAGCTGGGCTCCTACCAAGGTGCTGTGTGACTCAGGGCGGTGGCTCCCCGTCTCTGAGCAGGATCCTCTGAGCAGCATCTGAGCTGATGCTTTAGGGTGAAGAGTCAAGCGCTCGTGGTGCCTGGGTGGCTCAGTCGGTTGAGCGTCTGACTCTCGGTTTCGGGTCATGATCTCACGGTTCGTGGGTTCGAGCCCCACGTCCGGCTCCGCACTGACCGCGTGGAACCTGCTCGGGATTCTCTCTCTCCCTCTCTTTCTGCCCCTCCCCTGTCTGCATTCTCTCTCTCTCTCTCTCTCTCAAAATAAATAAATAATCTTAAAAAAAAAAAGAAGAAGAATCAAGCTCTCAGGTTTAGTGATTGCTTCCAGATTTCGAAGGGGTTGCTTTGCCGGCCCCGGAGGGTGTGGGTGAGGGGAGGAGGGTGGCGAACTCCTTTGCGTATTCGCGGATTATTTTTTGTGTGCCCACCGAATGGTGGAGGGTGACAGGAGAGGCTCCGAGCCGGGCTGCCTGGGCTCAAACTACCCTCCCTCGGCCGTCGTGGGCAACATCATCCCTCCCAGCCTCGGCGTCCTCATCTGTAAGAGGGGCCGAGAACAGCACTCATTCATTTGCTCCACCTGTTCTGAGCCCCGCGTGGCTCCCCAGCCTGGGATGCAGCCGGGGACAAGGCCGACGGGGCCCTTGGCTGCAGGGTCCGTGTGACCCGGTCGGGAAGGCAGACGACACACATCAGGTAAATCTAGGACCACCAGGCGATGAACGGGCTCGTGGGGGTGTGAGGTGTTTTGGGGGATTAGACCAGATAATCCACACCGGTCACTGCATGCGGGGCTCGGCGCAGGACACCGTGGGCTTAGCGTCAATGGGGACTCTGATGTGCTGGGCACTACCTCGGGGCTGGGGACGTGTGACATACACAGCCGGGCGTGCATGGTGCTCGGTCAGTGTGACCGGCAGAAGCAACATTTCCTGGTGGCTGGTCCGCCTTCCTACGTCCTGCCCCGGAAGGAGGGGCCCCTGGAGGCACAGTGCTGGGGCCGTGACGATGCTTTCAGTCTCTTCGGGCCAGGGCTGCAGGGAAAGGGCACCGGGCTCCCATTTCGCAGATGTGGAAACTGAGGCCCAGAGGAGGGATTCGGGAAGTGTCTGTTTCTGACGCCACTGGCTGCCGTGACACAGAGGCCAGAGGCGCAGGGGGGCTTGGAGGGAGCCTTTTGTCTCCCTCCTTCGACGCCCCCAGAGAGCCGGGGGCACTTTAGAGATGGCTGGGGCTTCAAGGGTTTGCAGGAAGCGATTGTTTCCCCAGTGTTCGTTCAAATGTGTGTTTGTTGCAGGGCCCAGGACTGGGGGTGGGTGTAGCTCGTGCTGGGGAGGGAAAGACACAGATTCTGGGTTCGTGGCCCCCCCAGGATGGTGGGGAGTGGGGTGTATCCCATTGAGGGCAGCCAGATCTAACAAATAAAAACTCAGGTTGCTCAGTGACGCTTGAATTTCAGATTAACAATCGTCTTTTTTTTTTTTTTTCTTAGCATGCATGTGTCCCAAACATTGTCCTGTATTTTATCTGGCGATCAGACCCATGGAAGCTCCTCTGGGCCTCGGTGTCCCTGTCTGTCCAAGAAATCCTTTCTTGTAACAGAGATTAGGACCGAGCCATTCCCTGGAATCTCCTGCGTCTAAATACAGGGGGACGAGCCGGGAATGCCTTGGGGTGCACGTGACCCTCGTCTTCCATTTGTCTTCTCCGAGGTGTCCCTCTCCCGGTTCAGGCGTCGCGCTGTGGGTGGGGTGGGGTGGGGGGCGAGCTGGGCTGGCATCCATCTGACTCCTGCTCTGCTATGTCTGAGCCGAGTTGCTTTTGGCCAACCCTCAGTTTTCTCTCTGTATCATGGGCACGATCCTACCCTCAGTTTTCTCTCTGTATGATGGACACGATCCTAAAGCGTGACCCACAGGGGTGCTGGGAAGTTCAGGTGCTGTAGCGAAGGGGAGACATGCTGGTGTTTTAACCAGTGGTGCTGGCTCCGAACGAGCCTGCCAGGTGAAATGTAGGCTCAGTCGGCTGCGGCAGGGGCTGCCCGACTCCCTGTCCAGTGCTCGCTCACTCGGGATTTCCTCCAAAGAGGAATGCGGGCTGCTGTGGAATCTTAGCGCTGGAAGACTCTTTGGGGGACCACTACTCCAAGCTCCTCTTTCGCCTTGGAAAACGAGGCCCAGAGACGCCCCGTGGCTACCCCAAGGCCACACAGTGAGTTCCTCGCTGACAGGGGTCAAAGGCCAGGTGTCCTGAATCTCAGTCCTAGAGGCTTTCCCCTCCACAACGTAAGGGCTTGAAATTGAATTTGAACGTTTCTTTCTGGAGGCAAAAGTTCATTCGGTGTGAGGCATTGCAACACCGGGGGGAAATGGTGAGGGGTCCCGGGATGGGGGAGAAATGGGTTGCATACAGCAAACACATGCAGAGAAAGGGTGGGGCTGTGGGAGCCCCGCACCCCCCATCCTTGGGGTTAAGTAGCTTCCCCACTTCCGAAAAGGGGACCCTGAGAATGGCATTGACGATCCGCTCAGGTGTCCTGTCCTCAAGTCCCTAGACCTGCCCCAAGGTTTGCTGTCTCTTCCCCAGAGTCTGGGCCTCGGTTGGGAGGAATCCCCCCCTCCCTGGGACTCAGGACCATTAAGGCCGTCAGTCTCGTCAGTCTCGTCTTCCAGAGAAAGACATTTCGATACCTGGGATCCAGAACGCAGAGGCGAGAGGTCATTGGGTTTGCTTCCGCCCATGTGCCTCTACTGGTCTCTGTCTGCCTTTTGTCTCTCCGCCTTGCTCTCTCTCCCTCTCTTCCCTCTTGCCGCCCACCCTTCTCCCCTTCCCACCGCCCCCCCTTCCTGTCTCTTCCTTCCCTTCTTCCCTCTCACTGCTGAGTCTGTTTATCCCTGAACCACTTTTCCTGCAGGGAGACGCTGGGAAGCCTGGCTCCAAGCCCGTGCGATCCTAATCTTCCCGGTGGACCGTCTGCAATGTAATTTATGGGCAAGGCTCCCTCGGCCTCTCCATCCTGCAGCCTGGGCAGGACACGCAGCCGTGGGAGTGGAAGGAGCTGGTGGGAGGGAGGAGAGGGACAGGAGTGGGGTCAGGGCTGGCTTCCCAGGGTCCCCTCACATTCTGCTCTGTCTGCCCCCCAGTGGGGGTTGGCAGGGGGGAGGGACAGGCCCACACCCAGCTGGGGAAGCTTTGACAGAGAACCACCTTCATTTCTGGATCCATGAAATGCAGTTACTGAAATGAAGTTCAGTTACTGAAATGCAAGACTGCTCTCCTGTGTGGGCTTTGCAGAGCTCGGGGGGCAGGAGGGCCCCGTGGAGGCCACGGGATTAGGTCAAGACATTCCTGCATGCGTTCAGTCCCCTTCCCTGAGCACTTTCTATGGGCCCCGCTCCGGGGCTGGGAAACGAGGCTACTATCTGGAACACGCGGAGACCCGCGCCTGTCCTTCTTGGAGCTAACAGTCTGGGGAAGGCCAGAGATAGTAATCTAGTCGTTACTTAAGATCTTCTCTTAGATCTTAAGATCCAGGCCAAAGGAGAGGTTCCCGGTGCCTTGTAGTATGGGGTGCGACTGGTATGGGGAGCCACTCCCTCTTTTTTGAGTGATAACGAACAATAATAATACCATTAACTAAGTGTTTATAGACAGGCAGTTCCGAACAAGTACTTCTCCTTTGCCATCACTTTTTAAAAATTTTTTTAATGTTTATTGATTTTGGAGACAGAGAGAGAGACAGAGCATGAACGGGGGAGGGGCAGAGAGAGGGGGAGACACAGAACCCGAAGCAGGCTCCAGGCTCCGAGTTGTCAGCACGGAGCCCGACGCGGGGCTCGAACTCACAGACCGCGAGATCATGACCTGAGCCGAAGTCAGAGGCTTAAGCGACTGAGCCCCCCCCCCCCCAGGCGCCCCTCCTTTGCCATCACTTTTGATCCGATTTTTATTTGAGGTGGGTTGACGTTAGATACCCCTCCACCAGCTGATGTGATGGGGTTCCGGTGGCCCCTGAAAGAGTCCCCCCCTCTCAAGGCTGTATGTACCCTCGATCATGTGCCTCATCCTCTGGGAGCCCTAAACCAGCGCAGGTGAAGCCTGCTCTTGCCCCCCCCCCACCTCCCCCTCCGCTGCGCTCCCCAGATCCAGGGAGGGACGGGCTCTGACACTGGAGGGTGTGGGCCAGCCTCAGTCCCCTCTTCAGGCCCCAGGTCCCGGCCGGAAAATGGACCACTAGGTCCCAGGAGGGAGGGCGATCTCCCAGAATTTGCTGTGAGGGTCACACGGGGCGGTTGAAGGGTGGTTATTGTTTTGGAAGCCCCTGGAATAATCACCACGCTCGCCGCCATCATCCACAGCGGAGGAGGGCCCCAAGCATTCCAGCGGCAGAGGGCAGGTGGGCTCCCTTTTGTCCGGGACGGAAAGGTCCCCCTCCCGGAGCCGCGCCGCCTTCTCAGCGGAGCAACGCTGCCACCTAGTGGTCGTCCTTCTCCGTTCTCGGCGCGAAGCCGGGCTGAGCCAGACTGTGGCTTCCAAAGGGCACCCGCCAGGCTCCCGATGGTCAGGGCTTCCGTATCTGGTCACCGGCCGGCAAGTATTGACAGTGAGGATGCGAGATCCCTGCTCCTCGAGCCCCTTGTCCCCTGCCATTGGATTTGGCCTGGCCGAGCGGAGGCCGGAGCAGGCATGGGCACGACCTCAGCTGCCGAACGCCGGCCAGTGTCCAAGGCAAGACGCTCAGCCGTGTGAGCCCAGCCCTGTTTCTACTTCCTGTCTTTCCCGCAGTTTATTCTTTACCTACTTTTCAGAGTGATCCTTTTATTTTTTATATTTTTTAAAGTTTATTTATTTATTTTGAGAGAGAGAGAGAGAGAGAGAGAATCCCAAGCAAGCTGTCACTGTCAGCAACGAGCCTGATGGAGGGCTCTAGCCCGTGAACCGTGAGATCGGGACCTGAGCTGAAATTCGAGGCTTAACCCACTGAGCCACCCAGGCGCCTCCCCGCCCCCCCCCCTGCCCTTTTTAAAAGTGTGTTTACCAGAGTGATCCTTTTAAAAAGGAAGTCAGATTCGGTCACTACTCTGCTCAGAATCCCACCGTGGCTCCCACTTCACTCAGAGTAAAGCCAAAGCCAGCGTCACGGCCCCACAATGACCCGCGTCTCTGACCTCGCCTGCCCCCTGCACCTTCCACCCCAGCCACACTGACCGGCCTCCTTGCCAGTCATTAAACAGTCAGGCTTCTCCTGCCCCAGGGCCTTTGCCTTTGCTATTCTCTCCGCAGGGCATGCTCTTCCCCCAGATATCCACGTGGCCTGCCCCTCATGTTATTCTGCCCTCTGCGTAAATATCATCTGCTCAGAGACGTCTGCCCTCACCCAACTAACAGCTTCCATTTTTCTTCTTCCCCCCTTCCCACCCTACTTTCTCCCTAGGACTCACAACATATTGTAAACTCGTATGCTTATGTGGGACAGTGGGAGAAGAGATGGCTTCTACCTGGTCTGAAGAGGGAGACATCGCTTGGGTCTTTTAAGAATTCCTAGTCTGATGGGAAAGAGCTTCTGCCCTGGGGGGGAGGGGGGTCTCCTACTCAGACAGGAGGCGGGGACACCTTGCCGGAGGTGGGAGCTGTGACCCCTGTACGTGGCACCCGGAGTGTAGCTTACAGGGACGGGAGGCTTGCTGAAATGGCTCAACAGAAGGCTGATGTGAACTTGTCAGCATGAGACCTCAATTGTCATGTCTTCCCTACTGGGTATCGCGCAAGAGGTGACGTAAAGGTCCCCACAAACGCTGTCTTCAGCACAACTAGAATTCAGGAGTTGCAGACTCAAAAATAATGCACCACGGCTGCCCAAAGCAGCTACGATTGGTATACAAGCCACATGGGGAGAAGGGTCGCAGAAACTATGCAAGAGGGTATAGATGGCAAGATTTTTCAACCACCGGAGGCCTCAGAAAACATGAGCGAAAACACACTTCCTGTCAGCACGGGGCTCGCCCTGACGCGATGACATCTCTATCTGTTGGATCCCACAAGAGCCGAAGGAGTTGGGTACGAAGAATCAGACCGGGAGCACCTAACTCTTCCCAGTCTGCCGTGGAGAAGAACCCGGATGCCCGCGATTTTAAGGGATTGGAAGATGAGAGAGCCTGCCTACAAGGTCTAACCGAGGGAAGACGGTGGGACGCAGGATTTGACGCTGAGCTGAGCTGGCCTTCAAGGCTCAGGGCGCCCCAGCAGCAATTCTGACCATCGCAGAGCCCAGCCAGGGTGGGTCCCATGGAGTCTGTCTGTAGCAAACTCATGGCCAAGATGAGCTTCGGCCGCCAACACGTGCCTGGCAGAGGACGGGGGCGCACCGACTGTGGTTAAGTTTGCAAGGGAGGCTAACACGACAGTGGGGGGTGGAGGGACAGAGAGGGAGGTGTCTGGACAACATCAAAGACGGTTGTCTCGATGATGTGGGAACCAACTCATCAGGGGTACGCGGCTGGCTCAGGCGGGAGGGGGTGCAGCTCTTGATCTCGGGGTCGTGAGCTTGAGACCCACATCGGGCTTAGAATTTACTTAAACACACACACACATACACACACACACACACACACACACACACACCTGACAGTGGAGGAAGAAGTGGTGGGCCAAGAATATTACATAAAGTTATAATGTTAGGGGCACCTGGGTGGCTCAGTCAGTTAAGCGTCCAGCTTCAGCTCAGGTCATGATCTCACGGTTCATGAGTTCGAGCCCCATGTCTGGCTCTGTGCTGACAGCTCGGAGCCTGGAGCCTGCTTCGGATTCTGTGCCTCCCTCTCTCTCTCTCTGCCCCTCCCCTGCTCTCACTGTCTCTCTCTCTCTCTCTCTCTCTCTCTCAAAAATAAACACACACACAGAAAAAAAAAAAAAAAGCAAAGAGAACAAACCACATAATCAAAGATTTTTTTTTAAATGCTTTCTTTTTAAAAACATTTTTATTATTTAATTTGAGCGAGCAAGCACGAGCAGGGGAGGGGCAGAGAACGAGAGGGAGAGAGAGAGAATCCCAAGCAGCTTCCACGCTGTCCGCGCAGAGCCGGACGAGGGTGAGCTCGTGACCTGAGCCGAAATCAAGAGCCTGATGCTCAACTGACTGAGCCGCTCAGGTGCCCCGATCAAAGATTTAAAAGGAAAAAATAACTCCATAAAAACACAAAAGAATACGTGGAACAGTGTGACGGAACACAGATGTCGGAACTATCAATACGCGTGGGTGGGTTTATTTGCCTGATGCAAGAAACGCAATAAGGTTGGATTCCCCAACCAAATGCAACTCCGTGCCCCGTGGAAGGGGCTCCCCTAAGCCGAGGTTAATTCAGGTGAAAGCTGAGCAGAGGTGTCGTGGGCCAACTCAAATGAAAACGTGGCCGTGTCATATTAGACAACGTGGGGTTCGGTCCAGAAAAGCATTTAATGAGACAAGGGAAGGCACTTGGGAATCCACGAGCGGGTTAGTTAGCCACATCGGAGGGGGCGGGAGGGACGGACAGTGATGCACGCCGTGGATGACCCAGGAGGTGTGTCCGCGACGGGGAAGATACGTGACGGACGAGGAACCCACGCCTCAATCCCCTTCCCTGGTTACGCGACAGATAAGAGATACAGAGAATCTTTTGAGCACCATCAGTCCCTCCTCCACTGCCTCAAGGGGGAGACAGCGTCACGTACTGGTAACCAGAAATTCAGTATGGTGGAGGCTGGAACACCCAACTCCTGGCAAAAAGGCCCCAACAGACACTGGCTCGGAGGGCACAGAAGTCGACCTTGTCTCAGGGCGCCTGGGTGGCTCGGTCGGTTCAGCGGCTGACTCGTGATCTCCCAGTGTGTGACATCGAGCTCCGCGTCGGGCTCTGCGCTCACATCACAGAGCCTGCTTGGGGTTCTCTCTCTCTCTCGTCTCTCTGTCTCTCCAAATAAATGCATAGACATGAAAAAACAGGGGGGGGGGGAGTCTACCTGTCTCACCTGTAGACCTTGTGAGGTGAACTGCTTCGCGGGTGGGGTAGCTCTGCTCCAGAAGGCTTCTGGAAGCCAGATCCCTGCCAACACGGTTCTCTGCCCTCCCGTAGGGCACGGCCATTGTTTGCATGGTTGGCCTGGGTCGTTGTGGCTTCCAGAGAAGGGCGGGGGGGAGTGAGGCAGGTAGAACAGCACGTGGGTTTCCATGGTCACTGGATGCCGTGGCCTAGTCTGACCGCAAGGTGGGCTGGGAGACGTCATCTCGCCCTGTGCCCGGGGGGAGGGAAGAACGGATTTGAGCAGACGGCTGGGGGGAGTGGGAATGAACACCAGCATTTTAGGAGCCGTGCGTTAGTATCTGCCACAGTTTGGACACAAATACCCCATGAACCCAGCCGTGTTGCTCCCAGGAGGGGCCCAACGGAAATGAGCTCATGTTCTCAGCAGAAGCCAGACGGCCAGGGGTCTATGCAGTGTGATTTCAGTTAGGACGTACGAAACCCGGAAATGCCCGTGATGGCCCAAGCGGGGAAGGTAGTGGGTGTGGAGGAGGGGGCAGGAGGGGGGCTCCTGGGGCACCGGTCATTAAAAAAATTTTTTAATGCTTATTTTTGAGAGAGAGAGAGAGAGAGAGAGAGAACAAGAGGGAGGGGCAGAGAGCAAGGGAGACACAGAATCTGAAGCAGGCTCCGGGCTCCAAGCTGTCAGCACAGAGCCTGACTCAGGGCTTGATCCTACACACCGTGAGATCATGGCCAGAGCTGAAGTCGGATGCTCAACCGACTGAGTCACCCAGGCGCCCCATTTTTTATTTCTCAGTCTGGGTAGCAATTTCACGGGGCGGCTCGCTTTGTGAAAAGTCATCGAGCTGTCCCCTTAACGACTTGTGACGTGGTCTCTTTCAATAAGTATTTTAATTAACAAAACTACTAAAAGACAAAAGGATTTGTACAAGTGGAAAGACACATCGTCTTTCAGGAAGGGGAATCAACCCCATGAACTTGTAATTCTCCCTTTAATTCTGGGAAACTCATCCTTTAATTCTGTTTAATATCAACAGTTTTTGTTGAAACAGGTATGTTTATCCTAATGTTCCTATGAAACATTAATCAGTAAGCATAGTGAGGAAAATTCTAGAAAAAGAGGACTTATCGAAAGGATTAACCGTATCATGAAGCTTCAATCATCAAGACAATGTGGTTTTGACCCATGAATTCTCAAATGGACCAATGATATAAAATGGAAAAATCAGAAAGAGACCTGAATACAGATATGATGTGGGGCAACTGGCTATAGCCACCTGGAAAAAAAAAAAAATTCTGGATTCCTACTTTATAGTAAAATGAATTACAAAGGAATGTGAAAATGAAGCCGTAAATGTTTTAGAAGGAGTCCTTCATGACTTCAAGTGTGAAGACTTTCTAATTGTAACTCAAAAATCTAGAAGCCGGTAAAAAGCTTGATTCATTTACTTGCATAAAAATAAAGATAAAAAACATTCTTCATGCTGAAAATAAATCCCATGTGAGCAAAGTCAAAAGACAAATGACAAACAGGGGGAAAGTGTTTGTCATTCATATCAGAAGCAAAGGGCTGATCTCCTTCCCAAAGGGCCAAAAAAAAAATGGATGACAGAGTCAAGGAGCCCCACATGACAGTGCGCCAAAGGTATGGACAGACAGTTTACAGCCAAGGAAGTCCAAATACAACTTCTTACGAAGAGAAAGTTCGTCTCGCTCACAGTAAGATCAATGCCCCTTGAAATGACAGCCACACGTCCCTTTCCCTCATCAAAGTGGCAAAGATCTGAAAGGAAGATGGCAGCTTGTGTTGGTGACTCTGGAAGAAACAGATGCCCTTGTGCTTTGCTGGTGGGATCATGTCTGAGAGTGTCTGGGCCCTGGGACAGCAGAGGGTCCATCAAATTTTCAAATGCAGGGACACCTGAGTGGCTCATTTGGTTGAGCATTCACCTTCGGCTCAGGTCATGATCTCGTGGTTCGTGAGTTCAAGCCCCACGTCGGGCTCTGTGCTGACGGCTCGGAGCCTGGAGCCTGCTTTGGATTCTGTGTCTCTGTCTCTCTCTGCCCCTCCCCAACTTGTGCTATGTCTCTCTATGTCTCTCAAAAAATAATTAAGTGTAAAATAAATAAAATAAATAAAATAAAAAGATTCAAATGCGTGCTCTAACTCAGCAATTGTCTCTTGGGAATTTATCCTGTAGAATTACCTGCACACACATGAAATGCCAACTGTATACAAGGTTATTTGCTACAGTGTTGTTTATAATAGCAAATGGTTAGAAGCAGCCAAGAGTCTGATTCATTAAACTGTGGTCCATTCATACAATGGAATGCCATGGTCAGGAGAAAAAATTAAGAGGAAAGACAGTGTGTTCAATATTTTACATTTTGGGTCAAAAGGGGGATGGCCAAAGTCTATATTCTTATTTGTGTGGGTATGCAGAAGAAATGCGGAAGACCTACTCGAGAAACTATGAACACTGGTCACCTGCAGGGGAAGGGGTGCTGAGAATTGGCAGATGAAAGATGGGGGGGGATGCGGGGAGAACTTTGCACTGTGTGCATTTTTTTAAAACTTTTTTTTAATGTTTATTTTATTTTTGACACAGAGAGAGAGATGGAGGGGGAGGGGGAGGGAGAGAGGGAGACACAGAATCTGAAGCAGGCTCCAGGCTCTGAGCTGTCAGCACAGAGTCCAACGCAGGGCTCGAACTCATGAACCACAAGATTGAGCCCTGAACGGAAGTTGGACGCCCAACTGACTGAGCCACCCAGGTGCCCCGCACTGTGTGCATTTTTATGTCTTTTTTTAACTTTATTTTTTTAAATTTACATCCTAATTATCTAGCATATAGTGCACCAATGATCTCAGGAGCAGATTCCTTAACACCCCGTCCCCAGTTAGCCCATCCCCCCTCCCACAACCCCTCCAGTAACCCTCAGTTTGTTCTCCGTATTTATGAGTCTTTTCTGTTTTGTCCCCCTCCCTGTTTTTATATTATTTTTGTCTCCCTTCCCTTATGTTCATCTGTTTTGTCTCTTAAAGTCCTCAAATGAATGAAGTCATATGATGTTTGTCTTTCTCTGACTAATTTCACTTAGCATAATAGCCTCCAGTTCCATCCACATAGTTGCAAATGCAAGATTTCATTATTGCTGATTGCCGAGTAATACTCCATTGTGTATATATACCACATCTTCTTTATCCATTCATCCATCGGTGGACATTTGGGCTCTTTCCATACTTTGGCTATTGTCGATAGCGCTGCTATAAACATGGGGATGCATGTGTCCCTTCGAAACAGCACACCTGTATCCCTTGGGTAAATGCCTAGTAGTGCAATTGCTGGGTCGTAGGGTAGTTCTATTTTTAGTTTTTCGAGGAAACTCTGTACTGTTTTCCAGAGTGGCTGCACCAGCTTGCATTCCCACCAACAAAGCAAAAGAGATCCTCTCTCTCCGCATCCTTGCCAACATCTGTTGTTGCCTGAGTTGTTCATGTTAGCCATTCTGACAGGTGTAAGGTGGTATCTCATTGTGGTTTTGATTTGTATTTCCCTGATGATGAGTGATGTTGAGCATTTTTTCATGTGTCGATTGGCCATCTGGAGGTCTTCTTTGGAGAAGTGTCTGTTCATGTCTTTTGCCCATTTCTTCACTGGATTATTTGTTTTTTGGGTGTTGAGTTTGATAAGTTCTTTACAGATTTTGGATGCTAACCCTTTATCTGATATGTCACTTGCAAATATCTTCTCCCATTCTGTGGTTGCCTTTTAGCTTTGCTGATTGTTTTCTTCGCTGTGCAGAAGCTTTTTATTTTGATGAGGTCCCAGTAGTTCATCTTTGCTTTTGTTTCCCCTGCCTCTGGAGACGTGTTGAGTAAGAAGTTGCTGCGGCCGAGATCAAAGAGGTTTTTGCCTGCTTCCTCCTCTAGGATTTTGATGGCTTCCTGTCTTACATTGAGGTCTTTCATCCATTTTGAGGTTTTTTTTGTGTCTGGTGTAAGAAAGTGGTCCAGGTTCATTCTTCTGCATGTCGCTGTCCAGTTTTCCCAGCACCACTTGCTGAAGAGACTGTCTTTATTCCATTGGATATTCTTTCCTGCTTTGTCAAAGATTAGTTGGCCATACGTCTGTGGGTCCATTTGTGGGTTCTCTATTCTGTTCCATTGATCTGAGTGTCTGTTCTTATGCCAGTACCACACTGTCTTGATGATTACAGCTTTGTAGTATAGCTTGAAGTCCGAAATTGTGATCCCTCCAGGTTTGGTTTTCTTTTTCAAGATTGCTTTGGCTATTCGGGTCTTTTCTGGTTCCATACAAATTTTAGGATTATTTGTTCTAGCTCTGTGAAGAATGCTGCTGTTATTGTGATAGGGATTGCATTGAATATGCAGATTGCTTTGGGTAGTATTGACATTTTAACAATATTTGTTCTTCCTATCCAGGAGCATGGAATCTTTTTCCATTTTGTGTGTGTGTGTGTGTGTGTGTTTCTTGAATTTCTTTCAAAAGCTTTCTATAGTTTTCAGTGTATAGATTTTTCACCTCTTTGGTTAGACTTATTCCTAGGTATTTTATGGTTTTTGGTGCAACTGTAAATGGGATTGATTCCTTGATTTCTCTTTCAGTCACTTCACTGTTGGTGTATAGGAATGCAAACGATTTCTGTGCATTGATTTTATATCCTGCAACTTTGCTGAATTCATGGATCAATTCTAGCAGTTTTTTGGTGGAATCTTTTGGGTTTTCCATCTAGAGTATCATGTCATCTGCCAAGAGTGAAAGTTTGACCTCCTCCTGGCCGATTTGGATGCCTTTTATTTCTTTGTGTTGTCTGATTGCAAAGGCTAAGACTTCGATACTATGTTGAGTAACAGTGGAGAGAGTGGACATCCCTGTCTTGTTCCTGGCCTAGGGGGAAAGCTCTCGGTTTTTCCCCATTGAGGATGGTATTAGCATTGGGTCGTTCATATATGGCTTTTATGATCTCAAGGTATGATCCTTCTATCCCTAGTTTCTTGGGGGTTTTTATCAAGAAAGGATGCTGTATTTTGTCAAATGCTTTCTCTGCATCTATTGAGAGGATCATATGGTTCTTGTCCTTTCTTTTATTGATGTGATGAATCACGTTAATTGTTTTGCAGATATTGAACCAGCCCTGCATCCCAGGTATAAATCCCACTTGGTCATGGTGAATAATTTTTTTAATGTACTGTTGGAGCCGGTTGGCTAATATCTTGTTGAGGATTTTTGCATCCACGTTCATCAGGGAAATTGGTCTCTAGTTCTCCTTTTTAGTGGGGTCTCTGTCTGGTTTTGGAATCAAGGTAATGCTGGCTTCATAGAATGAGTTTGGAAGTTTCCTTCCATTTCTATTTTTTTGGAACAGCTTCAAGAGAATAGGTGTTAACTCTTCCTTAAATGTTTGGTAGAATTCCCCTGGAAAGCCATCTGGCCCTGGACTCTTGTTTTTTGGGAGATTTTTGATTACTAATTCGATCTCCTTACTGGTTATGGGTCTGTTCAAATTTTCTATTTCTTCCTGTTTCAATTTTGGTAGTGTATATGTTTCTAGGAGTTTGTCCATTTCTTCCAGATTGCCCATTTTATTGGCATATAATTGCTCATAATATTCTCTTATTATTGTTTTTATTTCTGCTGTGTTGGTTGTGATCTCCTCTTTGATTCTTGATTTTATTTATTTGGGTCCTTTCCTTTTTCCTTTTGATCAAACTGGCTAGTGGTTTATCAATTTTGTTAATTCTTTCAAAGAACCAGCTTCTGGTTTCATTGATCTGTTCTATTGGTTTTGTTTTGTTTGTTTTTTTGGTTTCAATAGCATTAATTTCTGCTCTAATCTTTATTATTTCCTATTTTCTGCTGGTTTTAGGTTTTATTTGCTGTTCTTTTTCCAGCTCTTTAAGGCGTAAGGTTAGGTTGTACATCTGAGATCTTTCTTCCTTCTTTAGGAAGGCCTGGATTGCTATATACTTTCCTCTTATGACCGCCTTTGCTGCGTCCCAGAGGTTTTGGGTTGTGGTGTTATCATTTTCACTGACGTCCATACACTTTTTAATTTCCTCTTTAACTTCTTGGTTAGCCCATTCATTCTTTAGTAGGATGTTCTTTAGTCTCCAAGTTTTTGTTACCTTTCCAATTTTTTTCTTGTGGTTGATTTCGAGTTTCATAGTGTTGTGGTCTGAAAATATGCACGGTATGATCACAATCTTTTTGTACTTACTTAGGGCTGACTTGTGTCCCAGTATATGGTCTATTCTGGAGAACGTTCTGTGTGCACTGGACAAGAATGCATATTCTGCTGCTTTAGGATGAAATGTTTTGAATATATCTGTTAAGTCCGTCTGGTCCAGTGTGTCATTCAAAGCCATTGTTTCCTCGTTGATTTTCTGCTTAGATGATCTGTCCATTGCTGTGGGTGGGGTGTTGAAGTCTCCTACTATTATGGTATTACTATCGATGAGTTTCTTTATGTTTGTGATTAATTGATTTACATATTTGGGTGCTTCATATTTGGGGCATAAATGTTTACAATTGTTAGGTCTTCTTGGTGGATAGACCCCTTGATTATGATATAATGCATCTCTTGATACAGTCTTTATTTTAAAGTCTAGATTGTCTGATATAAGTATGGCTACTCCAGCTTGCTTTGGTTGACCATTAGCATGATAGATGGTTCTCCATCCCCTTATTTTCAATCTGAAGGTGTCTTTATGTCTAATGTGGGTCGTAAACAGCATATAGATGGATCTTGTTTTCTTATCCATTCTGTTACCCTATGTCTTTTGATTGGAGCATTGAGTCCATTGATGTTTAGAGTGAGTACTGAAAGATATGAATTTATTGTCATTATGTCTCGTGTAGAGTTGGAGTTTCTGGGGGTGTTCTCTGGTCCTTTCTAATCTTTGTTGCTTTTGCTATTTATTTATTTACTTATATTTCCATCTTTTCTCCCCTCAGAGAGTCCCCCTTAAAGTTTCTTGCAGGGCTGGCTTAGTGGTCACAAACTCCTTTTTGTTTGTCTGGGAAACTTTATCTCTCCTTCTATTTTGAATGACAGCCTTGCTGGGTAAAGAATTCTTGGCTGCATATTTTTCTGATTCAGCACACTGAATATATTCTGCCACTCCTTTCTGACCTGCCAAGTTTCTGTGGATAGGTCTGCTGCAAACCTGATCTGTCTTCCCTTGTAGGTTAGGGACTTTTTTTCCCTTGCTGCTTTCATGATTCTCTCCTTGCCTGAGTATTTTGTGAATTTGACTATGATATGCCTCATTGACGGTCGGTTTTTGTTGAATCTAATGGGGGTCCTCTGTGCTTCCTGGATTTTGATGTCTGTGTCTTTCCCCAGGTTAGGAAAGTTTTCCGCTATGATTTGCTCACATACCCCTATTTCTCTCTCTTCCTCTTCTGAGACCCCTGTGATTCTGATGTTGTTCCTTTTTAATGAGTCACTGATTTCTCTAATTCTTAAATCGTGCTCTTTTGCCTTGATCTCCCTCTTTTTTTCTGCTTTGTTATTCTCTATAAGTTTGTCCTCTATGTCGCTGATTCTCTGTTCTGCCTCATCCATCCTTGCTGCCACAGCATCCATTCGTGATTGCAGCTCAGTTATAGCATTTTTAATTTCATTCTGACTAGTTTTTTACTTCTTTTATCTCCGCAGAAAGGGATTCTAATCTATTTTCGACTTCAGCTAGTATTCTCATTATTGTGATTCTAAATTCTGGTTCAGACATCTTGCGTGTATCTGTGTTGGTTAAGTCCCCAGCTGTTCTTTCTTCCTGCTCTTTCTTTTGGGGTGAATTCCTTCATTTCATCATTTGGGAGGGAGAAAAGGAATTAATGAGGTAAAAAAATTAAAATTAAAAAATTAAAATTAAAATATATAAAAATTAAAAAATTACACACACACACACACAAAATCGAATAAATGATGCTAGATCCTAGGTGTGTTTTGGTCTGGGTGTTGAAAGTGGCTTGATAGATTAGAGAAAAAAGGGGAAAGAAGAATAAAAAAGGAAATCGTTTGAAAATTTGAAAAGATGAATACACTGAAGTAGACTAAAATGAAATGATGGAAGTAAAATAGAATTTGAAAAATTTACACAAAAGTCAAAAATATAGTAAAAAATTAAAGAAAAATATTTTAAATAAAAATTAAAAATAAAAATGAATTTTTTCTCTTTCTGTATTCAAGAAAAAAGTAAAGAAACGAAAAAGAAAAAAGGAAATCGTTAGAAAATCTGAAAAAATGAATACACTGACATAGACTAAAATGATGGAAGTAAAATAGAATTTGAAAAATTTACACAAAAGTCAAAAATATAGTAAAAACTTAAAGAAAAATATTGTTAATAATTGGAAATAAAAATGATTTTTTTCTCTTTCTGTATTCAAGAAAAAGAAATGAAAAAGAGAAAAAAGAAAAAAAAAAGAAAGAAAGAAAATTAAAGAGATGAACCTGCTAACAAATTGAAGTAGGACTGAAATTGCTTCGTTTTCCCCTAGAAGTCAGACTAGGTAGCGCTTTATGGTCCTTAATAAACTCAACTGGCGGTGAGACGTGTGTTCTTGAACAACGAGGTTGACCCGGTTGGGCGGGGCTCAGTGTAACGGCTCCGCTCTCCACTAGATGGCGCTGCTAGCCTCCTGGGGTGGGTTCTTGTGGCGCTCGTAGGTGCGTATGCGCACGCGCGGGAGCGGTGAAATGGCGCCACCCAGCTACCCGGTCTGTTCTCCCCGATCAGCAGTCGCGCACCCGTCCTCTGTCTTCAGCTCTCGACCGCTCCCCGCTTCTTCCCTCTCCGTGACCAGGCCCCAGGCAGTCGCTCTCTCCCGAGTTTTGTCTCAGACGGGCTGTTTTCCCCGGCCCCTTACTTCGGAAGGGCTGCGGCTTCGGCCCCTTCCGCCCCTCTGCAGGAGGGTCTCCCAGAGCAAGGGCCAAACGCCGGCTGCACCCAGGAAAGTTCGCCAAACCGTGCTGCTGCCGGAGCCCAGGGACTGCGGCCGGGTGCCAGCCGCCCCAGAAAGAGTTCGCGAGCTAGCGCAGCAGCAGCCTTTCAGGGATTATGGAAAATCGCAAAACGCATCTGGCACCAGGCTTCACCCTTAACGACCTTGTTCCAGCACCAGCGATCGGGGCCGTTCTCTGGGCTCTGCTGGGTCCAGGTGGCCTCACAGCCTCTACCAAACGCCCTCCCGGCCGTGGAACCGCTTCTCCCCGTGTGGCCTGAGAACCTCCCGGACCCCACTCTGATCCTGGGGATTCGCCCTTCCCGCCAGAGCACCCACCGCCAGGTATCGAGCTGGGGAGTTGCAGCCTTTGCTCTCCCCTTGTTTATTACAGTCTTAATGGAATTTAAACCCTCTCCTTTCTCCCTTTTTAGTTCAGTCCCTGCGGCTGTTTCCAATTTTCCACTTTCTCTCCAGCTGCTTTTGGGGAGGGGTGCTTTTCCCGTATTCTCCCCCCGACCCTTGACTCCGTCCTCTCTCCCCTCGCAAAAGCACCTCCCTGCCCACCGTGGCTTCTCGCTCCCCAAGTTCACTTCTCCGTGCCGTGTCCCTGCTGAGTTCTGTGGTTCAGGTTGTGCAGATTGTCGTGTTAATCCTCCAGTCCGTTTTCTAGCTGTGTAGGTTGGTTTAGTGTTGGTCTGGCTGCATTTCATGGACACGAGACCCACAAAAATCTTCTATGCTGTTCCACCATCTTCGTTCCCTCCCCGTCTTTTGGTTTTTGACACATGCGGATGTATCAGCGATTCAAAAATTAAAAATGAAATGAAATATACAATAAAACTGCCCAGGGATGCACATTGTGCTTCATACACTAGTCTCTGTTCTCAAACGCATCCTCTCTGACACGTTGAAAAATCCAAACCCTGAGAGCGGTTTCTGTCTGGCTCAGCTCCTGTCTTCCCACAAGTTGTCAACCTCGGTCAATTCCAAGGATCCTTCTTGGATTAACCAGAGATCTGGCTGTGTGGTCAGTTCTGGCTGCTCCCTTCCTCCCTCTCCCCTCTCTTGCCTCTCTCCATCTCCTTTCCCTGCCTGGATCCCCAGAACATTGCCCTTGTATGTGGACATCTCCTACGTGCACCTGCTTAGGTAATAGCCACCCACTGGAGGACGGTAACACATTCACCTGGGCTAGGGATGCTGGGAAAAAGATGCCCTCTTGTTCACGCAGAGTGTGAACCTATAAGCCCCCCTCTGAAATCCCAGGCTTTGCGGTGGAGGTTGGGGTCATATGGGGTTTGGCGAGTCCCTGAGGGTCTATAGGTGCCCCCCCCACCTCAGACTTCTCTGGTTCAGGGACATCTCTCTGTACCTCTGGGCTGCTTGGTCCCAGACTATTTTTTTAAAGTGTTTTATTGGGCTACAACGGATACACAATATGCTGCACATATTTAAAGGGGACCATTCGATAAGTTCTGAGACACGTGTGCATTGTTGAAACCATCCCCCAAGTCACATCCGTCACCCCTAACAGTTTCCCTGCGCCCCCTTGTCACCCCTCCTCCCCCAGTTGTCCCCCAGGCAACCACTGATCTGCTTTCTGTCACTATAGACGGGTTTGCGTTTTCTAGAACGGGTTTTTATGTAAATGGAATCATATGGTATGTGCTCATTTTGTCAAGCTTCCTTCTGTAGCATAATTATTTTGAAATCCGTGTTCTCATGTATATTCATGATTTGTTCCT
Source organism: Prionailurus bengalensis (assembly GCF_016509475.1). Taxonomy (NCBI): domain Eukaryota; kingdom Metazoa; phylum Chordata; class Mammalia; order Carnivora; family Felidae; genus Prionailurus; species Prionailurus bengalensis. The sequence continues at coordinate 13,365,118 of NC_057345.1, read as the reverse complement.
TTTTGTTGCTGACTACTCTTTGCTGCTGTTTGATGGATGTACTACGATTTCCGCCTTCCGTTCACCTGGTGATGGGCATTTGGGTTGTTTCCAGTTTGGGGCTAATTAAATAAAGCTTCCACGCACATGCACACACAAGTGTTTGTGTGGACATCGGCTTTCGTCTCTTGGGTACATATCTAGGAATGGAAGGGCTGGATCGTATAGTAGGTGTAAATTTAAAGAAACTGACAAACCTTTATGAAGGGTCTGGTCCAACTCCCACCAACAGTGCATGAGGGGGCCAAGTGCTCCCCCCCCTCCCCAGCACTGGGCATGCTCTGTCCTTTTTTTTTTTTTTAATGCTTATTTATTTTTGAGAGAGAGAGAGAGCAAGCAGGGGAGCAGGACAGAGGATCTGAAGCAGGCTCTGAGCTGTCAGCACAGAGCCCAATGCGGGGCTCAAACTAAGAACCGTCAGATCATGACCTGAGCCGAAGTCGGATGCTTGACCGACTAAGCCACCCAGGTGTCCCCAGCCACCTCCTTGGGTGTGCTCAGTCTTTTTAATTGTCCTCATTTGAATAGGTGCCTGGTGGCATCTCTCCAGTGGTTATTGTTGGTGTTTCTCAAATGACTCCAGAGGTTGAGCATCTTTCCATGGGTTTATTTGCCATCTGAATATCTTCTTTGGTGAAGTGTCTGTTTCCATCTTTTGGCCTGTGTTGAAAATTTAATCCTATGCTATTTTTGACCTCAGACAGATGGCTGCCGCAGGTCTAAGCCTTCCACATCAAGGTTGTCACCTGCCTCCCTCCTGGCCACGAGCCTTCCACATCGCTCTTGCCAACCCACCCCACCTCCACCTGCTCCGTGGGCCAATCCGGGCAGAGATCAGGTTGATTTCCACGTTCCTGTTCTTTCTTTCTAGTCTTGTGTCCCAGGAAGCTTTAACTTTTGCTCACATTCTGTCTCTACCTCTCAGACACTCTGTCTATGTGACACTGAACATTTTGCTGTGCCTCTCTGGGCCTTAGGTGGCACTTGTACCTACGGCTAGGCTACATTGAGTCATTCCTTGGAATCTTCCTAGCTTCACCACTTCCCAGCTGTGACCTTGGGCAAATTACCTAACCTCTCTGTGCGTGCGTGTTTTCATCTAAACAAGGGGGTGATGACACAGTAGCACCTGGCTCACAGGGTTGCTGCGAGGCCATGTGAAATGAAACACATGGAGCCCTTAGAAAAGAGCTGGCACATAGTAAGTGCTCCGTAAGACTCAGCTCTTCCGTGGCATTCTAAGATTGACCCCCAACCACTCAGCTCCCGCCTTTGCATGGGGTCTAGTTCATCCCAAGCTTGAGCTTTTATAAGGGTGTTCCTCCTGAAGATGCCCCCCCCCCACCTTATACTTCTGGCCAATCCATAGCTTCCCTTTTTCAAAATACACTGTGATGTTCGCCTCCCCCATGGAGCCAGCCCTGATTAACCCGAAACCCTTGTTCCAACCCTGAGCTCACGTGGCCCAGACTCCATTTCTCGGGCATTTGTCTGACTTTGTCTATCTGTAGCTTTGTCTTAAGGCCATTTTCATCCTGGTGTCTTGCCTCTTTCGAGGCTGAGGCTAGCAAATGCGGAAGCATCGAATAAGGGCTCCCTGAAGGCAGAGGCTTGCTCCTTTCTGTCAGGCTGGGGGCTCTCATAGGAGAGAGGCCATGCCAGCATACTTGGCCTTGGCCAGTTCCCAGTGGGTTGGCCGAAGGCTTCACATACTCTCTTCCTGATGGCATTTCTCAGAGCCTGTGCTGTGTCCATGCCCTCGGGGCCCAGAGGAGACTGTTACTGGAGCTGCACTCCTGTTTTGGCTCTGCCGTCGGCCAAAGAAGCTCGGCCCAGGTGTCTCGGGGCTCCCGAAGGGACCCAGTCAAGCCTGGGGGTGAATGCAGCTTTGACAGAAGGCCATAGAGGCAGCAATTAAATGTTTTCTGATGCCAGGAACAAACCCTGTATTGACTGGAGGCCAGAAGAATGAGATCTCTCAGAAAGAGCAAACACTGTCCGCAGAGTCTCTAAGTGGGTCAATACATCTCTGGGAGGCAGGCCTGGAGGGAGGCTGCATGGGTGGCCCGGGAAGCGGCGATGGCCTTCTCCAAAACCCCAGGACCCCTACTTGGCTCACCGTGGACCTGGCGGCGTGGGGGCAGGCAGCATCCCGGGCCTCTGCCTCTGTGGAGAGAGAAACGACCTGCCCACAGACAGCAGGGAGTGGACTAAAGCAGGCAGCACTGGATTAGGGGCCAGATGTGGGTTGACATTCCAGGGAGAAGCCAGGATTCCTTGGGAAAGTCAGGCTGAGGACATTATTATGGGAAAGGATCCCAGAGATAGTTCCATGATGTTCTGCTCCTTACACGCTGTGTGACTTTGGACAAGTCACTAAACCTCTCTGAGCCTGTTTCCTCATCTATGACATGGGAATAACACGAGCGGTGATTTTAGAGTTGATGTGAGGAGTAATACATGGTAATTACTATCATCGTATGCAATTCTTATTTCACAGATGAGGAGACCGAGGTTCAGAGAGGAGCCGTCACCTGCCCATACTGAGCAAGTCAGGTCTCCTGATTGGAGGGGTGAGGGACAGGAGACTGTTGAGGGGCAGCCTGATGTAGAAAGAGCGCACAGCCTCTGGGTCCAGGTGCAAATCCTGGCTTTGCCAAGCCACGTGACTTTGGGACAGCAACTTGACATCTCTGAAATTATTTCTCTGATTTGGAGACGGGGGTCCTGAGAACAGAACTGCAGGGTTACGAGGAAGAAAACCAGATACACGAAATGCCCTGGAAGTGCAGGGGATGTGGCTGAAAGAGAGGCCTGAGCTGGAGGCAAGGAAGGCAAAGGAAGGAGTCTAGACAGGCAGAATTCCCACTCGGGCCATAAGCAGCGAGCCAAGTTCAAGTTCCAAGGTGCAGACTCAGGGCTCATGGGAAAGGTCAGGGATCTTGCAAATGCTGGTCATTCTGCCCAGAACCCTCTTTCCTTCCCTCTTCCCCTGGTTAACTTTTGCTCTTCCTTCAGAGCTCAGCTCAATCACCACCTCCTCCAGGAAGCCCTCCCTGACTTCCCCAACCAGGTCAGGTCCTCTTATTGTGGGCTTGCTAGTATCTCTAGTGTGTTCCACTTCCTCATAGCAAGCCCGTGTTATAATTTAATAACTCGGTTGGCCCACGGGTGGCAGGACCATTCTCATCGACTGATGGAGAGAAGGAGAGGGTCAGCTCTTGAATGAGCAGTGTTGCCTAAAATGCAAGTGGGGAGGCAATGTTACAAGGCACACGAGTTTTTGAAATTGTGTATTTAGTATTTATTTTAAAGTGTATTATGAGAAAACACGGTGGCACATCAGACCTGGGATTTCATAGGAGTTATTGCCAAGACTGAATCTCAGTGAGACGGCGAGTTGATGTTAGGAACAGTACGTGGAGTAAATACTAGTTGGGGTGGTAGGCAGATGTAGCAAAAACCCAAGGGGGCGCGGAAGGAACGGGGCGCGGAAGGAACGGAGTCTGTTTAAAAGCCGAGCCCTGCTCGTGTGGCCACTTCAGGGCTGCGAAAGGACACGAGGTGGCGCTAAGACCCCACCTGTGGCAGGTGTGGGCTGAATCTTGCCTTCTTGGGCCCTGGATGGCGGAGCAGCTCAGGAAGTCACTCCAGGGGAGGGGGCCTCACTGCTCTGTTTGGGTCACCTGGGGAGGAAGCAGAGCCTTACCCGACCCTGGGGGTTAGGGTGGGGACTGGCCCAGCCACCTTTTCTCCAGCATTGCAGGCACTCCCTATTGCCCCTCCGCAGGGGCCTGGGGTGAGAGTCCCATGCTTGGGGGCAAGCAAGCTTGGGGGCGTTGGGGGCTGAGCAGCCCTGACCCGGTAAGGGCTCTGAGCAGAAAGGGCTGTGGTTAAAAAACAGGAGTTCAAAGTCAGACTCCGCCACTTACCTGCTGTGTGACGTAGGGCAAGTTACCCAACCTTTCTGTGCCTCGGTTTCCTCACCCGTAAGTCAGGGGAAAGCATACAGCACACGTAAAGTGGGCAGATGAAATGGATCGGATAGGAGCTCGGGACCGACGGCCTCGGGTGCACGAGGCACCCCTGCTGAACCATGTGTGGAGGGTGATGCTGAAGGGACGGCAGGTGGCGCGGTGCCACCTGCGGTGAGTCCCTGTAACTCGCGTGCCAGGGTCAGGGCAGGATGACCTCCGGGCTGCGCGCGCTGGCGCACACACGGCGGAGCCACGTGATGCTGTTTATCCGTGGGCGCAGCCGGGACTGGGGACCACGTGTGGCTCCCAGGGCAGAGGTGGGGACACTGACTTGGGTGCCTTGGGGGAGGCCCTTCAGTGCTCTGATCTTTACTTTGTCCATCTGTCAGGGTCACGTGGAGGCTGTGATATTAATCTGTGATGCTGTGGTGATCACGGGGGGGGGGGGGGGGGGAGGCTGACACCTGTAAACTTCCTCTCCGGGTCCTCCCCGCCCCCCCCCCCCCAGGGCTTCCTTGGGGAGCGAGGAAGGGTAGGTGGAGCTAGGAGGCAGGGAAGGGCCGTGGGGGCGTGGCCGCGGGCCGCCCCCTGGGGGCAGGGGCAGAGGGGAAGGGGGCGGAGTCACAGGAGTCCAGTCCCGCCCCAGCTTGCCACGCCCCCGGCGGCCTGTTGCCTCTTCCGCGGGAAAGCCATTCATTCTTAGCTCAAGGAGGCAGGGATGTGTGGCCGTGACCACGGCGTCTTTATGAGTTTATAAACTGCTGAGGACATGGCTGCTCAGAGCTCTGGGCCATTAATGGGCCATCAATTCATGCTCCAGCTCGCTTTATGGGGCGCTGGGCGGCCAGGTGTCGGCCCCCTTAACTACCCTCTGCCCGAGGCCCCGTGCTCATCTCTCCTGGTGTCTGGACACCAGCAGCGCCGCTGACCGCAGACCTACACTGGGCTGCCACGTCCCTGAGTGAGCGGGGAGCGAGAGAACTTGTTTTCAGCCTCAGTGGAGTCAACTCCAAAGTGGGAGTGATCGTGCCCACCTTTCAGAGGGGCAGCGAAGCTGAAATAGAGCAATACCCAACCTGCCAGGGAGTCGGGTCAGTGCCCTACTTTCCAAACATCCGCAGCTTCTGACGACTTCTCCTCATGTCCACTGAGACCACCCTGTTCTCTGCCACCATCGTCTTGCTGCCTGCATTCCCTGCTTTCACCCTGCAAATCTCCTCTCCACGCAGCAGCCACAAGGAGCTTTTAAAAATGTGAGTCACATCCTGGTACAGCTCCGCTCAAAACCTTGCAGTGGCCCAGCATAGAGCCAAAGTCCATACAAGGCCCTGTCTCCCTACTTCCTGTTCTAGGCACTCCAGCTTTTTTTGCTGTTCGGGAACATGGCAGCTCCTTCCTGCCTCAGGACTTTTGCACGGGCCATACCTTCTCCATATACCTGCTTTGCTCATCCCCTCACCTCCTCTAAGTCTTTGCTAAATGTTACCTTTCAGTAAGGCCCATCCTGACCACTTTATTAAAAATGGAAATTCTTGGGGCGTCTGGGTGGCTCAGTCAGCTAAACGTTGACTCTTGGTTTCTGCTCAGGTCATGATCTCATGGGTTCATGAGTTCAAATCCTGCATCGGGCTCTGTGCTGACAGCATGCGGCCTGCTTGGGATTCTCTCTCTCGCTCTCTTGCTCTCGCTCTCCCTCCCTCTCTTTCTGCCCCTCCCCTGCTGGCGCACTCTCTCAAAATAAATAAATAAACTTTAAAAACATGGAAATTTTCTGAACAACATCTATCCCGTTTCCCCATTTGGTTTTTCTTTTTCCATAGCACTTATCACCTACTATATAATTTACTTATGTATCATTATTATTTTATTATTTACTAATATATTCTTATTATTTTAATTTTCTTCTTTGAAAATCAGCTCCACAAGGGGCAGGGATCTTTGTTTTTGTCATTGCTCTCTCCCAAGTGTTCAGCAAAGTGCTCTGCACATAGTAGGTGCTCGAGAAACACTGACTGAATGCACAAATGGAAAGTCCTTAGTGCTGTGCCTGAGACATAGTGGTAGCAGCTGTCATTTTGAATCCCGAGAAACGAGACGATTTTTGAGTGAAGCCGTGGAGCCCGATTCTCTGAAGTTGTGTGCTCATGATGACAGGTGCCTATGTCATTTAAATGGCCTGTACAGGTGGCCGTCAGACAAAGGCGACAATGACGAACAAAAGCTACTTCCCAGTGATCCAAAGACAGGTCCATTTCCCAGTGATCCCTGAACAACAGGCCATCCCTTCTCTGTAGCCTGGAAGCAGTCAGGGCTGGAAACGGGAAAGCAAGGTCCTGAGAGTCTGGGAGCTTCTGCGGCCGAGGGCGTCATCCCCAGCCTATCCGCGGTGGAGCTGGAGGGCAGGCTGCCTGAGTTCACAGCGTCCGGGGACCAGCCCCCCTGTTCAGTCCGCACCAGACTCAGCTGTGGATGCTGGTGCCCAGGGGTGCAGAGGAAGTGCCTTGGAAGGAGCCAGATACACTTGGGGATACATCTGTTATATGGGGCCCAGAAGGGCTAGGTGATTTGCCCCTAGTCACATGCCTGGGAGTTAGAGGGGTCTGCTCTGGTCTGGGCTCGTCTGATTCTTAAGGTTGTTCTCACCTACCTGTTTGTATAAGTGTGGGAATCAGCACAGTACGTGGCCCCGGGGCTGGGGGGGGGGGGGTCCTGAAATATGTGTGAAGGACCAATAATTGGGGAATGTGGGATGGTCACATGTGCCTTCTTTTTGTCCAGGACCCATCAGGGAGACAGGTGAGGCCAAGGGGCCAGAGGCACCTTTCAGAGGCCCATGGGCTCTGGGTAGCTCAGAGGTGGGAGAGGAAGCCCAGGAGACAGAAACCTGGCTTCTGTCCCCAGCTGTTCAGGGACCTTTGCCGAGAAGTGAAGCGTGTGTTGGACGAAGACTCACACATCTGTGCTGGCCCTTGTGAAGGGAGATAGGGCGAGGGGGAGGATAGCTCCGTGCGCCCCGTCCCCTCCGTTGGACGCCCAGCCCACTTCAGAAGGCACAGCTTTTCCCGGCTGTGAGAGGTCCTGCCAGTTTCCTGTGGACACACAGCATAATACTGCTGCTGATAGCAATGATGATGATGCCGCTGGTGAGGGTGAGGGTGAGGCTGAGGCTGGTGATGCTGACGATGATAATGATGGAGATAATGGTGAAGATGCTGATGGTGATTATGATGGTAAAAGGAAGAGGGTGATGATGGTGGTGATGATGGTGGTGATGATGGAGATGATGACAGTAATGATGGGGATGATGATAAAGATGCCAATGGTGATTATGATGGTGAGGAGGATGGTGATGATGATAGTGATGATGGTGATGGAGATGATGGAGATGATGGTGATGATGGTGATGGAGATGGTGGTGATGATGGTGATGATGATGATGGTGGTGGTGATGATGATGATGATGATGGAAATGATGATGATGGAGATGATGAAGATGATGATGATGGAGATGATGATGATGGAGATGATGATGGAGATGATGAAGATGGAGATGGTGATGATGGTGACAGTGAAGGACATGATGAAGATGATGATGATCATGATGATGATGGTGATGGTGATGAAGATGATGATGGTGATGAGGGAGATGATGTTGATGATGATAATCGTGACGGGGATGATGATGGAGTTGATGCTGGTGGTGATGATGGTTCTTTTATTTTGTGCTTGCTATGTGGGTTTGAATCCTGGCTCCGTTCACCAAATGAAGACTCTGGACAAGTTACTTATCTCTCCACACCTTAATTTCCTTATTGTGAATTGGGAGCATTTATTTGGAAAGCCTGCCTCCTCATCTGTAAAATTGAGTACTTCAGATGGCTGCCATGGGGTTTAATAAGATGATGTGCACCAAGAGCCAGCATGCGGACTGGCCCATGGGAAGCGCTCAGTACCTGTCACTTATTAATGGGTTCTGGGTACTCAGTGCTTTGCACTCGCCGTCCGTGTAATCCCACCCTGTTCTGGGCGTTGCTACTCCGTGCAGAAACCGAAGCTATGAGGGGCCAAGTGACAAGACCAAGCTCACAGGCGGCCAAGGGTGAAGCTCTGTCTTGGGCATCTATTTCCGCGTAACAAGGTAACCAAATACGGTGGTTTCAGACACCCGCCATCATTCGTTACCTCTCGTGATCGTGGGTTGATTGGGCTCAGACGGGTGGTTCTGCCCCACGTGGGGTTGGCCAGCGCTGTAGTCATGGGTGTAGTCAGGGGTGGGCGTGGCCGGGACGGCGTACTCGCGCGGCAGCCGTCGGTGTCTCGGGACTCGGCTCGGCTGTCTGCTGGAATGCCTCGCTTTCCTCCCACGTGGCCTCTTTGCCAGGTACCACGGCAGCTGTGTTCCCAGGAGTGTTCTAGGAAAGACGGGCAAAGCTGCGGACCTCTTACTGCCCTCGCTGCAGTTTATTGGTCAGAGCAAGCCCGGGATAGCTAGTCAAGGGCAAAGAAACGGACCGCACTTCTGGGTAGTGGGAGTGCCAAAGATTTTCTGCCATTTACAGCCCACCCCAGCCGGGAGTCCTATGTTCTCCTGACCCCCCACGCTGACTGGCTTCACCTCTCCCTGCCAGAATCTTTCTGGCTGGAGGGGGCAGGACAAAGGGAGAAAGCCAAGCCACTGTCTCCCCCTGTCACCCCTCTGGTCACCTCCCTCTCGCCGTCTTCGCCTTTCCGGGCCCCTCATTCTCCTCCCCCTCCCCCTCCCCCTCCCCCGCCCCCCATTCTGGTTGTTCCCTTGGCCCAGGACCAGCCACAGCCCTGTCCGGGACCTGAGCTGGAGATGCAAGTCAGTGACCACCAGGGGGCAGCAGAGCCAAAGGCCTGGGCTCAGCTGGGGCCGGCCCTGTGTTAGCCAGACGTGCACTCCCAGCATTTTTGCAGAGCTGGATGCTGCTCCCCGCTATTATGGGGTGTCCTCGGTGTCCCCGAGGTGAGTTGCCCCTCCCCAAGGCTCCCAGAGCTCAGTTTCCCCATTGGTGCTGGGGGTGATGGGTTGATTCGTTTCTGACCTGTGTTGGTCTCAGAGGCTGCTGAGAGAAGGCAGGGTGCTGACCGCTGCTTCTAAGGCCGAACAAGCCCCCTCAGGCCCCCCGCAGCCCTGCCCCTGTAAAGCTGAAGCCCTCCGCAGCCATCCATGCTTGGGAGGTCCCATGTGCCCCCTGATAGGACAGAGGCCCCGAAGTTCAGCAGAGGCCTCTCCCTTCTCTCCTTCCTGTGGCCCACAGACCCCTCCCGCTCCCTGCAGAGACCCCAGGCCTTCTGCAGACAGGGGAGGGCAGGCTGCTGCCTCACCCCCCCCCCCCCCAGGACGTCTCAGAGCCCCTGGGGAACACCAGCAGGGAGGGGCCGAGCCAAGAATGTCAGGCCCTCCCCCCACTCGGGCTCCAGCTCCTCAGGAAAGATTCTTTGCCAGGAAGGAAAATGCGGTGGGAAGTGAGCAGGGAGATGGGACCCTGCTTCATCAGTCTGGGACCCTGTTCTGGCCCTCAGGGTGGGTTTGAGGCCCTGCACTTCCGTCCCTGGTGATGCTTGCCACACGGCCTGGTGTTCTGTTGTACGAGGGAGTGTCCTACGAGTACAGGGTGGGTTCTCTCTGTCCCCCAGGGCACAGCGTGGACCTCCCTGGGGGCTGAAAATGGCCACCTTCGCTCACATCCGTGCCAGGCGGGGACGTACGTTGCTCTCAGTCCTAAGTCCTTCTCCTCCCAGCCACAGATCCTTTCTTGTCCCATTTGCAGGTGGGTGGACTGAGGCCCAGAAGACTAGGCAAATCGCTGAGGGTCACGCTTTCACTAGGTGGCAGAGGCAGGATTGGAACCAGGCCCGCAAGCTTAGTCATTGTACCATTTCCCGGGGACCGGAAGGTGCATGAACCACCAGGTCCCGCAGCCTGGGGCCTCAGAGTCTGACAAGGGCTGGACACAGGGCATAGGTGGACTAGAGGAAGCGGAATCTAGGGTTTGTGGGCCCAGCCTCTCCCTGCTGCAGGGCTTCCTCCCAAGGAGGGAGACTGAAGGAGGGCTCCCTGGAGGGGGAGGGCTTGCACGAGGCTGGAGGATGGTGAGGGCTTGGAGCACAAGGGACCACACGGTTGTGAGCAGGGGAGGGAGGGAGAGGAAGCGATGAGAGGGCAGAGCCGGCTGGGGTTGGGTGGGCAGTGCTGGTGGCAGATGCGCCAGTCTGTCCTGGTCACTTACTAGTTTTTTGCTCAAGCAAGTTCTTTTTCTTTTCAATTTTTTTTTAATGTTTATTTTTGAGACAGAGAGAGACAGAGCACGAGCAGGGGAGGGGCAGAGAGAGAAGGAGACACAGAATCCGAAGCGGGCTCCAGGCTCCGAGCTGTCAGCACAGAGCCCGACGCGGGGCTCAAACTCACGAATCATGAGATCGTGACCTAAGCTGAAGTCAGACACCCAACCGACTGAGCCACCCAGGCGCCCCGCAAGCAAGTTCTTTAACCTCACTGAGCCTCTGTTGTCTCATCTGTAAAATGGGCACACAAACCTCCCTTTGCTTCAGGTTGTGTCAGGACCGAATGGGATGCTGTGCGTAAAGCCCAGTGCCAGTGTGGAAACTCCGATGCACTTCATCTCAGGGGCCCTCATGCCGGCTCTGCCACCCCCCCCCATCTGTCCTCAACTGTGCGCTTTGGTTTCTCTGCAGAATGCAAGGGGTGGGGGTGGGGCACTGAGCCGGCTGGACAGTGAGCACCACCCCAGAGACCTCAGCCCACAGGAGCCGACTGGGGTCAGGGCCAGGGTCATCACCCGGCCTGTAGGGGTCTCCCACCTTCACCCCCAACCCTGCTGTCTCCTGAGGGGCCCCTGGGCCGCAGAGTTCCCCCAGAGGCCAGGGCAATGTGTCAGCCAGCCCCAGGGATATTTGCATTGTCATTTGCATGTCATTTGCATCCTTGCAGCCCAATCCTGGGTTCAAATGCTCTTCCTCTGAGCTTCCGTGGCCTTGCCAGCAAATGGAAAGAACCTCTACATCCTTTGCGGAGGGACCCTCTCATTCGGCAGATGTTTCTTGAGCTTCCTCCTCAAGGCGGGTGTGGGTCCTCGTCGGCTCCTGGCCCTGCACTCACAGGGCTTACGTGCTGGGGGGAGATAGGCAATTAACAAGGCATCCAATCTCTCAGGAAGGTAACCGTGGATTGCGGGGTGTGCCATCAGCCCCCCACCAGAGATGCCCAGCAATGGGGCACTCCTGTCCCCATTGCACAGAGGAGGAAACTGAGCCCCAGAGGGGAGAAATGACCTGTCCAATCATGCAGCTGGAGCATGGACGTGCTGGGATTTAGCTCTGGCCCGGCCTTATCCCAAATGTGGAGAGTCTGCCCTTGACGCAGTGACTTCAGGAGGCCAGGGAGTGACAGTGCTGAGGTCCCGTGAGGACCCACCAGGAGCAACTCCATCTCGGGGTATCAGATTGGGTGGTGGGCCAGACATTATCTGTGGCCAGTTCTCCCCGAATCCCAGTGGCGCGCGTGCAGGGAGGCCCCGCCTATTTTATGTTTAAGGGAGCCCACACGTGGGTGGCCTGGAGCGCCTTCCCTCCCCACTCCCCTGCACCCCTGCAAGAGCTCCTTCCCCCTCAGGCCTCTCCCACCACCGTCCAGGGGCTCACCTCTCTGTCTCTAACTCAGGGCCTGGACATCGAGAAACAAACTGAGGACGCTTCAAGTCACTATCCGCGGGCAGGAGCAACTTGCCAGAACCCTTGTCTTTCAAGGTTCAGAGAGAAATGAAAATAGATGGGAGACAGGGAGAGTCCTCATCCCCTTCCTGTGTCATTCCCGCGGCGGACTTCGCTGAGCTCCTGATCTGTCATGCTGTCACCAGGCTGTGGTGGCGGCTGGCTGTCCCTGGCCGCGTGCAGGTTGTGCAAGTGATGGGCCGGCTCCCACCTTGACCAGAGGTGGGCTGGGGCCTGCGGGGTCTAGAAAACACACAGCACTGGCCTTTGAAGCTTCTGCCAGCACCTGCCTCTGCCGGGGCGGCAAGAGTTACTCGGTCACCAGGGTCTGCTTGCTATCCCCTTGCTCGCTTGCTCACTCACTCAGTCGCTGGTTCCCTCATTATTAGAGCTCAGTGAACTCATCAGTTCCAGAGGGATCACAGGGCCGGCCTCGTGGGCTTATGGGCTTCACCAAGATCGTAGGGTTGTCGGGAAGGTAAGATAAGTGAGTTAATACACCTAAGACACTCGCATCAGTGTCCGGGCGCTTCAGGAAGATTTGTTACAAATTCGCTCATCGCCGTCCCTCCCAGACAATCACTGTGATGGATTAAGGGCCGTGGGTTGATTGGTACGTGTTTTTGCAAAAAAGCGCATCGCTGTTTCCTGCACACATAAGCTTTTAATTTTGGCGGCTCTCTTATTGAGGAATGATGTACCTACAGAAAGGTGCACAGATCCTGTGCATGGGGCTTGAGGACTTGTCCTGTAATGGACTCACTGAAATAACCAGCCCCGGATGGAGAAACAGAGCATGCCCCGCCCCACAGCGGCCCTGCCATGCCATGCCGCCTCCCAGGATGTGTGTGTGTTTTTGATTTCCCAGCGGTGGCTGAGTTAGATCTCTCTTTCTGACCCTCACCTTTCTGTCTCCCGGCACTGAGCATGTAAGGCACAGTGTGTTGCTGTTCAGATGGCACGCCCTAGCCTCGGGGTCTTCCGCTGGGCACGTCTGCCACGCGCCCCCACTCCCTCTCCGCCTGCTCCGGTTCCTGAATGGATCGGGCCAGTTCCGACCCCAGGCCCTTTGCACCTGCTGTTGCCCCAGCCTTTCCGGGTCTCGTTCCGTTTCTCGGACGACCTCCTCTCCCTGGTCTCTCTGATCCCAAGCTGCTTCTCAAATCACATTGCTGTGTTTCTTCCCTTACTCCCACTGCCGTATTATGAAATCACCTTGATTGGCAGCCTGCCTCCCTGTTTACAGCCTGTCCCCTTCACCTGAATGTTTTAGGAAGGTGGGGTCTGTGGCTCGCTCTTCGCCACGGCACCCCCCCGTGCTCTGGGCAGCGCCCGGCACACTGTAAGGCCTCGGTAAATATTTGCGAAGCGAGAGAACCGTGCGCAGCACGCTGCCCTCACGGCATGGCCTGGCTGGCGCTGGCCCAGGCTGGCGCTAACGTGTCTCTCCATGTGTCTTTGCCTCCATCCGGCTTGCAGGCTCTCCCTGAAGCCTGAGCTGGGGCGGTTTTCGGCTCCTGCTGGATCTGTCCCCACATCAGCGGACCTGCCTTACAGGTGTTTTGCTAACCTTGTTTCGAACCAGACACGCCGGAGAGAAATGCATTTTAAAACCACGTGCGATTTAAAGAGAATTTAATCTGCATGTCTGGGATTCATTAACACGTAGATCATCAAATTAGGGTTTGCTCACAGCTGTTTGACATTCGAAGGGCCTTCTGAGTATCTTTAATAAGTGCTTTTAAATATTATTTTTTCTCATAATTTCAGGGCTGGGTTTCGAGCATGCTGTTCTTTGAATGGAAATGTGACACGGGAGACAGGGGATGGATGGCAGGCCCCGATCCTGCATGCGTGTCGCTGGCTGTGGGGACATCAGCACGGAGCCCTCGACGTTCTCCTGCTCTTTTCTGCTCAGCAGCCAGAGCCATGTATTCAAAACGTCCCTTTCTCGGGGCGCCTGGGTGGCTCAGTCAGTTAAGTGGCCGACTTCGGCTCAGCTCATGATCTCAGGGTCCATGAGTTCGAGCCCCGCGTCAGGCTCTGTGCTGACAGTTCGGATTCTGTTTCTCCCTCTCTCTCTCTGCCCCTCCCCCACTTGTGTGTGTGTGCATTGTCTCTCTCATTCTCTCTCTCTCTCTCTTTCTCAAAAATAAATAAACACTAAGGGACTCGGGCTGGCCACTGAAAGCAGGGCCTTCCTCGGCTGCGGTTAGTGGCCTCAGTGTGGCTCCAGGGCCCAATCGGAGGCAATGAGATGGGAGGGGACTGGTCCGTGCAGAGAGGCCACTGTCTTTCCGGCTGGCACTTAAGACCCAGAGCTGAAGGCTAGAGCATCAGGCCACCACATGGAGCCAGAGGATGACCCAAACATAGGCAAACACAGCTCAGAGGTGTCATGGGTTCAAATGTGTCCCTCCCCCGTTCCTCAGTTGAAGCCCTAAGTCCCAGAACCTCAGAATCTGACCTCATTTGGAATCAGGGTTGTTGCAGATGTAATTACTTGAGGTCGTCCTACAGTAGGGGTGGATCCTTAATCCCACATGACTGGGGTCTTTATGAAAAAGGCACATTGCGAGGGGCTCAGGTGGTAGATTGTGTGACTCCTGATCTTGGGGTTGTGAGTTCGACTCCCACAGTGGGTGTAGAGATTACTTAAAAATAAAAAAAAATCTTTAACAAAAAGGGGGCGTTGGGAGATAGGGACACGCAGAGAGAAGATCCATGAAGACACGGGGAAATGTCCCTCTGCGAGCCAAGGGGAGGGGCCTGGACCAGATTCTCCCTCATGGCCTCGGAAGGAGCTGACCTCACCAGCACGTTGATCTGGGACTTCCAGTCCCCAGAATAGCCAAACAACACATTTCTGGTGTTTTAAGCTCCCCCCAACCCCAGCCTGGGGTACTTTGTTATAGCAGCCTGAGCAAACCGATACAAGACCCCTTTTGAATGTATTAGTTACGAGAACCGATACATCCTTTTTCTTTCTTCTTTTCCTTAAGCCAGTTTGTGTTTTCAGCCTTTTGTCATATACGAGGGTGAGGGACTTACTTCCACACCACTGTTCTGCTTAAAATCTTTTTATGGACCATGTTTCAGTTATCTGTTCGTATATAACAAACCATTATAAGCTGAGTGGCATAAAACAAAATAATCATTTGATTTGCTCACAAGATGGTCCTTAGGCAGGATGTGCAGGGGACCGGAGGGGGGCGGTGGCTCGTCTGTGCTCAGCAGGGCATCAGCAGGTGGCTCAGCTGGGGACCAAGAATCCGCTTTCAGGGTCTGGCTGGAAGGCCCTGGATTCTTTGCGTTCGAGCCTCTCCTCAGGCTGCTTCTGTCTCGCTGGGATCCAGGAGCAAGTGTCCCCAGAAAGCATGGTGAGTGCACGGAACCTCTGTGATCGGCTGTGAAATCACTCAGCGTCACTTACATTGTACTCTGTTCATCAAGGCTGTCACAAAGGTCCGCCCAGATTCCAGGGAAGGGGACACACACCCCCACTGCTCTGTGGGAGGAGCGTCAAAGTCACCTGGCGAGAAGGGCATGAGGGATGGGAGGGATTGTTGCATCTTTGTCTGGAAAACGTGATCCGCCCCAGGCAGCATATCCCTGTGATCCCACTGAAAGTCAAGAAAAGGCAAAAGTAATTGACAGCAACGGAAGTCGGAGTAGTGTTACCTCTTTGGGAAGGTAGCGTTGACCGGAAAGGGACACATGGGAACCTTCCGGATGCTGGAAATGACCTGTGCCTGGATATGAGTGGACCTTACGTGGATGTGGCTCAGTGAGCAGCTTATTCAGTGTTCCCTTAAGGCGTGTGCATTTTATACTTCAATTAAAGACATTTTTAAAGGCTGTGACACAGGGGGTGCCTGGGTGGCGCAGTCGGTTAAGCGTCCGACTTCAGCCAGGTCACGATCTCGTGGTCCGTGAGTTCGAGCCCCGCGTCGGGCTCTGGGCTGATGGCTCGGAGCCTGGAGCCTGTTTCCGATTCTGTGTCTCCCTCTCTCTCTGCCCCTCCCCTGTTCATGCTCTGTCTCTCTCTGTCCCAAAAATAAATAAAAAACGTTGATAAAGGCTGTGACACAGGATCGAACGTCATGAACGCAGAGGGAAGAGGTCCTTGGCTGGCTCCCACTTGTCCAGGTAGCTCGGCTGGCACGTGAGGCCCCTCCAGACCCAGCCCTCATTGTCTTTTCCGGTTCCTGCAGATGCATGAATGTCTCCAGCTTCATGGAAGATGGTGGGAGAGTGTTCCAGAAGGAGGAAACAGCAAGTGCAAAGGCCCTGAGTGAGGAGAGGGTGGGGGGCCAGCGTGGGGGCAGGAGCGAGGGGAGATGAGGCAGGGGCGCTGGGCAGGGCTCATGGAAAGGCTTCAGGCAGGGGTTTCCCTTTTTGGAAGTGCAGAATCCCAGATTCTGCTGCCGGATCCTGGGACTGGCCTGGGGCAAGTGCCTGTTTCCTCATCTGTGAAACGGATCTCCAGAGTCCTGGCCTCCCACGGGTGCCAATAAAAGTCCGGACATAATGCTCATGAAACTAGTGGCCCGGGAGAACCTGGCTGGTCATGCGGGCTGCTCAGCACAGCTTCCCTCCAGGCCCGAGCTCTGGCAGGCGGCCCCTTCAGGACCACACTCACCCCCACCCCCCTGCCAGACCTCTGGAGCCTGTTGGGTAGGAGATGGATGGAACTATTAATCCGCACGGTCTAAAGGTTAATTCAAAGGGCAGCCGTGGCTGGAGATGATGCCTTCCACCTGGCTCCAGCTCAGAGATCAGGAAGGGAGTGGGGGTGAGGGGGTGGGGGAGGCTCTTCGTCCATGTAAATTCTGAGTGGCCATCCCATAGGTGCTCTCTGTGGCCCCCTTGTCGTCCCTAGCCCGGTCTTCTGTGACTTCATTCCTGTCCTGTCTGTGTCGCCAGCTCACTGCATGGCCTTGGGCAGGTTTCTCCCCTCCTTAAACCTCTGTTTTCCCATCTGTGTATTGGAGCCATGGGGCCAAGTGATCCCTAGGAGCCCTTCTGGCTCAGAATTTCCAAGGCTGTGTCTCTACCAGGCTCAGCTGCCAGGTTTTCCTGTCCCCCATCCCGTCATCTGGCTCTGCCTGATCTCCGGGTTTCCGCACGGGCTCCAGGTGGGTCACAGGGACCACCTCCCCTATCAACCCGCATCTGGCCTTTCCCGCAAGAGGCTGCAGGAAAGTAGGAGAGATACTGCCCCAGTTTACCCTAAACTCATCCAGGCTGCCCCTCCATCCTGTGGCTCCTAGCGACTGTGGTCTTTGTCTACATGAAGTACATCTATGCTGGAAGCATCTGGCCAGCTTGTCTCTCTCTTTGGCTTCCACCAGAACTGAGGGATTTCCAGAGCTCGGTCTCTGCCATCGGGCTGACAGAGTTTCTCCCTTTCAATAGGTTCCTATTCAAGACCCATTAGACTCAGGGGCCTGGCTGAATCCAGCGTCCAGAACGTTCTGCCTCAGCCAGTATTTTTTCTTTTTAATTGTTGAACTCGTGGTCAACACTTAAAAATCAGGTGATTTCACATAAAAAAAAAAAAAAAAAGAACCTAGACTTTCATCTTTAAACAAATGGTAAGAGCTGGCTGTACTAGGCTTGCATTTTCCTCAGCAGCGATTGATGGGAGCTGATAGGTGGGCAGGACGCTGCCCAGTTCGCCCTGACCTCGCCTGGCCCCACTCAGTCCTGTTACCTGTCCCGTCCTGGAGGTGTTTGCTATCCCGGCTTTGGGGCCTGAGGCTGGGTAGTGGGTTTCTGTAGCTGTCAGCTCCGCCACGGCGGGAGAGCAGTTTCAGAGAGAGAGGTAGGAACGAAGCCTCCTCTCCCCGTCTCTGCCTCATTAGGATCCAAACAGGCTGGATCAATGCTTTTCAAAAGCAGATACATAGTGCCTGTTTCCTGCATCAGGAACACTCTGTACCGACAGAGAACGATTCTCTAATCAAGAGCTTGCTTTTGGGAAAAGTACATGGAGAAGGAATGGGGCGGGGGGGGGGGGAGCATCTCCATTCAGTAATTATTGACAGGGGGGCCTACTGTGCTGGGCACTGAGCCAGATGCTGGGGGTACAGCAGTGAGAAAACCTGCTTGTCATCTGATGCAGCTTATCGTGAAGCCAACTCTCTCACTTTCTCTGACGAGGCAGAAAAGGCCCAGAGAGGGCAAACAGAGTACCTGAGATCACACAGCAGAGGTGGAAAGAAAACCTATGCCGCTTCTTCCCTCGCCCAGCCACACGATAAAGCCCCAGGCACTCTGGCCTCCTCGCTCTCCTCTTCGTCCCCTCTCCAAGTTCTGGGCCTTCATCTTTGCATTCAGCCGACGGCCAGGAGTTGGGGCTCACCCCGGCGGGGTTGGGGTCTGCTTGGAGCAGAGGATTGGCCCTTCTCTGGCTGTGTTCCATGATGCCCTGCCTACCTCTTGAGGATGATTCCAATACTGGTTACAGAGTCTGGCAGCATTCCACACCCAGTCACCCCCACCGGAACGTTCTACGGCATGTAGGCATGTAGGCCACTGACGGCTCTTTTGCAGGGTCAGGCTTGGAGCAGAGCCCTGGGCCATCAGTACCCACCTGCCCGTTCTGCATATTCTAGCGGCCTCTGTGGCTGAGGCAGGCTTGGTTTTCATCTGCAGCCACAGACCCTTGTTCTGAAAAATTCCGCTCTTCACCTGGTTGCTCTGCAGGTATGCAAGGACCAGCCGGCTTTCCTGCACACAGCCTGCACCCTTCCGTCCAGAGACTGCTCCCGGGAAGAACCCAGCCACTTGGGCTGAGTTCGAGCCTCCGGACACTTTGCAAATAACCGGCAGTGAAACTCAACCAACCCTCCCCCGAAGCCTTTGAATTCAAACCCCTGGGCATATTGAATCCAGCCAGCCAGATTTTGGCCACAACGGCAGCTGGGTTTGAGACAAACTGACTGTAATTGGCTCAGAAACAGTGGCTTGCCTAAATAAAGTAATACATCATGACAGCTGTTGTCTATGGAGCGCGTGTTAAGTGCCAGGCTGCGTTGCAGCCTTGCAAGGTGGACATCAATCCCCATCAGCCCAGAGAGGTCAGCTCACCTGTCCAAGGTCACACAGCTGGCCCAATGGAGAGCCCAGATTTGCTCCCAGTTCTCTTTGATGGCGACTTCCCCACGCTGCCCCTGCTGTCCCCTCGGTAGGTGCTCAGGGCGCCAGGGCGAGGCTGCTTCCTTCCCTGTGTCTCCCCACAGCCTGAAATGTCCCCAGCACAGTGAGGGGCGTTAACCTATACTTGCTTCAGGGCAAGAGGGTCAGAAGGACAGCAAGACTGTCTCTGATTCAGGCTTGGATGTGCTTCAACAGAGAGGTAGGTGAGCTGCTTTCCCTTCGCAGTTTTGATCCAAAGCCCCAAGGCATAGTCCTGGAGGAAATGTCCCAGTTCAGAAGGTCCTTTAGCCAAGGAAGGAAAGGATTAAAAATTAACAATGATAGGGGCACCTGGGTGGCTCAGTCGGTGAAGCATCTGACTTCCGCTCACGACACGATCTCGCAGTTCGTGGGTTCGAGCCCCGCGTCGGGCTCTGTGCTGACAGCTGGGAGCCTGGGGCCTGCTTCCGATTCTGTGTCTCCCTCTCTCCCTGCCCCTCCCCCACTCATGCTCTGTCTCTGTCTCTCTCAAAAAATAAATAAACACTAGACTTTTTTTTGGAAAGTTAATGATGATTACCCCACTAACGGGTACGGACAGAGCATCTGCTGTATGTCAGGGATCTCACGCCTACCGTTGGTGTGGCACGGCAGGTGAGCCCAAAGCCTCTGAGTCCTGACTGCCTGGGTTCAAACCCCGACTTTGCTGCTTGCCGGCTGTGTGCCTTGGACAAATCACTTCACCTCCTAGGGCCTCAGTTTCTGCCTCTGTAAAGTGGGCAGAATAATGGTACCTACCTCCTTCGCAGCGTTATTGCAGAAAGAAGTAAGAGAATATAGAAAGTTCGTGCACAGAGCTTGCACGTGGCAGTGCTCTAAAACTGGCAGGTGTCATTTTCATATGTGTTTTAAAGTCCTCACGGGGCGCCTGGGTGGCTCAGTCGGTCGAGTGTCGAACTTCGGCTCAGGCCATGATCTCGCGGTTCGTGGTTCGAGCCCCACATCGGGCTCTGTGCCGACAGCTCAGAGCCTGGAGCCTGCTTCGGATTCTGTGTCTCCCTCTCTCTCTGCCCCTCCCCTGCTCATGCTCTGTCTCTCAACAATAAATAAATGTTAAAAAAAATTGTTTTTAATTCTCACGAGAACCCTGAGGAGCAGGGTTCATTACCCCCCTTTTATTAATAAGTAAACTGGGGTTAAGAGAAGTTCAGTAGCTTGACTATAGTCACACAGCTAGGAAGTCATAGGGCTGGAGTTTGAATCTGTATTTGCTCCTTGACATCAGTGACTAAGATCAGGATCCCGACCGCTGGTTTCTATAAAGGGCAGAGCAGCAAACTCTCCTCCCGCGGCTGGATCCACCCAGAGGCAGATTTCTTTGGCCGGCAGGTTTTCTCTCCTTTTCTTTTTAGTTGATTTTTTAACACCTGGAGGCTAAATGTACAGAAGAGAAGCCCAGGCCCAGAGGAGGAGTGGACCTGCCCAAGGACACTGGCGGGACTGAAAGCCACGGCCCCTTCCAGTGACAAACGTGTTCTCCGTCATGCAGAAAGGCTCCCTTCCGTACCTCCCCCGGGGGAGTTCGCTGGAGCAGATGGGTGAGGAGGGAACCGATGATGGATTCTCTCTGGGGATGAGCGCTGGTCACTGCTCTGTTGATTGATGGCTGAGGAAGGTCATTCCACAGCCAGACTCAGCACGGCGCCGGGGCTGGGACATCTGTCAGCTGGTGCCACATCACCTTCAGACCAGGAGGCATGGGGTAGGGGTCAGGATCAGAAGAGGTGATTCTTCCCCCGTGCAAGAGTCTGTTTCTGCAGGCAACGTTCTCTGGAGACCCAGTGGGGCCACAGAGATACCCAGGGCTGTCCGGAAATGGGATGTGCTGGTGGGGCTGACACGGTCGGAGAGGCCCCTGGGAGGCCTTACCTTGGCTTGGCTCCGGCTGCCCCTCCAGCAGTCCCTTCAGCAGCCCTAGAGGCATGTCCCGGTGCCCTCATGTTTCTAGCAAGGAACAGAGGCTCAGAGACGGCAAGTCATTTGCCTGGGGTCACACAGCCTGTAAATGAGGGTCTTGTTCCTGGAGCCTGGGTCTCTCTGTCTGCTGTCTGACTCTTAATCTGGGGTACTTGCTAATGATTACACACGGACACACACACACACACACACACACGCTTTTATAACGTATCTATCAGATTAACCATATGAAATTGCCTTCTCTTGGTAAACCAAAAGCAATTGAATAACAGCGATTTCATAAGGTTTAGCTAAATATAAATTATAAATGCACATAAATATATATTTATGTTTATCTATTAAATAAACATAATTCATCTACCTTGTGTATGTAATCCTCTTATGTATGTGCATATAAATGCGTTTTATGTGGGCGTATAAATATATAGGTACTTATATATTTATATATGTGTATGTATCATTTATGCATATATAATGTATATGAAACCTATCAGAGGTTATAAGCAGCTAGCCAAGTTGTCCTATACCATGCATTACAAGTAGTATGCTGGTAGGAGCTCTGGCCGGCTCAGTCCGTCAGGCATCCAGCTCTTGATTTCGACTCAGGCCATAACCTCATGCTTCGTGAGATCAAGCCCGGTGTTGGGCTCTGAACTGACAGTGCAGAGCCTGCTTGAGATTCTATGTCTTCCTCTCTCTCTGCCCCTCCCTTGCTCGCTCGCTCTCTCTCTCTCTCAAAATAAATACATATTAAAAAAAAAAAACAAAAACAAGTAGTGTGCTGGTAAACTAGCTCTCTGAAAAAAAAAATATATATCTGATACTTAGTGTGTATTTACATGGCGTAGATATTCCCCCTGATGCTGGTTTCAAGTAACCAGAAACACAGTTTCAAGTAATTGTGAACACAGAATTAGGGAGAAATGCACATAATTGGCTCCTTCTGGCTACAGTCAGCTGGCTCCACACTGCCACAGTGTTTATCCACCTGCCTGAAACTGTCTATCTCGAAAATATACTGATGTATGTGATATATAAATAAATATATTTGTAAGGGCATATAATCTATCCCTTCTCTCTGTTGGCACTCTGATAGGTCTCTGATAAATATAATGTCTAGCTTCTCATTTGAAGTTCACCCATTTGCTCTCTGTCTGTCCCGTCTGTCTCCTCAAACCTAGGTCTGTCTTGTCTGCTGCTTCTCCCTTTCCGCCTGTGTAGGGAGGGGTGGGGACGCTGGGCTCAGGGCCTGCCTCTTCTCCTCCGGGAGGGGCCGTGCACTCGACCTTACTACCAGAGGTTCCGAGCCCCTGCTTCTGGGTGAGGTCCGGTTGAGCAGACGGCACACAGTGCTGGCCCACTGAAGCTGATTTTGGCCTCTCTGGGCCTGTCCCAGGTGCACTCCGGGAGTCAACAAACAGGCCGTCCACACCCGGCCGGTGGGGTCCGCCATCTTCCTTCAGGCTGCCCTCACCTTCTCAGGTCAGCCCATCCTTGGGTCATGGGGTCTCGGGGTCTCTCAGGGTCCAGCCTCTTGCCTTGGGAGAGGGCCATGGGGACAAGTCTCTTCTGCTCTCTGGGCCTCAGTGTGCTCATCTATAAAATGGCAGGCAGCTCTCAGACACTCAGAAAAGGCCCCCAATTGTTTAAAGTCTTGCGTTTTCTCTTAAAAAGTCATGCACAATTTGCCTTGCACTCTGTCATCAGTCCATGTTTGTGTCGCTATAATAATGTATCGGAGAAGTTATCAGTGAAATGACTTAGCACCTTTTCCCCAAATCATCAAGCAAAATGGAAGCTCCGGGAAGAAGCGTCATTTTTTATACTCTGGCTCCGTCAGAGGGTGGCCGCGGCCGGCAGTTCCGCGGGGACTACGGGAACCACACGGCCTGCCTCTCAACGCTGTGTCTCCTCGGACGAGGTATTTCTCTGCTGCGAGCCTCGGTTTCCCCATCTGTGAAATGGGAGAATGGTGGGGCCAGATCTTCAAGACGGCGCCTGGCGTGGCGTCGGCTTCTAGCAGCAGCTGGTCAAATGGCCCCAGCAGGCAGCTGGGAGCCCTCGCCGTGAGAGTCTGGAGAGCAAGCGGTTTCTAAGTCGTGTCTCCTCCGGTTGTTCAAGGACAAAACCCTCAGCCCTCAGTCCGGGCTTGCAGCCCTTTGGGGTCGGAGAAGTTCCTCCCCAGATCTGAATAACACAGGGGCCTGCCTCTGGCCACTGTGGGTTCTTTCTGTTCCTTGAAAACGCCGGGTGCGTGTCAGTGCCACGTTCTCTCCCTGCAACACCTCAGGTTGGCCCTTCTGTGGCTGGGCTCCCCTCAAACATTCTCTGACGGGGCCAACACCGGTCACTTGGTCTGTAGTTACCCTGCACGCCCCAGTCGCTCCACTGTCCTCCTGTTTCATTTGTTTATTTATTAAAAAAAAATTTTTTTTTAGTGCTTATTCATTTTTGAGACACAGAGAGAGACAGACTACAAGCAGGGGCGGGGCAGAGAGAAAGGGAGATGCAAAACCCAAAGCAGGCTCTAGGCCCTGAGCTGTCAGCACAGAGCCTGATGCGGGGCTCGAACTCACGAACCCTGCTGAGCCGAACTCGGACGCCTAATCAGCTGAACCAACGAGGCACCCCTGTGTATTTATTTTTAATGTTTATTTATTTTTGAGAGAAAGAGAGAGAGAGAGAGAGAGAGAGAGAGAGAGCATGAGTGGGGGAGGGGCAGAGAGAGGAGGAGACACAGAATCTGAAGGAGACTCCAGGCCCCAAGCTGTTAGCACACAGCCCGACGCGGGGTTTGAACTCACAAACTGCGAGATCATGACCTGAGCCGAAGTCGGACGCTTAACCGACTGAGCCACCCAGGTGCCCTGATTTTCTTCATGGCATTTGCCGCCCACTGGGAATACTTTATGTATGTGATTGTTTGTATCTGGCCAGTCTTCCCCAGCAGACCCTCAGCTCCGCGAGGGCAGAGGCTCAGTAGTTTTGTTCACCGCAGCAGCCTGTCCCCAGACCAGTACCTGGCACAGCCGACCGTACTTGGTGGCTGATGAATGATTAAGTGGAAGTTTGCACAGCGTGGCTCAACCAGGTTGAAATGCAGAGAACGAAGACAGGAATTAAAAGTACGAAAGGTCTCAGGATTCTTCCCTTTCTTCATCATCTAGTTTTTGGACTTTGGGAGGCGGGGGTCTTAATTTCGTAATTAGGAAGAATCCCAAACCTTAGGCGGACACAGCTTGGCCGCAAGGCTGACCCACCTCACTCTGGGTTTGGCTGAGGCTCATTCTACTTCTGCTCTCATTCTTCTCCTTAAAATGTATAAATAAACCCAGATCACCCCCTTAGGAGAAACTTCTGTAGAAGTCAGCAACCAGCTGCTACCTTCCACTTTTGCTTCCCTTCTTGGCCTCGATTTCTGAAAGAAGATATTTCATTTTGGCGGTTCATTTTGGGAGGCTCTCCCCACTCTGGAGGTCCCCTGGGATACACTCAGGCGGGAGGGCAGAGGCAAGTAAGTGGGTACGTCTCTGACGTCAGACTGGGAGCACTTCTGGGCAGGGCTGTGCCTCCCCCGTCAGACTGGGAGCGCTTCTGGGCAGGGCTGTGCCTCCCCCGTCAGACTGGGAGCGCTTCTGGGCAGGGCTGTGCCTCCCCTGTCAGACTGGGAGTGCTTCTGGGCAGGGCTGTGCCTCCCCCGTCAGACTGGGAGCGCTTCTGGGCAGGGCTGTGCCTCCCCCGTCAGACTGGGAGCGCTTCTGGGCAGGGCTGTGCCTCCCCCGTCAGACTGGGAGCGCTTCTGGGCAGGGCTGTGCCTCCCCCGTCAGACTGGGAGCGCTTCTGGGCAGGGCTGTGCCTCCCCCGTCAGGCTGGAGACTCCCTAGTTTAGGGCTATGTCTCCTCCATCAGACTACCAGATGTCTCTTGCTCTAGAAGGAGTTCCTTCCTTCTTTCCCTTCCCTTCTCATCTTCCTTTTTCTTTCCCCCCTTTTCTCAGTCCTCCTTCTGGGAGCCCTTCCCTGCTGTCCTGAGTGAAGGTCAGCCCTGGGCACGTGGGGGTCCAGCCGTCGGCTTGGCATAAGCCTCTGTAGCCCGTCTGCACAGGAGGGCCAGGCGGTGGCCCCTGGCTGTCCTTGTCCATCCCCTTCCCTCTGCCCCATCCATGCCTTCCAGGCACAGGTGGAACCCCACTCGCCTTTGGTGAAATCCGCCCCAGTTGCCGTGGGCCCCCCCATTCCACCTGCGGGGAGCGCGTGATGACACCCCCAGGGCCTCTGGATTCCCGTTTGGTGCAGCCACTGTTCCAACTGTCCCGTCCCAGCCGGCCGGTAAGCACCTCCCAGGCAGGGCGCCCCGGGCCCCGGCTGAGCCTTTGTGCAAAGATAAAGAGACTTTTGCGCAGTTCCGACGAGGTGCTGCGCAGCCGTGCCTTGGAAACACGGCCGTCCTCCAAAGAAGGCCCTCTGCGGGCTGAGGGTTCTTTCAAGATGAGCTCCGGCGTGCAGAACGTTTCTGGACTCTGCCGTCAGAACCACCCAACATCCGGGCCTTGGGAATCGCGACAGGGGCGATAACGGCGCTGTGCACGGTAAGAGCAGCCGCGGCCGACGCTCTGGCGTGATTTCTGCGTGCCGGGCACCGTGCTGTGGGCTTCCGCGCCTGCGCCATGGGCATCAGCTTGGGCATCAGCTTGGCCATCGGGTCGTGCCGGTTTCCCAATGATCTCTTGAGAAAAAGACCCAGCGTCGTCTTCCTACATTTCCTCCCGCCACCTCCTCACCCCCGCCTGCATGTTCCCACCTCAGGGCCTTTGCATAACGCTCTTCCGACTGCCCAGAACTGCAGTTCCCCCAAGACACCTCCCTGGTTCATCCCCTCACCTCCGTCAGGGCTCCACTCAGCTGTGGCCTTTGCAGGGAAGGCTTTTTCTGGCCCAACTACATAAAATTGCTGCTTTGCCTCGCCCCTGTCCCCCAATCTCTAGGGACCTTCCCTGTTTTCATCATGACTCTACAACACCCTCTACACTGTGCTTGCTTACTTTGTGTCTTGTTTGTCTCCTCCCGCGGGCACGTGTTCCACGAGAGTTTTGCTGGCTTTGTTCTCAGCTCTAAACCCAGGGCTAGATGTGGGTCTAGCACAAAATAGAGGCTCAATACGTATTTGTTGAGTGAGTGAGCACCCGTATCTGGTTGGCATGATGAACCCCATTTCACAGATGAGGAAACTAGAGGACCAGCCTGTGATCAAACATCCAGGGTCTATTTAGCAACCACTGTGTATTGCTCTGGAGCACAGAGATGGGCCCCTGCCTTGGGGAAGCTTCCCGGCTGGTGGGGGAGATTGTAGACGTGTACAACCCAGGAGGCTGTGTGCAGGGCCGGAGATTTGCATAGTGCACCCTGGGAACACACAGCCCAGCCTGGGGCATCAGCGAAGTCTTCCTGGAGGAGGTGACGCACAGGCTGAGCGTTCCGTGATGAACGGGGGTTTGTCAGCTTGGGGGAGGTAGCAGCTGGGGAGTGATGTGCTGTCCCAGCTACACAGAGCAATGGGTCATGCGAAGCCATCTAGATATGAGAATGTGGGGCTTTCGTTTGCCCGAGCATTGTTCCCTCTGGCCGGGGTGGGGAGGAGAATACATGGAGTAGGGGTTGGGGAGTGCCAGAGAAATGAGTCTGGGGGGGGGGGCGCAGGGGTCAGGATTGAGGGGGTGGGGAGCAGGGGGATCACTCAGTGCCACGCTGTGGAATTTGGGCTTCATCCGCCGGGGCTTGAGAAGCGGGTGGTAAGGGAGGGGGTCCGTCAGGCCTGGGGTCTAGGCTGGTGACTGTCGAGAGGTCAAATGAGACTGGGGGCAGGTGGGAGGCAGGTGGGCCAGGGAGGAGGGGAACCCGGGTGAGTGAGGCTGAGGCCCGAACCGAGGTGGGAACAGGGGCCCAGGGGACGGGGCAAACATCAGAACTGGTAAGGAGGAAGCTGGCGGGAACCCGGGCGCCGGGGAAGGCCGGGAGCTGCAGCTCTTTCCGACAGGAAGCAGCTGTCCCCAGCTCACGAGCCCTCCGGGGCCACGAGATTTTAGCTCCAAGTGACTCTTGGATGGCTCTGAAAATTGGTGTTACTCTTCCTGGAGGATGAGGCTATGGGGCCCCAAAGGAACAAGGTGCCAGCTCCTGGGGCCTCTCCTAAAATACAGGCTAGGCTGTCCCAGGCTCTGCCAACACCCCTATGACACAGGACCCCGGACACCGGTCCCTGACAGCTCTGGGTTCACGTCTCTAGATCTGTCTTTGAACCTCTGCTCCCTGGGTGTCAAGTACACACGATATTTCATCAGGGTAGC